>NW_003852630.1:1104984-1120736 GCF_000181295.1 Otolemur garnettii
TGTGGGTCCATGTCACTCCTCTGTGAACAGATGCATGTGCTTGCGTGTGCAGGTCCATGTCACTCCTCTGTCTGTGAACAGATGCATGTGCTCACATGTGCTCACGTGTGTGGGTCCATGTCACCCCTCTGCCTGTGAATAGATGCGTGTGTGGGGAAAAAAAACCTTCCCTGTGCATATGTCCAGGCTACAGGAAGGTGCTTGGGATGGGGCTGTATGGATGGAGCGGAGTGCAGTCACTGGCATGGGGTCAGTCTCAGGGACCTCCACCTCATGGGCAGGCATCCTGTTGGGAATGAGGCCAGCGAGGGTGCATTGCACCAGGTGCACACCCCGGATCCGGGACTGTGATCCGTTTCTGTAAGTCACAGGAGTGTAGCATGTTGAGGGTGGAAGGAGTGGTCTGTCCAGTTGGGAGGGCAGCCTGTGTCTTGTTCCAGCACTTTCTGCAGGACAAGGGCAAGCCCCAGAGATGCCAGAGAACAGTTAAGGACAGCCCTGAGTAGACACAGAAAAGCATAGCTTAAAGACCTGGGCCGTCTTACTGTCCCCAAGGCCCTGAAAACTCTGTGGAGGTCCCAGTGCAGTGGGATTTCATAGGGCTGTGCCGGTCATCAGAGGCAGTGGAGACAGGAGTGCCAGCACATGGGTGCCCCCCCCCGCCCTCCCCCACCTCCTATCCTCCCTCTCGTCTCTCCCAGTACTACAGAGAGGTGTTGCCCCACGCCCTAGACCAAGGTCCTCTTTCCATCCAGAAGACCACCTCAGTGAGCTCTGCACAGGGTCAGTGCTGCATCCTCCTGGTCCCTGTGACCACACACAGCTCTCTAGGGTTGTCCCCATGTGCTGGACACAGCTCGTAAGCGCTGATGGCTGGGATCTTCCCTGTGTGCTGGACACAGCTTGCAGGCACTGATGGCTGGGGTCTTCCCCGTGCACTGGACACAGCTCATAGGCTGATGGCCAGGGTATTCCCTGTGTGCTGGACACAGCTCACAGGCTGATGGCCAGGGTATTCCCTGTGTGCTGGACACAGCTTGCAGGCGCTGATGGCTGGGGTCTTCCCATGAGCTAGACACAGCTTGCAGGCTGATGGCCAGGGTATTCCCTGTGTGCTGGACACAGTTCACAGGCGCTAATGGCCAGGGTCTTCCCGTGCACTAGACACAGCTCACAGGCTGATGGCCAGGGTATTCCCTGTGCGCTGGACACAGCTCGTAGGCGCTGATGGCTGGGGTCTTCCCCATGCACTGGACACAGCTCGCAGGCTGATGGCCAGGGTATTCCCTGTGCACTGGACACAGCTCGCAGGCTGATGGCCAGGGTATTCCCTGTGTGCTGGACACAGTTTGCAGGCGCTGATGGCCAGGATCTTCCCTGTGTGCTGGACACAGCTCGCAGGTGCTGATGGCTGGGGTCTTCCCCGTGCACTGGACACAGCTCATAGGCTGATGGCCAGGGTATTCCCTGTGTGCTGGACACAGCTCGCAGGCTGATGGCCAAGGACTTCTCCCTGTGGTCAACAGAGCTTGTAGGCTGATGGCCAGGGTCTTTCACACATGCAGATAAAGAGTTGGGGGACACTCACCCAGTGCAAGTCCCTAGGGGCTCCGGGTTGGTTGTTTTTTTCTTGCACTTGGATATTAATTTATTCAACAAATATTTGCTTAGCACTTGCTACTAGGTGGGAACAAGTGGAACTGCTATGTTCCAGGTCAAAACTGGGTCAAATGTTGGCAGTTTCCTATGGCTCAGGCCTAGGAAGCAGGCCTGGAAGTGGGCCCAGGAAGAGGTCGGTGGAGTGAGCTGAGCTATCACGGCAGGCAAGTGAGTCTGAGATGCACCACTGAGTGAAAACCCAGGCACTGGGTGACCGGTTGCTGTGCACAGATGGAGCTGAGCTGGGAGCAGCCTCCATGTATGTCCACAGCCGGGAGGCGGGATTGCAGGGCAGGAGAGGCCAGGGCTGAGACAAGTAGGGACAGCCTGTAGTCGCCACACCCAGGTCAGCTACTCCACAGGCCCAGCTGGCTATGGTGCTGTGTTCCTTGTCCTGCTTCATGGACCTTGGGGGTATCTGTGTGGGTCTTGTGTTTCTGTGACACACCTCAGAGCCCCTTTGCTAACAGGCTGCAAGATTGGGTGGGATGGCTCAGCTCTGCAGGGCCATGTGCACAGTAGGAGGAGGAGGGGATCTCCCAGGATGAGTTTGGGGTTTCCCAGAGTGGGCTTTGGGGTCCTCCAGAGTGGGCTTTGGGGTCCTCCAGGGTGGGTTGAGGGTCTCCCATGGTGGGTTTGAGGGTCTCCCAGGATGGGCTTTAGGGTCTCCCGTGGTGGGTTTGGGGTCTCCCATGGTGTGTTTGGGGGTCTCCCATGGTGGGTTTGGGGTCTCCTGCGGTGGTTTTAGGGGCCTCCCACAGTGGGTTGGGGCCAGCTGGGGTCTTGCTTGCGTAACTACAAACTTGTAGACTTTTCTAGTCTTCCCATCTCTGTTCTGCTCTGATATCTATCCGTATTGATCTATGTGAATCTAGTTCTTTTCTTCTACCATTGGAGTCATTTTTAAACTTGAATCCAAGTCACAGATTATGTACCACCCCCCAGTGAGGACATGGGGCATTCACAGTATGGGTACAAGCAAGGCAGTGGCTGTGGGTCTCTCAGGGAACAGGTGCCAGACCCCAGAAGCTTCAAGGTATGTGTAGGGCCTGCCCAGGTCAGGCTCCAGGCAGATGGTAGGACACACTGCTGACTAGGCACACATGGCTGGGCCACTTGGAGCAGGCAAGAGATGGTCTGGATCTCAGCTTCCACCCTGCTAAATACAATTGCCAGAGACCCCACTGTGGTCATTGCAGGGCCAAGAGGCACATGCAGGGTATCAAGGAGAACGTCATGAGCACACGTGGGTGCACATGTGTAGGTGTGCATATGCCAGTATATATATGTATCCATATATATATGTGAGGACATAAGCATGTGCTTGCATATGTATTATACATGCATGTGCATATGGTATGTGTATTTGTATACGTGCATATGTGTATACATGTATGTGGTGGGTATATCTACATGGGCACCTTGTATAGGGATGTGCTCATGTGTATGTGCATGTTAGCATGAGCATGTGTAGATACATGTACATTTACAGAGTGTATGTCCATGTGTGTATGTGTGTATAAGAATTATATGTAGCATATATGTGCATTAATGTCTGCACGTGTGCACACATGTATGGTGGGTGCATTAATATGTGTATATAAGTATGTGTGAGTGTGCATGTAAATATGTGTGTGTTTATGTGCATATGAGCTTCAATGTGTGTATGTGTATAGTATATACATTAATATGCATATATGTAGGCATGTGTACTATGTACCTGTGTGTCCATATATGCACATGTGTGTATAAGGGTGTGAGTGCATATGTGTGTGTGTATTGTGTGCATTGTGCATTGAGTGTGTACATGTGTGAGCACATATATACATGTGTGTATCATGTACACTGAGTATGTGCATGTAAGCATATATATACATGTGTGTATCATGTGCACTGAGTGTGTACCTGTGTGTGCATATATATGTGTGTATATCATGTGCACTAAGGAGTATGTACATGAGTGTGTGCATATGCACATATCAATTAATGAGTGTGTACATGTGTGGACACATATACGTGCATGTATTGTGTACACTAATAAGTGTGTACATGTGCATAAGTGCATACATGCATCTGTATGTACATGCCCTGTCATTTCCATTCACTGTTTCTTAATTTACTGAAAGAAAAGTGCAGGGCCCCATGGGGGACTCGTGCCTCACTGGGTCACAGTGCCTACAAAGTGAGTGACTGTGTTCCCCGACCTCCTCACCAAAGTGCTACTGGGGTGAACAGAAAAGATGCAGCAACCAAAAGGTGCACTTGACTTCCCGCACCTGCTGGAGAGTGCACATACCCTGCAGGAAGAGGGAAGCTCCATGTCCCAGAGTAGGATGTAGGCCCAGCCATCACAGGGCAGGGGAGTGGGTTGACTGGACAGTACCCACTGCAGCCACGTGGAACCACTCTGTGGTGCCAGACTCTTGGAGTCTGCACCCTCTGGCCCACAGCACATGGGCCAGGGGCATGAGGCCCCCTTCTCTTTGCTGGGTAGAAGTCAGCCTGCTGCCCTCCAGGCCACATGCCCCCCACACACGCAGGGACTCATACACCTCATCTGTTCCTAAGAGGGTCACACTCTGAGGTCCTAGGGGTCAGGGCTGTAGCATGTATCTGAGGACGCCGGTCAGTGCCCACACGGCTAGCGAGTCACACACAGTCTTTGCCTGTCTTGCCTTTTAAGGAATTATATCGAAATTCTCAATCTTGAATTCTCAATCACTTTTTTTTCTTTTGAAAATTGCTTATCAGCATAAAGTTCATCAGACATGAATCTGGTGCAGAGTTTGACATTAACTATGACTTCATGTGCAGGAGCTGGTGGTGCAGCCAGGAGCTCCGCCTCACCCAGCAACCCCAGGGTTTGTCACTGCCCAGACAAAGTGGGAAGGACGTGAGATCTGGCCCTTCCCTCAAGTTCTACAGACACCAGTCCCCTGGGTCACCTTGAAGGGAAAAGTGTTTCTGTAGTTGAGCAGGTGGAGAGCTGTGGTGAGCAACACATTCCCCTACCCCAGGCTGAGAGATCCCAGCCTAACGTCTGGGCAGATGTGACCGGCCTTCTCAGGGCCCCCGACCACATCAGAGAATGTTGATCCACATGAAACCAAGTCACTGAATGTGTGTGGGGCACAACCCGCGTAGACTGGATGTGACACAGGTGTCCCACCAGGAGCCACCAACTTGTGTTCCAGCTACCCAGTGGCGGCGTCTGACTTCCGGGCTTACATGAGTGTCATATGATGGTGATGAGTTACTGAGCCCTGAGATTCACTTTCCCTTGCTTGGTCTTGTGAGGAAGGAAAAGTTGTGCCATCCGAGGCTGTTGTTGACAATCCCGGCACACCGCTGAGCTGGTGCACCCTAGAGCCGCGTCTGAACCCTGCGCTGGTCTACACCAGCTGTGGATGCTCCCAGAAACACGTTACATGTTGGGTGTCAGGCCCTGGGGGCTTCCCTCCTCTTTGCCAATGTGTGAGTGTTAAATATTCATTCCATAAACAATTCTTAACCTCAGGGACATGCATGGCCCTGCACATAATTCACAGGACATGGGTCTTGATCAGCTGGGCACCTGCCCATGGTCTCAGGCTCAAGGCATTTCAGATGCTGACCATCAGGGCTCCTAATTCTGTTCTAAAAATAGAGGAATATAAACATTAAAAAGTCACAAACCTTGCCCTCAATTATTAAATACCCTAATGGGGAATACAGTAAGTGCATAAACATTAAAGCAGTCCATGGTACAGGGTAAATCAGTGCAGCAGGAATGACAGAAGTTCTGTGTTTTGAGAAGGGCCCCACAGCAGCAGGCTCTGTCTGTCAGGGAGTCCCACAGAAGGGACTTGTCAGAGGGCTGCAGCAGCACCTCCGACCACACCCCTGTCTGCACACAGGGTTGTGCAGAGTGGAGGGTAAGTGAAGAAGAGGCCATGCTTGGGTTCAGGGCCTGTGTTGTCACAAAGCAGAGAAGACACACACGACAGCAGATGGCCATGAGTCAGTGCCAGAGGCTGAGCGAAGGGTCTGCCACTGAGGGCTGGAAGTCAGGACACTGAGCCCTGGAGGCCCGGGGCCCTGCCAGGCTGGATCTCAGGCCTCCCTGCCAGGCTGGATCTCAGGCCTCCCTGCCAGGCTGGATCTCAGGCCTCCCTGCCCGTTTCAGTTGCTCTCTCCGCGGCTCTTATCCCACCAGAGTGCGGGCTGGTTCACTGAGGTGGGGAGAGACCAGGCGTCCCAGGTCACTCACAGCTCGTTGAACCCCTGACCGGCAGGGCTGTGCAGCCAACCACCTGCCGGGGCTGCTGCCGACGCACTCCAGGCCTCCCGTCCTCCAGCGGGTCCCACACAGAGGCTTCAAATCACCTTTGTAACTTTATGAACTTCACTTACTTTGAAAGTAGAATTCAGTGCCTGGATATCACAGGACCAGCGTCCACAAGAGCCACACACAGGTCACACCTCCATGTGTACAAGTGCTATGTGGGCATGACTATCCCTCTCCCATCCCAAGGATGAAGAAGTCACATCTTTGCTGTCCCCTCTTGACAGCCCATTGAATGAACTGCCTTCTAGCCTCCTCCTCTCCTATAGCTCACTCCAGGCTGGCCCGGCCACGCATGTCCCATGCTCCAGCCCTAACAACATTGACTGATCTGCTTGGATGAAAAACAAAAATAAAAATGAGCCCAACCAGCCAACTGCTGATTGAGTCAGCCAGCCTGTGCACTCAAATGATTGTTTAAGTTGCCTGGTTTGGAGGGGCTATGAATGCACTTGGCTTCTGCTTGATTTAAACCATGTGTATTTATATAAATATAAGAAACCACCTGCTGTCTGCCCACAGAGTAATTATCTAGCTGTACCACCTAATTACCTCAACACGTTTAGTGAGTGAGATATTAAAGCATATATTAAAAGGCGTCATTAGAGGGCAGACACCAGGTTTGCACAGAGCAGGATCTTATTCTGATGTGGAGATACACTCTCAGGACACGTGTTTGATGATGAATGAGATGTGGACTCTTGTTTGTACACTGTGGCCCTGCTTGTGGCAAGGCAGACGCTGTCCACCACCATGTGGGTGTCATCCTGAGGGATGCGGGGGCTGGGTACTGCCCTGCACCTCTTGTGTCCTCAGAAAGCCTGGGTGGCAACTTCCTTAAAGTTGAGGGACTCAGAAGGGATCACAGGCCAGTGGGTCTCACCATCTGATGCAGGACCTCCAGGGCTTGGGCCTGGGAATCACATCAGGCAGAGAATCATCAGGCCAGAGGTCACCCCAGCTGGCTGCCACTCTCCACCCCAATTCTACGGCATTCGTGGGGCAAAGACCAAACTCAGGCTTGCTGGGACGTTTGAAGGACTCTGCCCACAGAACAGCTGCCAGCACCTCCCGTGTGGTTGGCAATTTGTGTTAACTTTGAGAACCAGAAAAGGCTATGCTTCCTTTTGAAAACAAGGGCTCCCCTCCCTAATAAGGCTTTCTTGGGCCCTCCATCTTTTTTTTTTTTGTTTCCCCCCAAATGTAGGGAGTGCAAGTGTCTTTTGTTACATGGATAACGTGTACCGTGCTGAAGTCAGGGCTTTCAGTGCCCCTGTCACATGTCCATTGTACTTGACAGGTAGAGCTCTGCCCTCACCCTTGTCCCCCTTCCTGGTTCCAGTGCCCATTACGGCTCCGTGTGTGTGTCCTTCATTAGCATGAGGTGTCTGTCTGTCTATTCCTGAGATACTTGACCTAGTATAAGGGTCTTCACCTCCATCCAAGTTGTTGCAAAAGACATTTTTCTTCGTTACTTGTTATGGTGAGTAGTACTTCATGTGTGTGTGTGTCCCATTTTCTTTATCCTCTCACGAGTTGATGACACTGAGGTTGATTTCACATCTTGGCCATTGTGAACTGTGCTGTGATGAACGTTCAGGGCAGGTGTCTTTTCCTTTGGGCAGATGCCCAGCAGTGGGGCTGCAGGATTGGACGGCAGGCCTGCCCTCAGCTCTGTGAGGAATCTCCATGCTGTTTGCCATGGGGGGTGCACTAATTTATGTTCCCAGCAACAGTGTGTGTTGATTCCCTTTCCACGGCAACCATGCTAACATCTAACTTATTTGACTTCTTAGTAATGGCAATTCTGACAGGGGTTAGGTTGTGTCTGATTGTGGGTATAATTTCCATTTCCCTAATAATTAGTGATCTTGAGCATTTTTTTATGTTTGTTGGCCATTTTTAATCTTCTTTTGAGAAGTGCCTGATCATGTTTTTTCCCTACTTTTTGCTGGGGTTATTTGTATTTTTCTTGCTGATTTGTTTGAGTTCTTTGTGGATTCTGCACGATAGCCCTTTGTCAGATGAACAGTTTGAATATTTTCTCCTATTCTGTAGAGTGTCTGTGTCCTCTGTTGATTATTTCCTTTGCTGTGCAGAAACTTTTAGTTTAATTAGGTCTCATTTACTTATTTTTATTGTTGCTGTGTTTGCTTTTGAGGTCTTACTAATAAATATTTCTGTAGGCCAATGTCTAAAAGAATTTTTCCTTTATTTTCTTCTAGAATTTCTATGTTTTTAGGTTTTATGTTTAGACCTTTAATCCATCTGGAGTTAATTTTTGTAAATAGTGAGAGATAAGAGTCCAGTTTCATCCTTCTACGTGTGGTTACCCTGTTTTCCCGGCACGATTATTGACCCAGGCATCCTTCCCCCAGTATGTTTTTGTCGTGTTGTCAAAAATCAGTTGGTCTTAGCTGCAAGGTTTTATTTCTTAGCTCTCTATTCTGTTCCATTGGTCCATGTATCTTGTTTTATACGAGCACCATGCTGTTCTGGTTATTACAGCCTTTGTATTATAGTTTGAAGTCAGGTAATACGATGCCTCCAGATTTGTTCTGTTTGCTTAGGATTGCTTTGGCTATTTGGGGTCTTTCTTGGTTTCATATGAAGTTTAGATCTGTGAGAAATGGTGTTGGAATTTTTATGGGAATTACACTGAACCTGTAAATCACTTTGGACAGTATTTTAATGGTACTGAGTCTACCAGTCCCTGAGCAAGGGCTGTTTGGCGTCTCTGTCATCTCTGATTCCCTTCATCAGTGCTTCGTGGTTCTCCTTGCAGAGGTGTCACCTCCTTGGCTAAGGGTGCTCCTAGGAATTTTGTTTCCTTGCTGTAAATTACATTGTGTTCTTGATTTATAGCTCAGCTCGACTGTCCTCAGTATATAGAAATGCTATTTATTTGTTTACATTAATTTTGTCCTCTGAAACTTCACTAAATTCATTTATCAATTCTAGGAGTCTTTTGGCAGAGTTTTTAGCGTTTTCTAGTTATAGAATCATATTGTTGGCAAACAGGGGTAGACTGACCTCTATTTCTTTCTCTTGCCTCACGGCTCTGGCCAGGACTTCTGATACTGTGTTGAACAGAAGTGGTGAGTGTGACCACCCTTTCTTGTCCTGGTTCTTGGACATTTCTTCATTCAATATGATGTTGGCTGTGAGTTTGCCATAAATGGACTTTATCATTTTGAAGTATGTTCCTTCCATGCTTAGTTTGTGAAGGGTTTTCATCCTGAAGAGGTTTTGATCAAATACTTTTCTGAAACTTTCACATAGGCTTTGTTCTTAATTCTGTTTATGTGGTGAATTACATTTATTGATTTGCATATATTGAACATCCTTATATCCCTGGGATAAAACCAACTCAATAATAGTAGGTTATCTTTTGATGTGCTGTTGAATTCAGTTTGCTGGTATTTTGCTATGGATTTTTGTGCCTATCTCATAGGGATATTGGAAATTTTCTTTTTTTTTGTTGTGTCCTTTCCTGGCTTTGGTATCAGGGTGATACTGGCTTTGTAGAATGAGTTGGGGAGGATTCCCTCCTTCTCAACGTTATGGAAAAATTTCAGTAGGATGGGTGTCTATTCTTCTTTGTAAGTCTGGTAGAATTAGCTGTGAATCCAACCAGGGTTCTTTTGGGGAGAAGAGTTTTTATTACTATTTCAATTTTCTTACTTATTATTAGTTTGTTTGATATTTCTATTTCTTCCTGATTCAAGCTGGGGAGGTTGTGAATTTCCAAAAATTTATTTTCCCTCTGGCTCAGCACCTATAGCACCGTGATTACAGTGCCAGCCACATGCACCAAAGGCCGCAGATTTGAACTTGGCCCAGGCCAGCTAAACAACTGCAACAAAAATATAGCCGGGCGTTGTGGAGGGCACCTGTAGTCCCAGCTACTTAGGAGGCTGAGGCAAGAGAATCACTTAAGCCCAAGAGTTTGAGGTTGCTGTGAGCTGTGACGCCATATCACTCTACCAAGAGCAACATAATGAGACTATCTCTAAAAAAAAAAACATTATTTTCTCTAGATTTTCTAATTTGTGTGTACAGAGATTCTCATAGTACTTATGGATATTTTGTATTTCTGTGGTATCATCTGTAATGTCACCTTTTTAATTTCTGATTACACTTACTTGAGTCCTTTCTCTTCTAGTTAATCTAGCTTGAGGTCTCTAGATTTGTTTATCTTTCTAAGAACCAATTTTTTGTTTCATTGATTCCTGATACTGCATTTTAGTTTCCATTTTTGTTAGTTCTGCTCTGAGCTTTGTTACTTCTTTCCTTCTGTTAGTTTTGGATTTGATTTGTTCTTTTTCTAGTTCCTTAAGGTGTGAAGTTACATTGTGAATTTGTGATCTTACATCAAAAGATCACAAATATAAGTATTTAAGGCTATGAGCTCCCCTCTTACCACTGCTTTTTCTGGATCCCATAGATTGTGGATGCTTGTGTCATGACAGTCATTCAATTTGAAAAATCTTTTTATTTCCATCTTAATTATGTCATTTGGCAGGAAGTTGTATAATTTCATGATTTTGTGTAGATTGAAGAGCTCCTTTTGGAACTGATTTCTGGTTTTATTCCATTGTGATCTGAGAAGATATATGGAATGATTTTGATTTTTGTGAATTTGCTGAGACTTGTTTTGTGGGCTAATACATGATCTGTCTTGGAAAATGTCCCATGTGTTCATGAGACGAATGTCTATTCTGCAGTTGGGGGGGGAGAGCATTTTCTTACAGATGTCTGTTAAGCCATTTGTTCTAGAGTCCTGTTTAAGTCCAGTGTTTCTTTGTTGATCTTTTGCCTCAGTGATCTGTCCAGTTCTGTCAGTGGAGAGTTTAAGTCCCCAGAAGTTATAATGTTGCTGTTTATTTCTTTGCTTAGATCTAGCAAGGATTTGGGAGCTCCTGTGTTAGATGCATATGTGGTAAGTATTGTTATATCTTCTTGCTGAATTTCTCCCTTTGTCATCATATAATGACCATCTTTGTTTTATTTTTACTGCTATTGATTCAAAGTCTTCTTATCTGATATGAGAAAAGCTACCCCTGCTCACTTTTGGTTCCCATTCACATGGAATTTTTCCCTATCCCCTTACCTGGAGTCTGTGAGTATCCTTTCAAATTTCTTGGACACAGCAGACACTCAGGTGGGTTTTATCGTCAATTCAGCCAATCTGTATCTTTTAAATGGAGCATTGAACCCATTTGTATTCGATGTTAGTGTTGATACTGGGGTATTGTTCTGTGCATCATGTTGAATGATACCCAGTTGCTGTGATTTCTTCCTCGAGTTACTGTTTTATGAGCGTCATAAGCTTTAACCACCAGGTACTTTATATTGGCAGGTGTTGATTGCTCTGCTCCACACTTGGAGCTCTTCTAAGCATTTCCTGCAGGGCAGGTCTGGTGGTGACACATTCCCTTAGGATCTGCTTGTCTGGGAAACACTTTATTTCTCCTTCATTTATGAAACTTAGTTTTTCAGGATACAAAATTCTAGGCTGACAGTTACTCTGTTTGAGAAGACTAAAAATGCAACCCTACCCCTTCTGGCTTGTAAGGTTTCTGCTGAGAAGCCTGTCATTTTTCCGATGGATTTTCCTTGGTAGGTTAGTTGTTGCTTTTGTCTGGAAGCTTGTAGGACTTTCTCCTTCACTCGATTGTGGTCAGGCTCATGACCGCATGTCTTGGTGATGTCCTGTTTGCTATGAATCTTCCAGGCGTTTAATGACTATCTTGTGTCTGAATGTCTAAACCTCCAGCCATAGGGAAGTTTTCTTCTATTATTCTCTCAAATAGGTTTTCTGTGTTTATTGCTTTTTCTTCTTCTTCCTCAGGGATACATATAATTCTTACATTTATTTATTTTTGTATGATCACATATTTCTCACAGTGATTATTCATTCTCTTTAGTTCTTTTTTCTATATATTTTACTGACTGGGTAACTTCAAAATCCTTGTGTTTAAGCTCTGAAATTCTTTTTTTTTCTGCTTGGTCCAGCCTAGGGGTTTTCAACTGGTATGCTGTGACATATTAGCATGCCATGAAAAATTTTAAAGATCCTTAAATTATTTTCAAAAGAATTTCAAAGCACAATAAGTATATTCTCTTTTTTACTCTTCTTTGATCAATATAATTTAACTATGCCATGGAAGGTTAACTATAGGTTCAAGTGTGTCATGGGAGTTTAACTGTAGGTCCAGGTTCCATGAGATAAGAAAGGTTGGAAACTGGTTTAGCCTATTGTTGAAGCTTTCTGCTGTATTTTGAAATGCTCTAAATGACTCACTTCCTTAAGTTCTGTTATCTCTTTTATGATATTATCTATCTCTCTAGTTAATTTTTCATTCACGACCTGAATTAATTTTTTGGCTTCTTTGAGATAGTTTTTTCTGCCATCACCTCAGTTCCATTCATCTTTCTTGCCATCCACAATCTGAATTCCGTATTTTTCATTTCAACAATTTCCTTTAGGTTGGAGTTCATTGCTGGAGAGTTATTGTGATCCTTTGTGAGTGTTGAGACAGTCCATTTACTCAGGTTGCCCAAGAGTAACAGGTTTCTTCTCACCGGGGCCTCTTCTCTCAGCTTGAAACAGGCAGCAGATATGGTGCCCGTGCTCACCTAGGCAGGGCCCTCTGCTGCTCAGGGAGGTGGGGATGGGTCCCTGAGGCCCCAGTAGCACCCCATGCTTGTGTCCTGCTGCAGAGCTGGACCAGGCAGGAAAGGGCAGGGCCCTGTGAGCCGTCAACGCTGCTGCTCGGCTGCATCTCCTGGTTGTCACTGTGCTGCTACGGCAGGGCCAGCCCTGGTGTCACATGTGCATGTGGGGGGGGGGAGGCTGGCCAAGAGGTTGGGGTATGCACACAGCATAGGGGGGGTCTGCTGACAACAGTGTGTGTGCGTGAAGGCTAGGGCAGCCAAAGTGCCAAGCACATGGGCAGGGTGAGTTTCACGCAGGGTGCCATGCAGGGTAGAGTGGGACCCAGAACAGAGTGAGCCTGTGGGGAGGCAGCTACGTGAGATGTGGTAGGTCCATGGACACGGTGCTCATGCAGGAGGCGCCTATGTGGGGTCCGTGGATGGGGGGCACCTGTGCAGGGTCCGTGGACATGGTGCTCATGCGGGAGGCACCTATGTGGGGTCTGTGGATGGGGGGCACCTGTGCAGGGTCCGTGGACATGGTGCTCATGCGGGAGGCACCTGTGCAGGGTCCGTGGACATGGTGCTTATGCGGGAGGTGCCTGTGCAGGGTCCGTGGACATGGTGCTCATGCAGGAGGTGCCCATGTGGGGTCTATGGATGGGGGGCTCCTGTGCAGGGTCCGTGGACATGGTGCTCATGCAGGAGGCGCCCTGTGCAGGGTCCGTGGACATGGTGCTTATGCAGGAGGCACCCGTGCAGGGTCCGTGGACACGGTGCTCATGCGAGAGGCACCCATCCAGGGTCCGTGGACACGGTGCTCATGCGGGAGGCACCCATGCAGGGTCCGTGGACACAGTGCTTATGCGGGAGGCACCTGTGCAGGGACTATGGTCTGCTGTCTGCCCAGATCCAAAGGCAGGACTGTGGCAGTCCTCATCCTGCCTGGGGCCTCCCAGGCTATGGTAGTGGGGCAGTGCAGCTCCTGCAATAGTGGGCAGTGGGTGCTGAGGCTACAGGTGTCTGTCTACCCTGGATCCCACAGGAAGCTTGGTTGAGTGGGATCATCCAGGCTATAGTAGTGGGCACCAGGCCTGTGGTCTCCTGCTTTGCCCAGGGCCCCCTAGAGCAGTGGCAGTGGAAGTGCACATCACCTGTCCATGGGTACACACACCAGTGCCAGGATTCCTCACCCCCTCCCCACCTGGCAGGGGTGAGGAGAAAGCAGCAGTCACAATCTGACCCCTGGGTAGGAGAGGATTCTGGATTTACGATGTTAACATGGCACCACTGAGGTGCCCAAGACTCATGAGCCAGTGGCCTTCTCTTGGAAGCATCCAGGAGGCGGGCTGGGAGGGGTGTCCTGTCACTCTGGTGCAGCGTCTCCAGGGTTCTCTGCTCTTCCCCAGGCCCTCTGGTTCATCCTTCTGTCTTCAACTCACCCCTTCCTCTCCCCAGATTCACCTCACCCCCCCTACTCCCCAGATTCACCTTGCCCCACTCCTATCCCCAGATTCCCATGCTTTCACTCAGACAATGGATCCAGGAGTGGGAGGCTACTCACGGCTTTCAGCCTTCTCTGCAAGAGCAGTGCTGTGTAGGCTGCCCATCCCTCTCTGCGTCTTTGACCATCTTTCCTCCCAGGGCTTCGGAGCTGGCAGGTCAGCCCTGCTCCTTGGGCACACAGGTTATCAAGGGACGTCTTCTGTCATGTTCCTGTCCTCCAGAATGCATGGCCGGGGACATGACCTGCTCACATCTGTCCCCCCAGCATCCAGGTGCCCTGCACAAGAGGTGCCACTATGTGTGTCAGCAGATGTGAGCATGACAGCTGCCACCATAGAACACTGGGTGAGGGCTGGGAAGGTGCCCAGTGCCCTACCTGTTAGCATCTTTAGTGCTGGGAAACTGGATTTCAGAGATGCATCTGACTCATCCTGGACAAGGAAACTGAGGCTGACACAGAAGGTGTGAAATGAACGTGAGCCAATGACGCCAAGGCAGGAAGAGTCTCGCCCAGGTGGGCAGGAATGCACATGCCTGGCACTTTGGGGAGGTGCCCCCAAACCTTACAGGTTCCCCCTACAAGGGCTGAAGCTGTCACTCAGAGTGGAGGACACTCTGTGGGGGGAGAGGCTGGGAGCCCCAAACACTGGCCCTCCTGTCCTTGAGGAGGGTTCTGAACTCAGCTTCTCTGCTGTAGAGCTGTTCCTGTTTGTGCGAACAGCCGACCTCCAGGACCAACACCGCCTCCCCACTGGCAGAAGGGGAAGAGGAGCAGTGGAGTAGACCCCACCATTTCCCACCCTGGCTGCATCTCACTGGGGCCTCCTTGCCTCCTCCTGGTCCTTCTGTCCTACCCCAGCACGGAGGGCGGGTGGGCTGCCTTCCTCGAGCCGCCTCTAGGGCCCTGACGGGTGCACCAGGAGCACCAGCGCTGAGCTCTGCAGACGCAGCCTCCTCCCTTGTCAGCAAACAAGCGAAAGATAAACAGAAAACGTTGCTGAAAATTGGAAGAAACAAATTCTAGAACAAATTATGAATTGTGGAGGTGGCTGCACAGTTGGATGAATGCACAAATGTTTCAAGTCTTCTTCTATTTATAATGGTTGCTAAGCAATGCTCTGTGGGCAAAAGAACGATGTTTTAAAAAGTAGAATAACTGTGGATGAAATGACTGTTTTGACTAAAAAAAAAAAAAACACTGAAAAAGAGTCCAGGCGAGGTTGCAGCACCAGCACCCCAGGTGAAATCCATCCCACAGATCATTCCAGAGCAGCAAAATATTGAAGGTCGCATGCAGGAAGTTAATTTTAGACATTCAACACATTTTTTTAAATTTTACAAATTTTATAAAAACAAAGTATTTGAACTATTGTTAGTTGACCTTTATGGTAAATTTTGTAATGAGGTATGGAGAAACCAGGACAATTGTGTTTATGCAGCGGTGTGCGGGTCACCTGTGGCAAGGTACTCAGAGGCGGACATGCCTGTGGATGAAACACAGGGTTCCATGTCTCCGGGCAGGGCTGTCCCCACTTCAGGGCCCCGTGTCTCCGGGCAGGGCTGTCCCCACTTCAGGGCCCCGTGTCTCCGGGCAGGGCTGTCC
>NW_003852630.1:1120870-1132821 GCF_000181295.1 Otolemur garnettii
TGTCTCCGGGCAGGGCTGTCCCCACTTCAGGGCCCGGTGTCTCCGGGCAGGACTGTCCCCACTTCAGGGCCCTGTGTCTCTGGGCAGGGCTGTACCCACACATGTTTTCAAGTACAATAAACCTTCTGTGTAGAAGAGACACCTTAGCAATATGTGAGGAAGTAACTGCTTAAAATACAAAAACAAAAAACACCCAGCTGTGGAACATTTTGAGAATGAGCATTTGGAAATATTTCCATTGCTGTCAGATATGGTTTCAGACAACAATTTGTGTCCTTTATAAAATCAGTCATTATTATATTGCTAAAAATCTTGGAAACAGAACTTTCTAACCTACTTAACGTTTCCCCAAATGAAATGTTTCACAGAGTTGAACATATATTAAAACTATAATAAAAATGTCAGACATTCCAGTTGCTTTTAAAAAATAATTAATGAACCTCAGGTAAGAAGAAAGAAAATCTTTGCTTAGCAGGTAGATAGGATTGAGAAATAAATCCTGTAATTTAATAAACACAGTTAACTTCTTCCCTTTAAATCTACCTTGTAAATTTTCAGCTACAAAGGGCACTAAAACAAATATTTAAATAATACAGGAATTAGGGTCAAGTTTTCAAGTATCTGTAGTACAAAATACAATTCAGTATTAGCAAAAATAGTGAAGCATATGGAATCATGTGGCTATCATGAAGATAATTATTACTAAAGTATTTTTAGAGAGAGAAAATGATTAAAAATAAAGGGAGTTATTTTTAAATGTTTATTTCAACTTTTCCTACTCCTTTAAAAGTCACTCCTGGCTTGGCGCCTATAGCTCAACTGGCTAAGGCACCAGCCACATACACCTAAGGTGGCGGGTTCTAATCCCCAGCCCGGACCCGCCAAACAACAATGACGGCTGCAACCAAAAAATAGCCGGGCGTTGTGGCGGGGGCCTGTGGTCCCAGCTACTTGGGAGGCGGAGGCAGGAGACTCGCTTGAGCCCAGGAGTTGGAGGTTGCTGTGAGCTGTAATGCCACGGCACTCTACCCAGGGGGACAGCTTGAGGCTCCTGTCTAAAAAAAAAAAAAAAAGTCACTCCTTTAAAGTATGTGGTCTATGATATACACAGCTATTGGTACAGTAGATGGATACGTGATCAATATATCAGTGAATAGCAACAGGTGCTCAAAGTTGCAGATAAGGAGCATTTAGAAATGGAGCAAATGACTTATAGCTTGCTCAGGGTCAGGGTTTTTCTTGTCTGTCTTTGGACCCCATAAGGGTCTAAAAGATGTGATGTGAAAAAGAGGTTCACAGCTCGTGAGGTTGGTTGGAAGGGCACCAAAGCCCAGGCCCCAGTGGCCTGTCCAGTTGTCTTGGTGGTTTGATCCCTCTCCCCACAGGCAGCGCCAAATTCAGGCCCTGCCACGTAGACAGTGGACATCACCAGGTATGGGAGAGAGGCCAGAGCCCCTGGTCCCCGGGCTGCACATAACAACAGAGATTTACCTCTCAGGCTCAGAGTCTGGGCGTCCAAGATCGCAGTGTGGGCAGGGCTGGTCGCAGCTGCGCCATCTTCTGCCTACACGCAGAGTCCCCCTTCTTGTGAGGACCTCAGTTTTACCCAGCTAGGGTCCTCCCTGACAGTCTCAATGAGGTACAGCTCCAAAATCGCCATTTCCAAATAAGGAAAACACTCAGCACTGGGGGTGAGGATTGGACAGGCAGAAAAGTTTTGGGGGGGGACTCAGCTCAGCCCAAAGGAGGGAAGTGCCCACAGGCTTCTTTCCCTCCCCTCAACAGGGGATGAGGACTCTGCACATGCCACTCAATTACTGGGGCTGAAACATCAGTTTTCTCCTAGAAAATTCCAAGGAAAGTTCCTTTCCTGTCCTCTCTGGCGGCCTGAACTCCAGACTCTGCTTCTGCACTTGAGGACCCTGGAGACCACAGTGTGAGAAGGCTGGCCTGCCTGTGTCGGCCCTCAGTGAAAGGACTTCCCTCACCAGCCTTCAAAAGTTAGACAGAGAGTGCCAGGAAGGTGACCTCTGGGCCAGACGAAAGCTGACCGCTGACCGGCTTGTCCAGGCCTCACCCAGCCCCCTACAGGGCCTCACTGAGAAGACTCTGAAGCCTCCTCCTCACCATGCTCACTGATGGTTACACCAGCCAGGACTGCTCTTACTGCCGTTGACATCAGTCCTCAGAATAAGCCCAGCTCGCTCCCCAGGGCCGCTGCCTTGTAGAACTGGCTGATGTGGGGACCCCTGAGCCCCGTTTCAGAGGCTGCCCTGGGCAGGTCTTCAGCATCAATGAGAACGTCCCTATCACTAGTGTGCTTTAAGAGAGCCGGAGAAAAATACCTGAAACACATTCCCTTTCCCCACTGAGTGTGCTTTTAAGATCACTTTCTGTAAACTTTTCATTTAAAAATGACCATGTGGCAGTGCCTATAGCTCAAGGAATAGGGCACCGGCCCCACATACTGAGGGTGGTGGGTTCAAACCTGGCCCCGGCCAAAAACTGCAAAAAAAGAGAAAAATAAAAAAAATTTAAATGACTGTGGAGTCGGGCAGCTTCAGATGAAGCCATGGACCTCTCCAGTGTGGCTCTGGTCTTCTAAGTGTTGCTGACATCACATCATCCTCTTGGTGTGAGTGTGCCCTGGCCCTCTCTCTAGTTGTGACCACACGACAAAGACGTACACGTTGCCGTGTTTTCTGACGTTGGTGCCTTCAGCTGGAAGCTTGTGTTAACTGAGTGAGTCTGCTGACGTCTCAGAACCTCTCCAAGGAAATGATCCCTATGTAAATATGGCTTTCCTTGGTTCTACTGGATGTCCCCCTGGGACAGTGTTAGCATATTGACCCTCAAGTCTGACAACACAAAGTCCAGTTTTCGACACACAAAAAAAGTGCAGTGCAGAGGCTTTCTTGTTCCTCAGGCAGCTGTGCGGTGCCATTGTTATAAAGTGGAGCTCCAGACCCCGCAGCCACCACCCACCTATCAGGAACTCAGCGGTGTCCATGGGAGGTGTGTGGGGAGGCGGCACACACAATGGTGACACAGAGGCAGAGAGGACAGGACAAGGTCTGCACCATGAGGGTCTCTGCCCACGTGTGCATGAAGTCCCTGCATATCAGACAACACCCATCTCACTGCTGCCCACTGGCAGGGTCTTGTGGTAGTTTAAGACCAACATGGGAAAGAGAAAGTCCCAAGGCCCTGCTGGGAGCTGCTCTGGGCATTGACTCTTGTCCTGGTTTGCCAAGCAGCACCATGGCCAAAGACCCCAATAAAAGCCTCTTACCCGAAGCCTGCTGCATGCACTGCAGCCCACCAGACCCCCTTGGGATATAAATAGTCCACCTGGACCCTCCCCAACATAATAAGTGGGACGGGTGCCGGCAAATCTCATGCCCGGGCAGGCTCACAGTGGCCCCGTGGCTGTGGCACATCCACAGGATGGAGTCAAATCCCATGCCCGGGCAGGCTCACAATGGCCTCGTGGCTGTGGCATGTCCGCAGGTGGAGTCAAATCCCATGCCCGGGCAGGCTCACAGTGGCCTCATGGCTGTGGCATGTCCACAGGTGGAGTCAAATCCCATGCCTGGAAGCCTCATAGTGGGCCCGTGGCTGTGGCACGTCCACAGGTGGAGTCAAATCCCATGCCTGGCAGCCTCATAGTGGGCCCGTGGCTGTGGCACGTCCACAGGTGGAGTCAAATCCCATGCCCAGGCAGCCTCACAGTGACCTCGTGGCTGTTGGCATGTCCACAGGTGGATTCAAATCCCACACCCGGCAGGCTCATAGTGGCCCCGTGGCTATGGCATGTCCACAGGGTAGAGTCAGGGCTCCTGTCAGACCACATTGGTATTTAAGAAGAGAAGCAGGTTTTTATTCATGAGCTGTGTTTGTATGAATTTTCAAATGCATGTTATGATTATTGTGAGCAGTTCAGGGATAATTTAGATTCTCAGCTGATATTCTCTTTATTATTTAATAGCCCATGTGCTCATTAAGCATTGACTTCCACCCCATGGGAGGCAGGAACCCAAACAGCCTCATTAAGGGAGTGATAAAACACAGCACCCTCCATAAAGAGCCCTGTCCAGGGTTGGGAAGCCCTGCAGGATTGTATTAAGCAAAGAGGGATGGAAGGGGCTGGAAGTGTGTGAGAGCCAGGGGTGCTGGGCTGTGGCTCCAGACACTGCCCTGCCGTGTGTCCAGCTTGCCCATCCATTGTGCCCTCAACTCCCTCCCTACCTTCAGCAAGAACGTACCTTGCTTTGGGTGAACCAAGAATGGTAAAGATCTGAAACATCCTAACTTACAAAACATATCCCAGAAGTTACTGTTCACTTTCCCAAAGGAAAACTGCATTTCACACATGGATGTTGCCTTGAGGTCCCCAAGCCAAGTGGACTTGAAGTTGGGTCTGTCCTGCAGCCTGGAGAAGGGACTGCTCATACCTCCAGGAACCTGGGATCCAGGGCATTCCAGACCCCCTCCCCCCCGGAGAGAGGCTTATGTCATAGGAACTTAAAGTCAGTCTGAGGAAGGGCCTGGGCAGGAGGACAGGACGCCAGCACCGTCATCTATTCCTGCTCCCCACCATGTCCTCCAAAGCACTGACCTCCCTATACTCACCAAGGCACAAACAATGTGGTCATGGTCCATTCCTCCTGCTGACTACTCTCAAACGCATAGAAACACAGCTGGAAATGCCTCACACTCGCCCCCTGAGTGCTGGCAGCAGAAAGTGCCCCCTAGATGCAGCCTCCGCTTCTCCAGAGAGGCGTGAGATCCTCTCATCTCATTAGATCTGAGCTCGGCGGAAAGGGACCCAAAGAGTCACCATTGGTGCCCTGGAGAGTGGTGCCAGGAGGGCTAGTGGCCCCCATGGACATGAAGTTTGGCCTGAAGCTCTGGATTCTGGAAGCCAGCTGGGCTGCAATATTTATTACCTGGAGAGCCACAGGCCACCAGAGCTTGCTGAGCCCAGAGCCCTGTTCTGACCCTGGTATAGCCAGGGAGTGTGACGCATGCCACCCCATAGGCCCGAGCTCCCTCCGAGGTGTGCCAGTGGGTTGGAGCACAAGGCGGCTGTGCCTACCTCTGCTGTGGTTAACCTGGTGTGGAATCATGTGGGTGATTCTCAAAGATTAACTTTCAGTGAGAAGACCCTTACTCAGTTCAGCTCCTGCACCATGGTGGGATCTTGAGAGCTCCCACCACTCTCCTGCCCACCCACGAGCTCTGACTACGTCAACACAGGACTTGATTTTCCCACCTATAGAAGCAGGATTTACCTTCCATCTCTCAAGGTGGTGGCACAAGTCATGCGGGCAGTGGCAGTGGACTACCCCGTGAACACTGCCCACGTGTAGTATAGTGATCTGCAGTGCCGGCATAGCTTAGACAGTGCCGACCCCAGGGACTCTCACACATTTGAGTGGCTGACAAGGAGCTCCTGGCCTGGCCTCCACATGGCAAAGAAGCCCCACATCACCGAGAATGCCACCAAGGGGAGTAGGGGTCCGTGTCAGGTGTCCTGACATGCACGGAGACACCCAGTCCCTTCTCTCGACACTGCCCAAGGGCAGAGAGACTATTCTCAAGTTCATGGAATCAGAGGGTAGTTCCTTCAGGGTCAAGTTTTTGTTTTTGTTTTTGTTTTTGAAACAGAGTCTCACTCTGTCACCCTAGGTAGAGTGCTGTGGCGTCACAGCTCACAGCAACCTCAAACTCTTGGGCTTAAGTGATTCTCTTGCCTCAGCCTCCTGAGTAGCTGGGACTATAGGCGCCCACCACAATGCCTGGCTATTTTTTACTACAGTTGTCATTGTTGTTTAGATGGCCTGGGCCACGTTCGAACCTGCCACCCTTGGTGTATGTGGCTGGCGCCGTAACCACTGTGCTACGGGTGCCAAGCCTGAAGGTCATGTTTTGACCTCTTCAGTTTGTTAGGAGGCAAACTTCAGTCATACCTTGGCATGTTTGTAGACATGTCTCTGTGACTCCAGCCTCCCGTTTTGTCTTAAAACATTCGCACTCCATCCTCTGCGAGCCTCATCGCCTTGCGGGACAGGGCAGAGACCTGCTCTGGCAGATGCGGGACTCCCAGCGGGACTCTGCCTCCAGCCCCTGAGGTTTACGGTGTCTTTGAGGCGCAGGAGCTGCTCCACTTAACTCAGTCACATCTAACCTATCTTTTCTTGTAGTTTGTGTATTTTGAGGGAAAGATTTGAGGAAAGCCCTTTCTGCCCTCAGTGCAGAGAGGTGCAAGTGTTTTCTCTGAAACATGTAATTCTTTTCCTGCTTAGGCTTTAACCTACTCAGGTCTAATTTCAGCACATGTGGAACTCTAGTGTCGGTGCTATTCTCGCTCCTGGCCATGAGACCCCATGTTGGATGGCCCTTCCTTTCCCCTTGACCATGGTCATCTTTAGGTCTCTAAGAAAACAGGGTCCTCCTCTGGGGTCTGTTTGCTGTCCCCACTGGCCATCCCTGGCTGCAGGGCGGGACTCATCCACGTGGTGGGTCCTCCCCTGTGGCCCACGCAGCAGTGAATGTGGGTGAACTGGAGCTGCACTTGTCAGGCTCACACAGGAGGATGAGAATTACCAAAGGACCGGCATGAGAGCCACCCATCCAGCCCATGGCCTCCTCAGGGTGGTGCTGGAGCAGCAGGAATGACACTGTGGAGCCCATGGGTAGACAAGCATCTGCCCACTGCTCTTCCTATAGCTGGCAGGGGGTGCTTTTGTGTTTATTACATTAATCTGGTGCCTTTTTCTAGATATAAACTAGTCCATTTGCAAACAGCAAAGAAAAATGTCCAAGCCCTTCTCTGCCTTTCTGTGTCCCTGTCCTCGGTAGGACTCAGGCCCAACTCCCCACACACAGGTGCTCTGCCTGGCCATCTCCTGTGGGCCTTTACACTCTCCGCTCCTCTGCCTGGCCATCCCCTCCGGGCCTTTATACTCTCTGCTCCTCTGCCCGGCCATCTCCTGTGGGCCTTTACACTCTCCGCTCCTCTGCCTGGCCATCCCCTCTGGGCCTTTATACTCTCTACTCCTCTGCCCGGCCATCCCCTCTGTTCTTTGCGCCTGCCAGTCCTCTGCCCCGGGTCTTGCTTCCCCTTGGGATTTTAGCTCATGTGCTGGTTCTCCCTACCATCCTCTGCCTCCCACCAGCTGTCCCCATACCATGGGCTGGGAGCTTCAGCAGACACTGGGGACCCAGCAACAAGCCACCAGGATGGGGCAGGCTGGCATCAGGGACCCAGGCACTTCTGCCAAAGACGGGTATGTGTCCTCCAGGAGCCAGGTGTGGCTGTCTGGCCGCCTATGTGGCCAAGTCCCCCACTTGCCCTGCCTGCATCTCCCCTCCACATCACTCCTCTCTGGGCAAGCTCACCCACTGCCAGGGCAGCTGTGCTAATGACAGACACCCAGAGAATCCCAATGCAGAGACATAGTGTAACACAGTTGTCCAGAAAAACATGATGGCCCTCAGTAGAGTGCCATGACGTCACAGCTTACAGCAACCTTTACAAACAAAGTGACACCCTATACATGACACCCCGGTCCATGGATATTAGCACCTGTGCAGAGATTTTTCTTTAAACTATTTGTGCAAAATGAAGCCCTGTGTGTGTCACTCTGCTGTGCAGCATTCAGAAAAGAAACTGAAGAGTATTATGTCTGTGCCTGGTCACTGAGTTTGCAAACCCACACTCAGTGTACCTCCGGGCCCTCCCTGTTCCCACATGCCTCCTGCCGGCTGCCTCCTGCCCAAAGATGGCAGCGCCCAGCAGCAAAGGTGGGCACCAAAGAAGGGAAACGCAGGGGCTCCCTCCCTGGGCTCAGGTGGAGGAAGGTGAAGACGCGAGGCTAGGACACCACAAGCAGGGAGCGCAAGCAGCTGCCGGCCCTTGTAACAATCAATCCATTAATGCTGGGACCATAACTGCATTGTTTCCTAGTAATTATACGCACCTCATACACTTGCTTTTGAAGACATTAATTGCATGATTAGTTTTATGATTTCTTCTGATTACCAATTAAGTTACCTTTTTCTTGTATTTCATACATACCATTAGACTTTATAGTGCAGCTTTTTTAATTTCTCACCTAGCAGGGGTCCTCACACATTTGAAGGCTACATTATCCACTCAGTAAACAGAGAGAGTTTAATTTTCTGTGTAAAGTATTGGTGTGGACCCGGGAAGATGATGTTTCAGATATTATGCTATCAAGAGTGACATTTAATTTTACAGGGGGAAAAATCTTGTTTTTCACTGTCATAGCGATGTTCACAGAGCATGATGTTAGAGAGACATGTGGAGACCAAGTCCCGCAGTCCCACATCTGCTGGCCTGGATGGAGTCGTCATGTCCCTTCTCTCAACAAGACACTACCAGTCACTGTGCTCTTCCCTCCAATGTGTTAATGCATTTAATTTGCTTGTGTCACTCCTCTGTCCTGAGGAGCGCTAGAAGGCGTTTGGTGCTGGTCAGCGTTGTACATGAGCTCCTGTGGGTGATGGTGCCTTCAGGTCTGAGCACACAGGCTGGGTCCAGAGGGTGCTGATATGTTGGCACAGGCCTAGCAGGGTCTGTTAAACATGCCATGTAAGGGAAGGTGAGGAGGAGAAATGGCTGGGCTCCCGCCACTGCTCACAAATGGCACTGGAGCCCTTGCTGGACTATTCTCACTCCAAAATCTCCTTTCTTCCCCCAGGAAAAATAAGAGCAAATAGATCTGTAATCAACAGAGGGTCAGGTGGACAAGATGCCTAATTGGATTGCACTGAACCAGCTCCGTAATGGGAATGCATGGGGGGAGGCGGCGTAACCAGGGACTTAGCAGCCTCGATTCACAGCCTCGCACAAAGGGGCGTTTATAATGTGGTGTGCAGGCTGGAGACCCTCCATGGTTCCTTGTGTGTGAGGACAGCCAGGCCACCCCCAGGGGAAGCCACTGGGAGGTCTAAGGTACTTTTAATTGGATGTGGCTATAGAAAGAGCAAGTTCCAATTCTGATGTTGATCCTTCAAGTATTAGCTTGACAAAGCTTTGCATTACTCAGAGAGAAAGAGCAGAGAGGAGGGAGGACAGACAGGTCCAGACATCCACACAGTGCCAAGTGCTGCTGCAGCCGTGCAGGCTGAGGGTTCTGCAAGGAGCTGAGGACATCCCGCACCTCAAACACTGCGATTTTTTCATAAATTATGGGAAAAATAGTCAGGTTTCTTGAGCACCCTTTATTCACACCCAGCTCTGCTTCTTCACTACCTGGCGGCTCCTCTCAGCAGCCCCACATAGTCCCCATCCCTGAATAATGCATGAGCAGGCACACCAGTCGGCACAAAGGCCAGCCAGGCCCGGCCGGGAGGGCACCCTGTAGCAGCCTCGGGGTAATTACTGCCCCTTAATGGGCAGAGTCCCTGCTCCAGATATATTTGTGTGTATTTTTAAGACTAATTTAGGATTTCTTTGGGGAGCTTTTCAAAGTCATCACATGGGAGCTAGGGCAGAGGGGAGGACCCTTCACCCAAGTTTCATTTAAAACCGAAATACAGTGCTATAGAGAAGAGGGCAGCTGTGTCATCTGCATGTTACGGCATCGTGCCCTAGTTGGCATTTTTTTCCTGTCACCGTCTTCCACCAGTGCCAGGCATGCATGAGAGGAAAGAGCTTGTGGGACCCTGCAGCCTGTTCCTACCCACCCTGGCCAGCACTTCTGGCCTTGGCACCAGGCAGCACTGAGCTGCTTTCTCCATTGGGATAGTAACAGACCTTAAAAGCAAATAACTCAACTCAGGGACTCCTCCAGCCTGTGCTACATAGAGTGTGGGTGGGCACAGCGGTGAGAGAGAAGCCCTCAGGCTGGGCCTCGACCCCCTACATCAAGTCAGGTGGGTGTGGACAGGAATGACCAGCAGCCCTACCACAGGAGCTGGACCCTGGCCATCCACAGGCACCCTGTGCTCCCCTGAGAGCCTAGCCACCCCCACAGAGAAGAACAAACATTCCTGGTCCCCGGAGGGGCTTGGACACCAGGGCTCCCTTCTGGGGCGGCCATAGCCAGGCAAGTGGAAGCAACATGGCTCTTTGACTGGTGGATCCAGGGCAGCAACTCGCAGGATGCAAACTGGAGGTGCCAGGAGCTGCCTGCACCTGGGGGTGGGGTCTGCTCAGCGTCCCTCACTCCCAGGTCCTGCCCTGTGGTGCTGTCTGTGACATTCCTGCCTCTACCTGGACAGCAGGATAAGCCCAGCAAGATCCCCAAAACCCCAACTAGAAGGTCCTAGACCAAGCATAGACTAGGTCTACACCCAGGTGAGAACCAAGTGCCACAGGACACACCAACACAGACAGACACATGGATGTGCACATAGATACACACGGATATGCACACAGACATATGTGGATATGCACACAGATATACACAGACACACATGGACACACATAGATATGCACACACATACACATGGACACACATGCATATGCACACAGATACACGTGGATATGCACATAGACACACATGGACACACATAGATATGCACACACATACACATGGACACACATGCATATGCACACAGATACACGTGGATATGCACACAGACACAGACACACACAGATACACATGGATATGCACAGACACAGAGATATGCACACAGATACACATAGACACAGGGACACAGACACAGACATGTGGATACACACACAAGACCCACAGACACGCACATACAGTGACACAAATACAGATACATACAACCACTTGCAGACACACTCATGCATACACTGACACACAGACATGCACACAAACACATGCACAACCACACACATACACATTTGCAATCACACAAATGCACACACTCAGACACACATACACTCACAAGCATTCACACAGTCACACACATGTTAATAACTGAAGTATAGTAAGTGATGGTCTCTCTTATGCCAAATGCAAGTTATTGGCTCTAGAGCAGGAGGTGATTGGAAAGGGTGGTGGCGATAGCAGTGACTGCTTGAAGAAATTAAAACCTTGGCTGCTCCTTGGACCCAAGAGCAATTTACACAGATGGTGGAGGAGGATGCACACTCTGAGAAGAGGTGCAACTCTGCTCCCTCCCGGGGCAGGCAGGAGTTCACTGGCTGCTCACCATCCCCACTAGGTCCTGGATGTGTAAGGTGTGTAGGGCTGGTCCCAGGGCAGAGGCCCAGGGTGTGGTGAATGAGGCAGACAGGTGTCTACAGAGGCAGGAGAACCATACCAGAGGTGTCACTGCTTCACAGGGGACCTGGCTGCTGTGGGAGTTCCAAGGACACATGCAAAGATCAAGAGAGGGGTAAACCCGGACACAGCCAGGCTTCGGGGTGTTCCTGGGGGTGCTTCGTGCAGATTGTATGGCAGGGAGAATCAGTGCTCTCCCTGGAGCGTGTGCCTGCTTCTGTGTTCCCATGGCAGCCCTTGTAGAGCCATCTCCTGTGACCTGTGTGAGGAGGAAATCATCTCCTCACTCCACTGTCTCCTCCTCCAGACTCCACACCCCCATGACATAAATTATGCCCTGACCATCCCTAAACCCCAAAGCCCCAGTACACCATAGATGAAAGTGCATCTGGTAGGTCGGATGGATGGATGGAGTATGGATGGGTGAGTGGATGGATGATTGAACAGATAGGTGAGTTGGGGTAGCTGGGCAGATGGGTGGATAGGTAGATGGAGGGATGGATGGATCAGGAGTTATATGAATGGATGGATAGATGGATGGATGGATGGATGGAGAGTTATATGGATGGATGGATGGATGGAGTGTGGATGGGTGAGTGGATGGATGATTGAACAAATAGGTGAGTTAGGGGTAGGTGGGCAGATGGGTGCATAGGTAGATGGAGGGATGGATGGATCAGGAGTTATATGAATGGATGGATAGATGGATGGATGGATGGATGG
>NW_003852630.1:1132985-1161019 GCF_000181295.1 Otolemur garnettii
AGGTGGGCAGATGGGTGCATAGGTAGATGGAGGGATGGATGGATCAGGAGTTATATGAATGGATGGATAGATGGATGGATGGATGGATGGGGAATTGGATGGATGGATGGATGGATGGATGGATGGATGGGGAATTATATGGATGGATGGATGGATGGATGGATGGATGGATGGATGGATGGGCAGTTATATGGATGGGTGGATAGATGGACGGACAGATGGATGGATGAATGGATGGGGAGTTATATGAATGGATGGATAGGTGGATGGATAGATGGATGATGAGTGGATGAGTGAGCAGGTGGGCAAGCAGATAGATAGATAGATGAGCATTCAGACATAGATTTAGTGACACTGTTTAAGTCTCCAGGGAGGCAGAGATGGGCTGGGTCAATAGGCTGTCACAACACAGACCTCAAGTCTTCTTATGTATCATCATCAGGAAATTGTATTTTTGTTAAAATATTTATTTTTTATTTATTGAATACTTTGTGTGGAAAACTTACAAAGTGTAGAATAAGAAAATCTAAGTTACTGATAATTCTGCCACTAGACTTACTCACTAGTTAGCATTCCTTTAGGGTGTGTGTGCATGCACATGTATATGGCTTTATCTTAAAATATCCTTCTTAATATGGTTATACAGCTGTTTGTTCAATCCATTCACTCTTGCCAAACTTTTAGGGTGTTTCTAGAATTTCACTATTACACGTCTTGCTGCACTGAGTATCCCTATACATAAATTTGATCTATGTGGTTTATTATTCCTTTAGGACACATTCCTAGAAATCTAACTACTGCGTCAAAAGGCACAATCCACTGAGTCCAGCAAACCAGTCCATCCTCTCCATGGTACTGAGGGTCATTAGTACGCTTAGTTTGAGTCCTTGTGATTCTTTAAGGTGGATGATAGCACCTACTCCTTGGTTCAATTTGTAGTTTTTTATTTCTTGTAGAGTAAAACATTTCACTGTGCGTGATCAGTCATTGTCCTACTTCTGGGAGTACGCAGCTCCTAGCCTTTCCCATGGAGGTTGTTTTTCTCCAGTAGAGTCCTAAGTGCTCTCCACGCCCGTTTGTGTCTCACTTGTTCCCCAGGCAGGTCTGCTGCTGTCTCTGTTACCCTGCGTGAAGTTCAGAAGTGTGCAGTTTGGGTGGATTCAAATATACTTTCATTTACTTAGAGATTTCCTCAATTGCTCTTACATTTGGGAAGTACTTGTGTGCCTGTGATCAGTAAAACCCAACTTTGTTCTTTTAGTTTTTTGTGGTTGACAGTGTTTTAATTTAAGCGAGTCATTCCTGGTGGTCCTCACAACGTTTTGGAATGTGACGGGATAAACTTAGATTTGCCCCCACAACCATCATTTCTTGAATAGCCCATGGCTTCCACACTGGTTTGCGATGCTTCCTCAGCTGCCGGAGATGAGGCTTCACAGTGACACATCTGCCTGAATCTGTCTGAAGCCTCCCAGAGTTCCCTCTGGTCCAGACATTTCTGCAAGGATATGTGTCCTATTGTTTCTTCCAGCCCACCAGAGCTGCCCACCATGGGCCCAGTCCAGTCCTCCTGGTCCCGTGGCCCTGTTGCTCACCCTCCGTGAGACATGAAGCCCCACTCCTGCCTCCAGCTCACACATTTTCATCTCTGCCCACCCCCGCCCGACTTTCCCATGGGTGCAGCTGAGTCAGGTCCCTGTGCTGCCAGCTTGTGCCCATCTCCTCCACCAAACCAGGTGGAGCTGCCAGACGGCAGAAAGGCTGGAGTGCGTCTCTGAGCACACGGGCATGCACAGGGAGAGGTCCTGCTGTCCTCCTGGAGTCTCTAAAGATCTGATGTCCTCCAGGACAGTCAGAGACGGGGATTACAACCTCATTCTGCCCACCGTCTGCTAACTTGACTCATAAAGCCACAAGGCTACCTCACAGAAGCCAGCAACTTGTCACTCCTAGAGCTTCCATGTAAAAAAAGGGTTTCAACCAGAGGAAATGCAAAACACTGAATTTTAACCAGAAGGAAATCTGAGTATCAAAGTCCGTAAATTATACATACAGCTACTTGCCTCAACACTGTCCCCAACTGCTAAAGCCAGGAGTCCCGCTGCTCTGCTTGGTTATGGGCCTGATCGTGGCCTCACACTCCCTCTCTCACTGTGTGGGAGGTGTCTGTCCTCCTCACTCCCAAAGCGCCTGGTGGCTGTGTAGCGTTTCTGTGACCAGTGACCACTGTCCATTCCAAAAATTGCTTCGAACTCCTCTCTCATCAAGCACTTCTCTGCTGCTGCTGCAAGGAGGGGCCCGTGCACAGGTGGGACCAAGCCTTCTAGGGACCCTAGATTCCCAGGCAGACATGTGTGTTTGGAAACCATGACAGACTGTGTGTCTCTCTCCTTCTCAGCCTCACCTCCCCATACGGTCAGCTCCTGTGCATTTCTTAATTTCTTTATTCCTTCTTTAATGACCATTTTTATCGTACCTTGAAGAAAATGCAGTAAATCTCTGCGGGTTTTAGAGAGGCTGAGTGTGTTCATCAGTCAGGGAAAGTGTGCACAAAACTTGGAAATTGCAGGAGCATCTGCAAACTCAGTCAACCCACTGAAATTTCCTGATGTCTCCCTTGTCCTCAAATTTATACATAAAATGAAGACAGCAGCATTTGCCTCCAGTTTACAGAAATGCAGCCATCCTTAACAGATCAGAACGGATTAGGGCCACCGTACCGGAGGAGCCCACTTAGCAAGGAGTGAAAAACAGTCCCAGCGCAGAGTAATTTGAAAATACAGTCACCTCTGATCAGTCTGAAATAATCCTCCTGTTTATAAAACAGAGTGAGATGCAGCCTCCAGCCTGATGCCAATTACACTGGTAACACGGTTTTAAAGCAGAGCCCAGGCCCTGAAGCCAGGAGTCTGTCTGTGGGTCCAGCATGCCCTTTCACATCCGTGGTGCTTCCCAGGTGCTGAGAAATTAATCAGTTTCATGAGTGGCTTCCATCCTCGCAATTAGTGGAGGCCCCAGGCTCAGTGAGAACACCCTGGCTTCATCAATGATCTCCAGGCCCCAGCCACAGCCTGTCCCTGTGTCCAGGAGCCAGCAAACACATCCCCTCCATGCTGTCACAGCACCCGCCCCTGGAATTAGACAATCAAACTTTGGATGTCTGTGAGCTCTGGCACCTGGGCCTCTTTCAGCTGCAAATGACTTGCCAACAAGTAGCAGCGGTGTCTGCTTCATGGGACCCATCATGAGGACCATATGTGCGACCAAGGGGCAGTGACCCGGCTGCCTCAAGGACTAGCCCTCAGCCCAGGGACTGCACAGACACGTCCCCTGCTGACTCCTCCTCAGCCCTCAGGGAGGGACTCAGTGCAGAGCACCCACTCCACTAAGGGTCAGCACCACCCTCTGCCCCCTGAGTCTGCCCCCAGCCTCTGCAGTGCTCCCAGCATTCCTTTCATCATCCTGTCCTCTGCTCAGTGCCTTGGGGTGAGACGTGACCTGGGCAGGACTGGGGGTCAGTCTCACTGCCCCTGTCCCTAATATGGCTCCACACACACCCAGCACACTCCTGTACTTCCCTGGAAACACGGACCTGACCGGGAAGGAGGGGCTGAGTCCCCCAGGTTATGCTGACCCAGCACATAGGAGACCCCCTGCATCTCCCATCCATCAGTGCCGCTGTCCTGCTTCCCAGAATCTTGTGTCACCCAGAGCAGTGCCTGGGTCAGAAGCTGGGTCTGGCCCTCCCCTCCCACTGTGTGGATCTGCAAAGGCTGACCCAGGGTCTGTGTGGGCAGCCATCATGTGCGGGCCCCAGGTTAGATGAAGGCGCAGATGGGCATGGAGGATGGGCCTCCCAGCACCACATCTGATTTGGTCCTGTTGACATACGCGCCGTCACGTTCAGAGGTGTGTGACCCAAAAATGACCTCGGTGTTTTGATGTATTTGAGAGGATAATCCATTCACTGGTGAACTTGTGTGTATTAGTCAGGATTAGTGAGATTGAGTGTGACAGAAAATCCAAAATAATAGTGGATTAAACAAGCTAGAAGTGTATTTTCATTTCTTGTGGAAGAACGGGAAGCCTGGAGGGGGCAGCATAAGATGGCATGGCTCCCGAAGGGCTGCAGACAGACTTGCCAGTGGGACCTGCTTCTTTTGTTGCTGCCAGCATGAGACGCGCCCCCCGCCATGGTCCTGGATGGCTGCTGGAGCTCCCACCATCAAGTTCACATTCCACCCATGGAGGGGGAAGAGCTGCAGCAGGGCTTGTGTCTTCACTGTGAATTCCCTCCAGGAAGCAGAGTCCCACTCTCTCACGCTGCTGTGGCTGGACCACACCACATACCCAGCTGCTAGAGAAGCTTGGAAGTAGAGCCTTTATTCAGGGTAGTCATGTACCAAGCCAAAGACCAGAGTTTCCAAGGAAAACAAGGAGGACCAGAGGCCTGGCATGGTGAATAAACCTTGTTTATTCCCTGGGCCCCGTGGCCTGGAGGTAGGGGAGAGGTCTGTCCAGGGCTGATCACTGCCCCCCCATTCCCCCCACCCCACTGCCCTCACCTTGTCCCCAGTAACCTGGGCCTGGTGTGGACATGGCACCTGATGTTCTGCTGCTTGTGTGGCCTCCAGAGCCACTTTTGGCTTTGCTCCCTTGTGGCTCATGCAGCATTTTTGTCTCCACTGACCATCACTCGCTCTGACGGTGGAAAGGGCTCTGCCCCACTGGAATCACAGGTCACCTATTCTCTTCCAGTGTTGCTCCCTGCCCATTTATTAGGGGCACATGCTTATGTGCAGGGGGCCACCAGAGTGTAGCATCCCCCTCCACACTCAAACCCCCTGCTTGCCAATATCCAGTGCCCCAGAAGTGTGCTTGGCTTCACCAGGTTCCCACTGAGCCAGACCGCATCCTCATCCCTCCAGGATGCAGCAGCCCCCATTCCCTGCTTCATGGAAGGCTCAGTTACCTGTGACCCAAAGCTTCCGCCCAAGAGCCCTTCCAGGGCCCTATGTGGCCTCCTTGAGGCATAAAGAATCCCTGAGCTTCAGCCATGCTCTTTGCACTGTGCCAGCACAGAGAACCCACCAGCAGCACACAGCTGTCTTCTGTTACAATAGGAGGGTCACAGTTAGAGGTTCCCTGTCCTTAGTGTTCCAAAGTGGACTTGCTGGCCAAGGCCCCAAATGCAAAAGCACAGACCCTCTTGTGACTCTACAACAATAAGTTCTCACACTGAGCCCCTAGCAGTGCCAGGAAGAGAACTGTGTTAAGTACAACCACCAGGAGAGGATGCACAAACCCCAGCGATGGATACTCTCCCTCACAGTGGGGCTCAGGGTACAGATGCCACCATGCTGCTTCCCGGTCCTGGGGGCTCCTTACCCGTGGCACAGCAGGTGGGGGAGAAGGCAAAACCACTTCTGACTTCCCCTCTGCCCCACCCCAGCCCCAGCAGGGAAGCTGAGGAGTGAAGGATCCAAGGGACCCATCGATCCTCACCTGGTAGCTCCCTGTAGAGACACAAGCTGGTTAGGACATGGGAATTATTTGAGCATTTCCATTCTTAAGGAAATGCTTGATGTAATCAAAAGCTAAGTCTCAGAAATCCCTTGATGTTTAGGGTGGACTAGACATCACACCTTTGGAAATTTCACTAGCTAGTGAATGAAAAAAACATCCGAAAACTTATCCAGTCCTTACCTGTTCATATGAACCTGAGTTCTAACCAGTAGCCTTGGATGATAGGGGCCTCAGCAGCCCAACTTCCAAACCAAAATATCCTTTAGGGTGGAAACATCAGGGAGCCTTCAAGTCCAATTCTAAATAGGGTCTTCACATCAGCAATGAATAATGGATGGAGTCCAACTGTTCCTAGCAGAGAGCAGATTAGCAATTCATCGATTGTAATCAGAAGCAGCTGCTTACAATCACAGCACAGGTACCTATGGCTAATTCTTTGCCTAATGTCCTAAGTGTGAGGGTGGGAGTGTCATGATGCTGAGGTAACATAACCTTGTAAACATTAATTAGGATTTCTTGAACTTATTCTGTTAATAATTTGTTACTTTTTCAGGCTTATAAATCATAAATATTTTAGGTACATTTAGATTTTTAACGTTTTATGAAGTATTTTAGGGAAATAGTAGCTCTATTTTTTAAAACAATATGGGTTCTCATAGAAATTTGGATGGATGAATGGTTGGATGGGCAGATAGATAGGCTAGTAGATAGGTGGGAAGAAGCATAAATGCATGTATGGATGGACCCAGTGGCTGGGTGACAGATCGACTGATGGTTAGATGGATGGATGGTAGACAGTGGATTGATGGATAGAAGGGTGATGGAGGAGTGAATGGGGTGTGGATGGATAGCTATGGATGGATGGACGGGGTGAACGGGCAGTATATAGATGGATGAGTGGATGGATGATGGATGGGTGGATGGATAGTGGATAGTGTATTGATGGATAGAAGGGTGATGGAGGAGTGAATAGGGTGTGGATGGATAGCTATGGATGGATGGATGGGGTGAATGGGCAGTATATAGATGGATGAGTGGATGGATGGATGATGGATGGGTAGATGGATGGTAGATAGTAGATTGATGGATAGAAGGGTGATGGAGGAGTGAATGGAGGGGGTGGATGGATAGCTATGGATGGATGGATGGGGTGAATGGGCAGTATATAGATGGATGAGTGGATGGATGGATGAGTGGGTGGATGGATGGATGGATAGTAGATTGATGGATAGAGGGTGATGGAGGAGTGAATGGGGGGGTGGATAGATAGCTATGGATGGATGGACAGGGTGAGCGAGCAGTATATATATGGATGAGTGGATGGACAGATGATGGACAGATAAAGGATAGTGGATTAATAGATAGAAGAGTGATGGAGGAGTGAATGAGGGGTGGATGGATGGGTATGATGAGTATGGGTGTGGCATTATATAGATAGATGAGTGGATGGATCAATGGATGAATAAGTGGATGGATGGGTGGATGGATGAGTAGATGGATGGGTGGACAGCATATGGATGAATGGATAGGTGAGTGGGAAGTGTATATGATAGATGATGGATGAGTGGCTAGATGGATAAGTGTATAGATCAATTGATGGATTAATGAGTGGATAAATAGATGATGGATCACTGTCCATCCAATGGATGGATGGATGAGTGGTTGGGTGTATGATGGATAGCATACAGCCGAATGCATGGGTGAGTGGAGAAATGGATGGATGGATAAGTGGATGGATGATAGATAGGAATCAATGGATAAAAATATGGATGGATGAATGGATGGGTGGATGACAGAGAATATATAGCTGAATAGATGGATGAGTAAATGAGTGGGTAGATGGATGGATGGGTGGAGTAGATAGATCATGATGGATAATGGATCAATGGATGGATGGATGGATGTGTGACTAGATGAATAGATAGATAAGTAGATGGATAGATAAATGGGTGGGCATGTGGATGGAAGAGTGTGATAAGTAACATGATTTTTCATTTGGGGGAATAATAAAGCCCTCTCTTAATAAGACACACTTATGCAACTGCACTGAGAAAAATGCAATAAAAAACAGAAATCAAAGTCACACAACATCTTTCCCTCCTAAAAGAGCAAGTCAAGAGTTTTATGTTAAAGAATTAAATTTGGGCTGACCTGTCAGAGTACCAGCCACCTGGGAAAGGAGAGAATGCCAGCATCTCGGCCGCCACTCTAGATACCCCCTGCATATAGCCTCTTGTTGTCTTGTCATTCTCAGCAGCCGTGAGCACCCAGTGAGACTTTGGGTGGTCAGTGGCACGTAGCAGAGAGCGCTTGGGTACCCTGGATGTCTGCCTCCCATCAGGGACTTGGGGAAGCTCTTGAGTCTCAGGGCACCATGGCCATGACTGAGCTGGTGGGGTCCTCCTGAGTAAGATGGGACAGAGGGAGGGAAACATTTCAGGGTCCATGGGCTGTGGAGCAGTGATCAGAACAGAGTGCATGCCCATGCCTGGATGGTGCCCAGAGTGCCCTCTGAGAGCAAAACTCACATTGGAGCCCGAAAACTCAAGAGGGGCTTCAGCACCTGCCCATGGGCCCCTCGTGGGGACAGCCAATGAATAGTTAACTCTAGTGGCTGCAAAATACATCCCCCACATTTTGATGATTTAGCCCACTAAATGTGTATTCCTGTCATAACTGATCCAGTGGACAGGGAAGATGTGCAGCTCTATTCCACTCAGCGACTCTGCAATCCAGGCTGCTTGGCCCTGGCTTCCGCACTTTCCCCATCCACGGAGCCAGTGGAGGGGAGGAAGTGCCTGGAAGACACCTACTCACTCTGGGCCGACATGCAGGCCCCTTACCACAGTGGACAGCCCAAGTTGGCACAAGGTGGCTGGGATGATAGGCAGCCACTGGTTCCCACCAGGGGAACTCCTGGGAGGCAGGTGACAGGCCCAGCAGAGCTATGGAAAGTCTATTGCGTCCTCTCAGAATGCTGCCACGAGCAAGAATAAAGAAGGACCAAGCAGGGAAGTGTATGTTCATGTGCGTCCATGAGTATACATGTGTGTACATGAGTGTTTGTATGTGTACATGAGTGAGTGTTCATGTGTGTACATGAGTGACAGTGTTCATACATATACATGAGTGAGAGTATTCATGCATGTACATGAGTGAGTTTCATGTGCGTACATGAGAGTGTTCATGCATGTATATGAGTGTTCATGTGTATACATGAGCGAGAGTATTCATGCATGTACATGAGTGTTCATGTGTGTACATGAGTGAGAGTGTTCATGCATGTATTTGAGTGAGTGTTCATGTGTGTACATGAGTGAGAGTATTCATGCATATACATGAGTGTTCATGTGTGTACATGAGTGAGAGTGTTCATGCATGTACATGAGTAACTGTTGTGTGTACATGAGTGAGAGTGTTCACATGTGTACATGAGTGAGTGTTCATGTGTGTACATGAGTGTTCATGCATATACATGAGTAAGAGTGTTCATACATGTACATGAGTGATTGTCATGTGTGTACATGAATGAGAGTGTTCATGTGTGTACATGAGTGAGGGTGTTCATGCATGTACATGAGTGAGAGTGTTCGTGTATGTATATGAGTGTCACGTGTGTACATGAGTGAGAGTGTTCATGCATGTACATCAGTGTTCACATGTGTACATGAGTGAGTGTTCATGCGTATACATGAGTGAGTGTTCATACATGTACATGAGTGATTTTCATGTGTGTACATGAATGAGAGTGTTCATGCATGTACATGAGTATCATGTGTACATGAGTGAGTATTCATGCATGTACATGAGTGTTCATGTGTGTACATGAGTGAGGGTGTTCATGCATGTACATGAGCGAGAATGTTCATGTGTGTACATAAGTGAGAGTGTACATGAGTGTACATGAGTGTTCATGCATGTATATGAGTGTTCATGTGTGTACATAAGTAAGAGTGTTCATGCGTATATGTGAGCGTTCACATGTGTACATGAATGAGGATGTTCATACATGTACATGAGTGAGTGTTCATGTGTGTGCATGAGTGAGGGTGTTCATAAGTATGTGTGAGTGAGGGTGTTTATGTGTATACATAGGTGAGAGTATATTCACATGTACATGAGTGTGTGTATTCACACGTAAGTGTGTTCATGCAGGACATGAGCTGATAGCGGTGTGTTCTGAGATGGCCTGCAGTGGAAAGGGCAGTGTTCACTCACACATATGCCACCACTGGACTCTCTGCACATGTGGCTGTATGCAGCTGTGTTATGCCTGTGCACAGACAGCAGGACAAACTCAGCCTCTGCTTCATGACAGGCACACCAGCTGGCCGGGGACAGGCTGTAGGGGAGGGTCTGTCCCAGCCCCACCTCCAGCTGTTGGCGGCCCTCGATGTCCTTGGCTCATAGATAGTGTCCCCCTGTGTCTGCCCATCACCACTCCTCTGCACTTCTCTGTTCCTGCATCCAAATTTCCCCTTTTCCAAGGGCAGCAGCAATCATCTGCAAAGACCCTATTTCCAAATGCAGCCACTGTCATATGTGCTGGGGGTTAGGGCCCCGGCCCCTTGCCAGGGGCCACACTTCAACCCACAGTGCCCACTGGGCTTCTGCTGCTCCCTTTCAATGTCAGTTTTTCTCTCAGTGGCGCCACAAATGCTGAACATCAGGAAGCAGTCCAGTTCCGACCTCTGATTCACTGACAGTGTTCAGGTCCAGACTAGCTCCCAAGGGGTAAGGACAGAGGTACAGGCCAACAGCCACAGGAAGACCCAGGTACCAAACCCACCATGCCACCAACCCTCCTCAGGAGAAATGAGCAACCCCCCCCCACACACACCCCCAGGGAAAGGGGCTTGTGGGCCGTGCAGACAGCTGGTCTTGTCCTTCCTAGGCAGCCTGCAGATGCCCACAGCACCAGTGGGAAGGGGCCGTGTGAGGCTGAGGTCACAGAACCTTCCATGGGCACAGGGGCCCAGGGCCTGCTGTCATGTGTCTGCTTCCAGAGAACAGAAGAGAAGGGTTCAAACACAGAGGGAGGCTTCAGCACCAGTTTTAAAAGGTCAACATCAAAGTCACCTGAAATCAAATAATAATAATAATTTACATGTGATCATTTAGCTTTAGTGAAACAAATATTTAAAGTTGGGTGAGATTTGCTTTCCTTCCCTCTGGGGCTTAGTGTTTGCTTCCCAGCTGACTGCAAAGGCTGTTCTTGCTGTTTTATGACAAAAAGCCAATTTGAAGATTGAAAAAAATTTGCTTCATTTTATTTTTGAAATAATGGAGTCAGCCCATGGACGCAGCATGGCTCCCATGCTCCTTTTGGTTTGGGAGGGTCTGTTGGCCTCTCCCCTCCTTGTAGGCGAGGCACGTGAGCTCCCGCTGGCAGGACAGGCCTCCTCACCCTCCAGTCTTCCTCCTGGCCTGCCTACGTCCCTCCTCTGCTCTGTCCCCAGGGCGCCTTCCTCACTGCCCCCATCTCTGGAGGTCCCTTAGCCGGGGGGTGCATCTTACAAACTTGGCAGGATTTCAGGGCCTGTCTGCTGGACGTCCATGTCTCCTTCACACACGCAAATCTATTTTAAGGTGTGCAAACGGTTTGCAGTACTTGGGAGGAACTTGAGGTTTGGGCCTAGAAAAGGCATCAGAAGGCGACGGTATCAGGCCCCACCTGCCTCTGCAGGACTGGGCCAAGCCCAGTGAGGGGATCCCTAGCAAGTGGCAGGAGGGGACCCTCCCTGCTGTCCCCGCAGGTGGCCATGTGCCAGCCTTCTCAGACAAGCAAGGCCCAGTGTCTCTCAGGGTAGACACAGCCTCACCAGATGTGAGGAGACTGTTGGAGCAAATGAGGAAGAAAACCCCCAACAGGCCCAGGGCCTGGGCAGCTCCACTGGTGGTGGCAGTTCTCAAAGTGCGGTCCCTGTACCTGCACTCCAGCATCACCCTGGAGTGATGAGAATACACATTCTCAGGCCCTACCCCATACGCAATGGCCAGAAACTCTGGTGGGCCCTGCAGTCTGTTCTGGAGAGCCCTGCAGGTGGTTCTGACCCAGGCCGAGTATGATGTCATGCTGGCTGTGCGTGTCAGCAAACTGGACAATGCAGCCAGCACCAGCCAGGTCCTGGGGATGGGTGACACGCTCATCCTCCATCCTGAGGCCCTTCCCAGGGAGCAAGGTCCTCTTGTTGTGCCAGCCCTGAACACTGACTGCCCACCCTATGCCACTGTGCCTGGCCAGTCCCCTACCTCGGGCAAGCCCCACAATCCCTGCTGAGTGCCCACTGCCCCACCCTTCTGGGCGGCTTTTGCATATGGATCAATTCTGTGCTGATGTTCCTGGCTTCGTCAGAGCTCAGTGTGTGTCCTTGTCACCTGCCATCCATGGCTACAGCGGCAGAGTCCTGAATGGGTGATGCAGGCAGTCATCTCACAGGACAGGGAGCAGAACAGACTTCCCACCTCACACCAAGCCCCGCTCTTGTCCCAGCTCCACCCTCCTAGCTTGGCCATAGATTCCCATGCTCTTCATGTCACAGGGAAGGCAGTGGCCCCGTCACACAGGCCTCACGTGTCAGGGATGGCAGGTGCCCCGACCAGGCCTACAACAAAGTGCTGGGAGCCACGCAACCAGACCCCACTGCAGGGAGGTGTCTCGCCAGCTGGGCTTCCAGGAGGCCCCCAGGACCTGGAGCCGGTCAGGTAGCCTCCAGAGCCCCAGTCAGACACAGGCAGCAGGCAGCAGACAGCAGCTGGGCATTCCCCGCACACTGGGCATTGTGGGCACCAGTGCCAGCCCAGGCATCCCTGGGAGGGTGCTCTCTCCACTGCCCACCCACGTGGCACAGGGCTCCATCCTCATGTGAGCACAGCAGCCCACGGCCAACTGTGGCCCCTCAGGCTCAGAATACTGGGTGTTGAGAATGAATTTCAAATGCAATTACACACTTTCAGGAAACACTAGACAATCATGAAAATGCTCGCAGCCGCTCAGCCTTCAACAGCATCTCCTACCATGGGGGAGAGCAGGACCCCCAAGGTCACGGCCATGGCACCCATGGTCCAGGGCCAAGGAGACTTGGTTTAAAGAGGAGCTAATCCTTGCTCTACAGAAAAGTTAACTTATTAACTAATTAAGGTAAATTTTCATTAAAAAAAGAAATTGGAATTGTAAATATTTTATAGGGAAGTAATTGAGGGAGGTGTCACCACTCCATGGGGCTCTGCTGTCCCCACACAACTGTCCCCTGCCCCTCACCACAGCCTCCTGCACATCCCTACTGTACCTTAGAGGCCCCCCAATTCAGAGGGTCTCCTAACACCAAACTGGTCACTCTGGGGCAGCTGCCCCATCCCAAGCTGGGTACTAGAGCATCAGGAGCTGGGAGCTGGGCCCCTGCAGGCTGGGAGAGCAGGGGGAGCTGGCAGCTGGGCCCCTATAGGCTGATAGAGCATCGGGAGCTGGGAGCTGGGCCCCTGCAGGCTGGTAGAGCATCGGGAGCTGGGCCCCTGCAGGCTGGGAGAGCAGGGGGAGCTGGGAGCTGGGCCCCTACAGACTGACTGGGAAAGCAACAGGAGCTGGGCCCTGGTGAACTGTGGACATTGGTTGTTCCCTGAGCAGCAGCTGGCTCAGGGTGTATCACACCCTGGTATCTGAGGCTTCTGCAGGGCCTCTGGAGACAGAGGGACATAAGAGCCTGCACAGAACCTGCACAGAACCTGCAAGTGTGAAGGCCATGTCACAGAGAGAGGCTGTAGCTCACTTGTTTCATAAGCCCGGAAGTTCATCTGAATGTCCACATCTAGGGAGCAGCCTGGCTGGTCTGGCGGGTTCCTCCTGTCGCTTCACCCAAAATTCATGAAATGTGCATGAAGGCCCCAGGGAGCCAGCAGTGGGGTGCGTCCTTGTGGGAATGGTGGTGCCACCCTACTCGGGGTCATTTCGATGAGACAAAAAGCTGCTATCTGTTAGTTCCGGGTTCCCAGAGTGGAGCTGGGAACCAGCATGTCCAGGTTCATCCGCAAACCTCACCTCTCACCCCACGTTGGGGGCCCCCCACAGCTCTGCCCCGCCCTTCTCCCCATCCTCCTCCCACATGCAGAGGAAAGTGCGCTCACACCAGAGCTTTCTCCTGAGCCAGGAGCTCCCCTGCATGGCCTCAGCGTGGCCCCTCTGGAAAACAGCCCTGCCTCCAGAGCGACCACACACCAGGCGGGATGGTCTGCAGGCTGTGGCACTTCCAGGCACCTCTTTTCAGTATGTCCATAACCTTTCTCTGTTGGTACATGTGCCTCAGTTACCCTGAGTGACCAGACAGAAACAGAAGGTGACTCTGTGCAACCCTGAGACCAGCCTGGTGGGGGCTGGTGGCCAGGTCCAGTCTGAGGGTCTTGAGTCTCACACACACACCCCAGCACACTGACGGGACAGTCTCTAGATGTCCTCAGCAAGGGGAGGTTCGCGCCAGCTGCTCTAGTATTCTCAGCCCAAAGGAAGGGGAGGGTGCTGAGCCGTCCACCTTGCAGATGAGGGACAGGCTTCAGGAGCGTGAGGCCATCATGCACCCACCCACCCATGTGACCCTCAGCCCTCAGAACCTCCTGAGCCACCTTCACTGCTGAAATCCACCACTTACGAGCTCCTACAAACACATCCTGTCTGGGGGCTGCTCTCCCACCAGCTGAGATTGTCCTTAAAAAATAAAATAAAACTAGATGTCTGTGCTGCCACCGTGCTGTGGAGGATGCTGCGAACGATGCTGCGAACTGGCCGTGAAGCCCCAGAGAAGCACCTACAACAGACAGGACTTCCGGAGAGTTAAGAAGCCAAGTTCCAGGAGCACCCAGTGGAGTCTTTCCCACGCAGCTGTGACCATCAGTGTCATCTGATTAAATAGCAGGACATGTGGAAACCAACAGGGCAATGAGAAGGAGAGAAACCACTTGGAAATCTCCGCCTCAGACAGCTACAGCACCCGACCACCAGTGGGTGTTTTATGATTTGTTGAGATTTTTTCTATATGTTTGATGTTTCTTTTTTAAAGTGGGATCACCAGATTTTATATACCGAACTTGCAGCTGACTCTCAGTTCTCTGTGTAGACAGCGGTCCTTGGGGTCAGGGAACCCATCTCTCCGTCGTGTGCTGGGGATTCATTGGGGCATCTGTGATGCAAACAGCCTTGTGTTGGATCCTGAGATCCAAAAGTGCACAGAACAGTCTCAGCTTAGTGTAGAGTGGACTCTAGCGTCAGTCTGCCTGCCCGGCAAAAAGGGACGTGGTTAGTTATGGTGAGCTCAGCTTTCCAATGGGCTGTGTCCCAAATGCCTAGAGGGACTGTTTGTCAGTGAAACAGAAGGGGAGGAAATGCCATCAAACCAGCCACCCTCAAGGGAAAGACGTCCCTGCAGCCACATTAACAGAGCTGAGTGCCTCTCCGGGCCTGGTGTGGTTGGGGATGCCCCAGGGGGTCACTGCTAACCCACTTGCCTTCAGACAGCAGTTACTGATTTTCACAGACCCAGGGAACCCTGCGAAGCAGTCAGGTGTTACCCACTGTTACTCACCACACAAATGAGACTCCATGCATTTGGACATAGCCCATCAGAAAGCTGAAAGAGCAGTGAGTCTTTACCTGCCTGCGTAGGGCCTCATATCACACCCGATGGCACTAATGAGTTCCTCTAGTGGTGGAGTCACCGTGTGTGCCGCCTCTGGTTGGGGGAGTCACCATGTGTGACTTCTCTGGTGGTGGAGGTCACCAGTGTGTGACACCTCTGGTGGTGGAATCACTGTGTGTGATGCCTCTGGTGGTGGGAGTCACTGTGTATGATGCCAGGGACCTGGTGGGTGCTGAGAACAGTGGCCTTGCCAGGAGCCCCAGGGTTCAGGATCAACTTCTGAGCAAATGCACTAAGGATCGATATTCTTCTCCCATACAGACAAAAAGACAAGAAAGAAAATTCCAACAGATTTAATTCTGTGTGTCTTAAATATTTGCCCACAGATTCTCTTTTCGTGGAACATTTTCATGCCCCAGGGAGCTCCTGTGCCCCAGGAAGCTCTGTCCTGGGCATCTCTCACTGGCCTCCTGGTCTAATTATCAAGGTCAACTGGAACTAGCCCCCTAAACCCTGATTCACTCTGAGGACAAGGCCACTGCACATCCCCAAAGTGCCCCTGGCTGGAGCCTGGGGTGAGCCCTCTGTGGAGCTGTGCCAACCTCAAGAGGCCTCACCGAGGAGGGGTGTGAACACCCTGAGACAGGGTGTGAACTGGGGTTCTAGACAGTCAGCGCAACCAGTGGAAACAAGCTGGGGCCTGGGCCTGGGGTGACTGGGGTCACAGCTGAGCCCCTTGGAGGGGTGACTGCTGCCCAGGGCACTGGTGAGGCTTCAGTGGAACCAACAGGAGCGTCAGTGCCGTGGTGGGTGAGGAGAGGTGTAGGTGCAGCCTGGAGACCCACCCTGTTCCACAGTGTCAGTCTGTCCTGCTCCTGGGCCCTGCTCCCTTGCGCTGTGGTCCCTGCTCCCATCAGCCCTTCATGGAAGGAAGGTTGGGGCAGGCAGCTTTGGTGCCAGTCTCGGAGCACTCACCTCTGTCCATTCTCTCCAGGGGCCATGACAGGGAGAGGCTGGCCGGCCCCCCTCAGACACACAAACTGGGGGACAGGACATTATGTTGGGACCAAAACAAAAACAGGACTGGCCTCCTGGAGGTGGGAAAAATGTGTTTGAAAAAGCAAATTGGGACCACTCTGGAAAGTTCCATGTTGCTGAACTCTGTGTGGGTGAGCCGTCCTAAGAGGGATGCCCCGTCCTCAGAGGGACGTGCCCTGCGTGCCAGCATCGGGTGTGGCTCTATCTGAGCAGTTTGGAGCCGTGTCCGAGGATGCAGGGACACAGCTCACATGCACGGCCTCTGAGCTCAGCGGCCCAGAGAGGCGCATAGGCTTTATTACCAAGGAAGCATTTCACGGACTCGTGAGCACCCGGCTCGCTGCCTGGCACTGGTGACGTCCTGCTTTCTGGCTATGTCCTCCCACCCCTTCACATAGAGGCCGGCAGGGCCTCTCTGAGCGTTCAGATGCGGCCGTCGCCAGTACAAACCAACTTGGCTTTGCTGTTGGCACCGACAGCCAGGCCTCTGTGGAGAGGCCAAGAGCGGGTCCTGGTCCAGAGCCCACAGGTCTTGGGAGGGATGTAAAGGGGGCAGGACACCCCCTGTACTCGACCTCCCCACCCCAGCAAAACCCCAGGCCCTGACTCTGCCCTTCCCAGGAATACGTGGCCTCTTGCCGGGGCTGTTCCCTCCCTTTGATTTGCTTCTGTTCCACTTTATGAAATACTGTAGGGTCTTTTTATTGAAGTTACATAATTGGGTTAATCAGTTAGGGTTTTCACTTACCTAAATACCAGCCAAGCTTCGTCCTCCCCACCTTGGGCCCAGGCTGGAGGCCATTAGCCGACACCAGAAGCGATTTGAATGCACTTTTAGCACTGGGATTTTATGTCTGATGCGTGCTCCATGCATCTAAGTTTCCTCCCTATCACCCATTTAAATTCTTTGCATGTTTTAAAATTTTATTTCTTCCTTTCCCTTCTCCCTGAATTTTACTCCTGCCTAATTTATAAGAAAAATGTGCTTTGAACTTTTAGCCAAGATGTTGGAGAGTAAGCCACCTTTCATTCTTGATGAGCTGACACCCTCTCATCTCCTTCAAACCTTCAGCTGCTGATATATTTGCGCACACACACACTCACAGCATGATTTTTTTCTTTGCTTCTTAAAGAAACAGTGAGGTCTGGAAAAGACTTTTCCAATGACTGGTATAAACACGCCGTGGGCGGGAAGCACATGATCCTAGTGCAGGAATATGTTCCCATATTCTGGCTGGAATCTGCGATCTGGCTTTGGGGGAGATGCCTCTGAGAGCCCCAGGACATCATGCAGGTAGAAAAAATGTGTTTGAAAAAGCAAATTGGGACCACTCTCTCCAGAGAAGACACACAAATGGCTAACAAGTACATGAAAAGGTTCTCAGCACCTGAAATTATCAGGAAAATGCAAATCAAAACACAATGAGATGCCTGTTAGAATAGCTGTCATCAGAAGGCCAGGAGAGGACAGGTGTTAGTGGGAAGGTAAATTTGTGCGACCACTATGCAAAACACAAGGGAAGTTCTTAAAACAGAACCTCCCTGGGATCCAGAAATCCCACTACTGGGCATACACCCCAGATGATTTAAACCGGGGTCCTGATGATGTATCTGCCCGCCCTGTTCATTACCCCACTGTTCACCATAGCCGAAACAGAGGAACAGACGCAGTGTCTGTCAGAGGATGAGCAGATTCGGAAAACGAGGCATGTTTGCAGAATGGAAGGCCATTCAGCCTGAACAGAGAAGGGACGCCCCTGCAGGACATCACTTTAAGTGAAATAAGCCAGGCACTTCCCTGCACCTAAAACACTCAGTTCACGAGACCAGAACAGCACTGGGGGTGGGGGCAGAATGAGGAGATGTTCAAAGGGCAGGAAGTTTCAATTATGCAGAAGGAGTGAGTCCCCCAGGGCAGGCCGGCCCACACTGTGTGCTCAGAATCTGTGGGAGGCGGGTCCCACAGGTGTCCTTGCCATACGGAGGAACGCTGGAGAGAGAAGCCAGGCCACGCTCTGGGAAGAGGGTGGCGCACACCCCAGAAATAGCCACGCCACCCGCCAGGAGCATCGGGCCTGCAGGACCATGAACCCACCAGCTCCTCAACCTGGGCCCAGCAGAGCCCACTTGGGACTTCTGCCCGCCAAACTCTAAGAGAGCAAACTGATGCTGTTTATAGCCACCAAATAAGAAAAGTCACGCTAGTTCGTCTGTTGTGGTGGGGCACAGGAAGCTGAGGGCTAAACACAATACTGCAGGGCAGAAAGTTCTTCCCCAGGTCGGTGGTTTTTGTCCTGTCACGGGTCACGTTTAATCCACTCTTAGCTAAATATTCAACAGCCACTTCTGCTGTGGGTTTCCCTTAATTATCATTTGACAATAAATCCTATAATATCTATCAAATTTTTCCTTCAATAATTGTTTCTATACCTTTAAAACATTTGCTCTTTCCTTTTCCAAGGTAACATTTGCTTTCATGCACACTAAAAATACATGCTTTATTTACCACCTGCTCTCACCCACAGACCTCTCAGCCCAGCGGGCAGAGACAGAGGTGGGTGCCGTGTCCATGTGGCACTCACAGAGGACGAGCGTGTGCAGCTGCGCCACTCAGGTGACGCCCTCTCAAACAGATGAATGGATAACTCCTGGGGTGTGTTCTTGAAATGTAGAGAGTCCCTGTGAGTAAATAAATCACTGTGGTTTTTTTCTGGAGGTGAGAAAGTGAGCGGTAGAGTTCATTCCGACTTGCTATTGCTTCTCCAGACACGAGCAGTGGGGAGGCTGGGCTCTGAGGAGATGCCAGGCCGGGTCCGTTACACTCCGGGCTGGTTCAACTGCAGTTTTGAGGAGCTTCCACCTGTGTCTGTGGTCAGATCAGCTCAGACACATGAAATGCATTAGGACACCTGGAACACCACTGGGGAGAGTGAGCTGGGGACTGGATAGTCACATCGTAAGTTTGCTGTGAAAGCAAGGAGGCTTTTTCTCTCTCCAATATAGTATTGACTAGATTTTAAGTGAACAAGGTACAAGAAGTGAGGAGACAACATCTGTCCATAGAGTCCCAGGCCACAGCGCACAAGAGGGGCCAGCATGGGCAGAGAGCACCCCAGGCCCCTGCAAGGAAGCGTCCAGCACCCACCCCAGGCCAACCCCGCCCCAGCACTGTGGATGCAGTGGGTGAAACCCCTGGATGACCCTGTCTGCCCGGCCTCTGGCCTCAGCCTGGAGCTGCAGATGACCACACTCTCTGAGCTTGTCTTCACCTGGCTGGCCAGACACCCAGGCCACCCTCTGGGGCTCTCCAGCCTCATCCAGGCCCATGCCCATGACCCTGATTTTGTAAGTTGAAGAATAAGGACTAGATATGCACAACCCATTCCTGACAAGTTCCCAAGGCCCTCACTGTCCCTGCAACTGCCAGTCACAGGCCTTTCTGCCTTCACCTCATGGGCCTCCCTGCGATTTGCATGTATGTCCAGCAATGCTGCTGTGATCCTCATGCCTCCCTCCATGTCCTCAGTTAACAAGGGCGCAGGGCCACAGCTGAGGTCAGAGGCAGGTGTGGGTCTCCTGCACTTGGCTGGGCATTTCACGTGAGCCAAGCTGCAGAGATGAGAGGCTGGGGCAGGCCCTGAGGACTGAGCCACGGCCAGCCATGCCGCCTATTCGACTGAGGGGTAGCTACGATGCACTGACACCACCACGGGCCTCAGAGAGCCCCACTCCTGCAGCCAGACACAATCGGACCCACACCACAGAGATCAGATCCTCCACCACTCCCGATCCTTCCTCACGTCTGTGTCCTCATGTGGAGATCAGGAGTGGGACACTCCTCTCTTGGCTACAAAACTGCAGGGTGAGAACACAGCTAGCGTGGTACCGAGAGGGAAGCTCTGGACAGGAGGGCTGCTGCCAAGTGTCAATGGGGAGACAGTAACATCATTCACTGGAGACAACATGAAAAGGAGCGATGTAACCATGTCCAAGCTGTTCTCCAGCACAGGACCCCAGCAGCGCCCTCCATTGGGCTGCACCTACCACAGCAGAGGCTGCGTTAGCCAGGTGGGACCTCACCCAGCTGGGGCTGAGGACTCCTCCCATGCTGCAGCTACTGGACGTCCAGGTGGAACAGACAGAATCAAATCAAAGTGGAATCTGGGATGGGGGTATTTTTGAAGGAGTGAAGGAGAGCAGAGCCTTGGTTACAGCTAGGGCAAAGAAGGGGACGCAGGGACTCTGGGGACACACCTACAGGGACTCTGGGCATGGCAGAGGTGTGGCGGGAGGAGGGCAAGGGGCAGAGGGGCTGACCTGAGGCTTGATGACCTCCTGCCGGAGTCTGGGGTGGCTGGGCCTGGGTGAGGGCGTGGCAATGACACCGTCTCTGCCTTGGAAAGGGGCAGTCAGTGTCTCAAGTTGTCACGTTTAGGGTGAAAACATGAAGGGTGCGGTGACAGGTGGTTTGGTCACTTTTCTGGACCAAATTTAGAGCTTAGAGGGAAATGGTCCTCAGAGCCACACAATGTGGAAGGGGCTCTGGGTCACCGTTCTGTGGCCACACTCCCGGGGGTGGGCTACCAGCCAGAGGCAGGTGGGAAGACGCTGTCCCCAAGGACAAGCCAACATGACCAGACACCAAAGTGAGCCTGGAAAGATGGAGAAGCCCCTGCCCTCAGCCCCACCCAAAATCTGTCCACAGCATTTTAATCTCAAAAACTCAACTACAAAAAAGTCTGCACCATTTTTAGCTTCAGATTTTTTTGTATCAACAGGCAGAAAAGAGGTAATTAATTAAATGAACCTGAAGTTCTAATTACAGGGTGTAAATATCGCTCTCATCAGAGTTGCTAAGATGAGGGAGGGTTTGTGATTAGGTTATTAGGAATAACTACTCAGGGATGGAAGGAAAGAAAGAAGGCAGACGCTCCCTGGCTGGGAGGAGTGACAGAGTGGGTGGCCCCGCTTCTGCCCACGGGGACAACCACTGTTGGAGGTCGTACTGTCAGGCGTAGGGAACGGCCCGTTCCAGATGCAGATGGGAAGACTGGCAAGTGCTAGGATCTTCAGTTCCAGGACAGATGTAGAGGAGCCACCCTTGCCATCACCTGGGGATGGCAAACAACAGGTCTGCCTCTGAGACAATTTCACATTCCAGAAGACAGAGAAATAATCTTAAAGAATACTCTGAAGACAGACCTTGGGTCAAAGAGAAGATGACTACAGCCCCAAGTTCTCAGGGAGCAGCGCTGTGAGGGGGACACCTGGGAGGACATTGCTGAAGGAGAGGCCGGGTCTGCAGAAAGGAACAGGGCAGCTGGAGACTTCCAAACACAGGTGAGCACCCAGGCCAGGCTAGGAAGTCACCAGAATGACCTTCCTCTGGGACAGCTGGCACAGCTGAGATCCCAACAGGCACACTCACCAAAAGCCCATCCCCTGCGGCACTGAGGAATCTGTACGCCCCAAGTCCCACTGTTCCTTGCTCCCCGCTGGGCTCAGCAGGCATCACACTGACCATTTGGGAACCCCTCAGTGGACGGCTGAGACTGGAGAGGGAGGAGCAAGTATGGACCTCATTCCTGGGACCCGGGAGGGGGTGGAGGAGAAGGTGCCCTGATGGTCTCTTACGTGATAACCCAGGACTCTCACTCTTCTTACCTGGCCCCTCCTCTGTGGTCCCAGCCTGGTGGGAGTCAGGATTGCTGAACTGGAGGATTTAGTGCCCTGCCTCTAACTTGGAAGGGAGTGGACACCTGCAAACTAAGGAGAGAGCTAGGAGCATAGGGGCTGCCAAGGCCTGGGCATGGTAAACATGCAGGGCAGGTGGAGAAAGCGTGGGAGAAGCAGATGGGGGCTGTGGACCCCTGAGTCCACCACCACTCAGCACCCAAAGCAGCAGCCACACTGGCCTCAAGGTGCCGTGTCAGCTCCATTCTTGGGGATTTTTTAGAAGCTCAGGAATGGGTGCTACCCAAAGCAGAGACGCGTCTAAGTGTGCTGTTTGTGAGGAGGGTGGGGGAGTTTGGAAGACTGCAGCTGAAGACCTTGAGCAGATGGCCAGTGGTGGCTGGCAGAACTCAGAAAAACCAGTTGGGCGTGGGAACCAACTGAGACTCACCAGTATGACCCACGTCGGGACAGACTCCGGTCCTGTGTTCCATGCTGAGCTGTTCCCGCAGATATTTGGATTTTCAGGCGACATTTACAAGGCTCCTGTCTGAGCCTCGGAATTGCTTCTGGTTGATTGTTCCCATCTGACCCCACAGGAAAGGGTCTCCAGCCTCTCCCATCCTTGGGCCAGAGCCAAGATAAAGTCTCTGCTGTCACACTGCTGTCCTGCCTGCAGTAAGACCAGGCACCTCCCTCTAGCTGAGAGGATGTGCCCCTGCATTGGGGCCTTTGGAGCAGGTTCTGTGCCCTGCACATGTGCTGCCTCAGGGCCACACTCCTGACGTCACGCCAGGGCTTCCCGGCCCCTGCGTATTACAGAGATACCTGAGGGTGACACATTTCTAACTTATTTTCAATTATAAATCCTCAGTGATACAGCCACAGACAGCATACAAAGGTGGGCTATGGGGCCTCACTGCAAGATCACCGTGATACCTCTGCCGCCGCCCGTGCGCTGCTCTGACGTTGGTCAGGACTTCATGCAGGTCGTGTCTCACTGCCAGAGGCTGCGCACGTGCAACGGCATCCTCTTCCCACGAGGTTGTCAACATTTGAGAATGAGGCAGCGTCATCCTCTTGTCTGTGCCTTTCCCGGGGACGAGGACGGCAGCTCCTGTGTACCCAGCTTTCTGGACCTGGCTCCTATCGGCTCAGGGCCTCTCCGAGTCTCACTGTGGGAACAGCAGCTGTCCATAGCTGAGCGTGAGCAGCCCTGGCTGATGTCCCTGCGTCACCTGCATGATGGCATCATCCTGGTAAAGAGTGTGAGCCACGGACAGGAAAAATTTGCTTTGGGAAAGACAGCACTGGAAGGAAAGAGCCGTCAACCTGGTCACCAGTCAGTACGCACAGGAACAGGGTGACCAGCAGCTGGTCTCCTGTCACTGTGTCAAGTGATCACCTCTCCTCCACAGAGATGCTTGTGACAGCAGAGCAGAGTCCCTCTGGCATGTGGGACAGCCACCTCTCATCTGAGATGTGAGTGTGGACTTGCTCTGTTACTATGAGGCCATTTTTCTCTAGCCAGGCAGAGGGGTGTCAGTGGTCTGAGGCTGCCTCTTCTTCAGGGTGACCACAAGTGGCAGCTCCCGCTTCTAGGGGCTTTGCCATCATCCGTCCTGTGATGCCCCAGGGGGTCCCTTTGTCATCAAGTCGGGGTCTTTCTGGAGGACTAATGCAGGGGGCAGGGGGTGGCTGTGTGACTCACAGGAGCTTCCCACTGCGCTCAGCTAGCCCCGGCCCTTCTTCCCATGGCTGCACCATCTCGCCTCCACGGCATACCCTGTGCCTCACAGCCGTGAGCTCCAACAGCCATGGCCCAGACATTGCAGAGGCCTGCATGGTAGCTGTTTCCTTGAGGACCCCCAGTCCCAGGTCCCCCATGACCCTTGACTGGGAAATGGCCAGCAGTTCCACCCCTGGCCCTGGTCCCCATCAGGGTGGGATGTGTGGCACAAGGCCTCATCTGCTGGGTCATGTCTCCTGGGACTCATCCCAGTCTCTGTGGGTCTGACAGCCATTGGAGTAGGGCTGGCAACTCCAAGGTCAGGGCGCAGCCTGGCCTGGCATCAGACCTTTGTGGCCGGGGTAGGGGGTCTAGCCTGTGGCCTGGGGGAAGTCCTGGATGAGAGGCCAAACCTAGGATGGGGTGGCCACTCCTTGTCCTACAGAAAACAGCATCACTCCCAAATTCATTACCACCTCGAAGGAGGTAGCATCACCATGGAGCCCCGGGCACAGGTGGCAGGTGCCAAGTCACTGGTTTACTGGTAACTGCGAAGCCAGAGTCCCTGTCAGGGGAGGGTCATAGACCCTCGGATCAACACAGCAGTCTCTTATAGAAAACATACAAACACAAGATCTGCATACACTTTTGAGACCCGAGAGTCTCCTGGGTGTGGGGACCCCCCTCCCGCTCCCTAGAGACAGTGGTGGGCGTGGACGGAGTCCTTCCTGCCTCTCAGACTGGCATCATACACCCTCACCCAGCTCCATGCATGGTGCCCAATGGGGCTGCCCCTGAGCCCCCAGCCCTGGGGCTGTCCTTGGAGATAGGAGGGCACATCCACCTGCTGGCTACACAGCACCCAGGCCCAAGAGTGAGCGTGGTGAGAGAGTCAAAGGGGGCCAAGTGGGGACACCTCTGCTGTCAGGTGGAGGGGTCAGGCTCAGTGGGCCGGGAGCTTTGCTGTTGGGTCCTGATAGTAGCTCCTAGGTTCTGCAGGGAACCTTTGTTCCAGACGCAGGCATCCCCTGGCCTGGTCCTTGGGGCATGCCTTCTGGCCCCTCTGCAGACCCGCTGTGACCCCTTCTTACAAGTGGCCTTTGTGGCCTCCAAAGTCTGCAGGGCTCCTCCCTGTGGGCAGAGACCAGCTGCATGCCACAAGGCCAGGTGAGCCCTGAAAAGGGCATGGGCAGGCTGCTCCACCCCCACTGCCCTGTGGGTGGCCACGGCCCTGTCTTTTGCAGACTCCTCTGTGGTGTAGTCTGACTCCTTGAAATAGGAGTTACCTTGTTACTGGGGTTGAAAAGGAAGCCCAGTTTCCTGAATAAAGATGAGATCGACTCAGCAATGCTAGTTTGGGTAAAATTCAGAGCCTAGGAAGCAGTAAGAAGCACTTTGTCTTGTGCTTAAAATGAATGCCAAGTGCAGAATTCTAGTGCCCACAGCTGTGTGGGAACTTTGGCAGAAGTTTCATTAAGAGTAGAGATTCTCAGCCTTGATGGCAGGCCTGGGCTTGCAGCCAGTGCCTCCCAGCATATAGGCGAGAGGTGTACAGGTTAGGGTACACAGATGAGGGGTGCACAGGTGAGGGGCCCACAGGTGAGGGGTGCACAGGTAAGGGGCCCACAGGTGAGGGGTACACAGGTGAGGGGCCCACAGGTGAGGGGTGCACAGGTGAGGGGCCCACAGGTGAGGGGTACACAGGTGAGGGGCCCACAGGTGAGGAGTACACAGGTGAGGGGCGCACAGGTGAGGGGTGCACAGGTGAGGGGTGCACAGGTGAGGGGTGTACAGGTTAGGGTACACAGATGAGGGGTGCACAGGTGAGGGGTGCACAGATGGGGGTGCACAGGTGAGGGGTGCAGAGGTCAGGGGCCCACAGGTGAGGGGCATACAGGTGAGGGATGCACAGGTGAGGGGTACACAGGTGAGGGGCACACAGGTGAGGGGTGCACAGGTGAGGGGTGTACAGGTTAGGGTACACAGATGAGGGGTGCACAGGTGAGGGGTGCAGAGGTCAGGGGCCCACAGGTGAGGGGCATACAGGTGAGGGATGCATAGGTGAGGGGTGCACAGGTGAGGGGTACACAGGTGAGGGGTGCACAGGTGAGGGGCCCACAGGTGAGGGGTGCACGGGTGAGGGACACAGAAGTGAGGAGTGCACAGGTGAGGGGTACACAGATGAGGGGTGCACAGGTGAGGGGCCCATAGGTGAGGGGGTGCACAGGTGAGGGGCCCACAGATGAGGGGTGCACAGGTGAGGGGTACACAGGTCAGAGGCCCACAGGTGAGGGGTGCATGGGTGAGGGGTACACAGGTGAGGGGTACACAGGTGAGGGGTGCACAGGTGAGGGGCCCACAGGTGAGGGGCCCACAGGTGAGGGGCCACACAGGTGAGAGGCCGCCAGGTGAGGGAAGTCTCCTAACTGCTTGATCACAGCCCAGATGAGTGAGGACGTGCTGCTGCCTTTCGTGGGGAAATCCCTGCCCTCAGAGGCTGCACAGGTGTGACAGCGAGGACAGAGAGGAAGCATTTTGTGACTTGTGTGTTGCTGGTGGTATTTCAAAGAGGCTTCTGCTGGCAAAGTCCCTGGGAGGGAAAGGTCACTGCTGGTGGGAGGGTGTGTGACCCGAGCAAGACACTTTCATTTTCAGGCTGGCTGTTTTCAGGCTCCTTGAGCTGCTTTGTGGTAAATAACATGATAGAAAATATAAGATGTGAAGGCTCCGTTTCACCCTCATGTGGCGTCAGTGGGTGTTCGTGTGGGCCGGGGGAAATGAAGTCCCTCACTCAGAGAGACGGCTCTGCGGTGGCCCCACCGTGTGGTTGCTTCTCACTTATGGACGGGGAGAGCTGATTTCATACTGAGCCGAAAGCAGTGAAGCGTCAAAGAATAGGGCGAGACACTGGCCTTCTGAGAGGTATAATTAGTCACCAAGCCCAGGGGCCTATGAGCTGGCTGGACACTGGTGGACTGGGCTCAGGTGGTGTGGGACACAGGAAGAGGGGCCAGCACATCTGGTCAGACAGAGAATGGGTGAGACTCCTGGGGTTGCCACAGCCCAGCCCTGGCCATGTGGGTGAAGTGCCCGGCCCCCTGCAGCCTGAAGGGAAGACAGAGACCCCAGGAAAGGCCAAGAGGTCCTGGGGCCCCCAGCGTGGTCTGAACAGAGAGGTCTCCGTGCAGAGTCCCTTCCACCTCTGGGCAGAAAGTAGTCACTTCTGAGCCTGGGGGAGAAAGGAATGTGCAATACCCTGCTGGGCAGCGTGACCGTGGCTTTGGTCCTGACAGCAGTTATAGAAATGGGGATCAAACCCCTTGTACAGATGAGGAAACACAGGCCCAGGGAGATTAAGTCAAAGGCTGAAGATTAAGCAGCCGGAAATGAGGACACCAGGCTGGAACCCAGGCTGGCCTGACTCCAAGTCCAGTGCCCGACAGTCACAGCTGCTGGGTTGCAGCTGTGGAAGGAAGGAAGCTGTTTCCAAAGTGCTGCATCCAGAATGAAGCCCCAGGACACAAATGCAGGGGTTCTGCAAACTCAAAGGAGCAGGAGGAAAATGCTGGCACCACCCTGGCAGGCATTGGGGCCGAGGCTGCTGCTGCCGTGGAGTGGGCAGGAGAGAGCAGGCTCCTGGTCCCTTTTCTCTGGGAAGCTGAGGGAGGCCTCCTGCCAGAGGGGCCCTGACGGGGAGTGGATAGAGCTTCCCAAGCCATCGCTCTGGGCTTGCAAAGTGCCCACTGGGATCCACCAGCACCTGGGTCTCCAGCGTGGTGGCTCCTAGAGGATGTGGAGTTTCTAGGATGCATAAAGACTTAGGAAGCCAGTGTTCGTTTCCCAAGTTGTCCATGTCAGCTAGCGAGAGAAGCGCATGAGAGCTGCCCATGGAGTGACCGTCACGAGGACGAAGGTGTGGGACCAAGACCCTCCTCAGATCCCTTCTCACCCTAGGAGACGCCTGAGTGCAGGCCTGGCAGGGCCACCATGGGCATCATCTTGGATTGGGACAGCGATGTCTGCAGTCTCGAGCCTTACTACTTTTATTCATCTGTACCATTCCTTTTCATAAAAATGATGTGTTGGGGTGCCAACCTTTTTCAGGCTAAATCAGGATTGTTGGATTTGCTTCCGATCTGTTTTATTCCACTGCTTTTGATGTTTGCTCCTAAGCCAGTATGATGCAGCCTTAAACTTTTATTTTAGTATCTGGGAGCAATTTCTTCCTCACTCTGTTGCCCCTAATTTTGTGATTGTTCCCAAGTGTTTATTCTTCTAGGCCCTGAATTCAAATGACCTTTAGAACCAACTTGGTAAGACCAGTGCACAGCACCACACACGAGATGCTGCACACGGCAGACGACACGCACCAGACGCACCACACACGAGATGCTGCACATGGCAGACGACACGCACCAGACTCACCACACACGAGATGCTGCACA
>NW_003852630.1:1161043-1172576 GCF_000181295.1 Otolemur garnettii
CCAGACTCACCACACACGAGATGCTGCACACGGCAGACGACACGCACCAGACTCACCACACACGAGATGCTGCACATGGCAGACGACACGCACCACACAAACCACTCACCATACACACCACACACCACACAACACAGCATAGCCGCACATACCACATACTGCACACAGCACACCCCACACACTACACCCTTACTGGGACTCTCACTGGAAAGGCACCATCACTCCCTCTGGGCCAGGGAGTCACCATCACTCCTTCTGGGCTGCAGTGACTGTGGTGACAGGAGCCGTCCTCCTCCCCAGGGCCAGACTGAGGTGTCTCACAAGGACACTGGAGCTTCCCGTTCTTCATTGCACTTTCCTGTTCTTTCTCCTCTTTGGTGGAACCTTGTATTTTGAGATTACTGCAGCAGAGGCAGGGACTACAGGGCACAACTGCTGAAGCCCTGGCTATGCAGGGACCCTAGGAACTGGGCCTCTGACCCCACATTGTCGCATGTCATCCCTGGCCCCTTTTGTGGCCTTATCGCACATGGAGGCAGTGATGAGAAAGGTGCCAGGGTCGGGAAGCAGAGCTGCCCACCCATAGCCCTCTGCTCTGCACATGGTACTGCCCTAGTGGTCCGAGGCTGGGCAGCCCACCCACCACCACCACCACCCCACAGAGCAGGCTCAGGACACCCCAGGAGACCCCGGGGTCCTGGCAGAGTGAACCCCATTCTGGCCCCTGCAGGTCAGGCTGGCTCTGTCCACTCTCCAGTCACTGTCCTTTCCTCTGCGAGAAGTGAATGTCTTCCAAAAATGCATTAGTTTAAATAACACTGAACTAGCATTAAACTGGGAAGAGAAATCAGCAAAAATAAAAGCCAAGAAACACTGCACTTGGAACATGCCTGGTTTGGGGCTGTGTCCTGGCTAACGTTAATCGAGCCCCTCCACGGTGTGGCTTATATGGCCGGGGACAAGATTCAGGGCTTGCCCAAGGGCCTGTGTCCACACACAGAAGGAGCTCACTGGCCTCCGGACACCACAGGGCTCCCGCCCCATGGCAGACACGAGGCCAGAAATGGCTGGGACCTGACATTTGCCTGGTGAAAAGGGTGGTATCCCTGCAACGTTCCCCACTCGGCTCTCCCCCGCCGTACCAGAAGACTAGACTGGTGAATGCAGAGAAAGGCAGTTATTGTTTACTCTGTGAAACCAAACAGCGAACAAAACAATCCTCAGCTGGGCACTGGGCCCATCTCTGCTGTCTTCAGGCACCTCGTCCAACCCCCACTGGGCCCAGCTCCCAGGGGTGAGGCTTCTGCTGCCGCTCAGGTGCCCTGCTCGGCCTGAGCACTGACTGCAAGTGAGACCTACCCAGAGACGGGTGCAGAACAGCCAGAGCTTCAGTCATTTCCCCAAACATTTATGTGGTGTAACTTAAGAGACCTTTTTTATTTCTGTGACACTCCAGGCCCCCGTTTGTCAAGATAGTTACAATTATCACTTTTTCAATGTTTAAGCAACACTTCCTGGCACTGTGCCAAGGTTGTATACCCACATATAACAGTGTTTAACTCACACAACACACTAGGAAACAGCTGTTACAAGAAAAGGGAAGCAGGAAAAGGCGAAGTAGCCTCACATGCCCTCAGGCAGCTCGGGGCCTCCTGCTAGTGTCCTCAGCAACTCCATGGCTTCGTGTGGCCACTGGGGAGCCCTCTGAGAAACCATGACCCATCAACTTGACTGAGTCCTCCCTGTCCTGACCTCATTGCTTACCAAGCCCCATCATGGGTCACCTCCTGTTTGTGGAGTTCTCTGGGTGAAGCCAGAGAGAGGCCCACCTGGAGCAAGGTCAGGGCTTGCTTTGAAATGCTGAGACCCTACAGTTTGTTCTGTAGCAGGGTTAGCCCCTGACCACTTCAGGGGTCAGTTGCTTTGCTGGGCCAGGGCTGTGTTCACCAGGCACAGGGTTCCCCACAACTCCTCTCCAGCCCAGGCTGAGGCTGAGGCCATCCCTGCAGGGCAGGAAGGTCCCTGAGGTCAGTGGCTTTGCTGATCAGATTGAAGCCAGCCAGTGAGCACAACCCCTCCTGGCCACCTGCTGTAGGTCAATATCATCCCAGGAGACCGTGATCCCACCCACCACTGAACAGATGAAGGCGCAGAGGTCCCAAGTGGGGGCAAGCCTTTGCTCAGCCTCCCAGTCCCGGGCAGTGCCTTCTGACCAGGCCAGCTGACTCCTGCAGGATTTTAGAGTTTATGAGGGTATGAGGCACAGAGGGGCCGCTGGGAAAGATGATACTTTCTGTAATGCCACGCAGCCCTATGCCCTGCCCTAAAGCAGAATTTAGGGATATTTTTTCAGAGAAGAACTAAAAATACCTGTGCCAGCTTTCTCCTCCTCCCCCGCGTGAGGATCTTCAACTTTGGAGATGTAAACACCAACCATGTGGGAAATAAGTTCAACCACCCACCCCAAATCTACACCTTTCATGCTCAGCTGAAAAGAATGAGGGAGGAAGCATCTGCCGTCCCCCAGCCCCAGGCCTCTCCCACCTGAACAGGATCAGGGTGGTGCCCAGGCTGCTGAGGGCCCAGACAGGGACGAGATGTGGACAGCCTCCGAAGGGGTTCCTCAAAAATCAGACCTCACAGCATCATCCAGAACCACGCTCGGGAGACACTGCACCCTGGTGAGTCTGGTCACAGGTACACGTGTGTGAGAAGCCACCCTGGGCGCTTTCTCCATGAAATGTGGCTCCTGGAATCTTGTTTTTAGCCATAATTTTGTTTGCAGAACTTTCTATAGATGGCGTCAGCCCACTTCAGTGTGGGCTCTGCCATGCCCTGTGAGCTCTAAGTTAGCAGAGTTCTTGTTAATAAGATTGCTTTTCAGTAGATTGAACACACACAATGTGATCTCAGGGCTGGTGCCTGTGGCCTCCACTTGGGCCAGTGCCGGCCGGCCAGCAAGACAAGACCAGGAGGGTCCCTCTGCTGTTGGCTGGTCACTGCCCAGCTGTGTCCTGGGCCTCACTGGGTGCATTCATTATAAACTTCATGGTAACATAATAGCGTAACAGCAAACCGTGTGCTCTAGCACCACCATCGTGGGCAAACATGGCTGTATGTACAAGGTTCTCTTGAATAAGGCACAAACATGTCTGTCATTCCACTGCCACTTGAATTTAAGGACAGAAAACAAAACCTTTGTTTTCATTATCTATTTTCCTCTGACCCGGTGCCTTTGTGCTAGAAGGATGGTGGCATGTGGGTGAAGTGTCCTGTGGTCATCTTCTAGGCATTTTCCAAATAATCTCTTAAAGAACTGATTCCGGTTTTCCTCCCAAAAAGGGACACCTGGGTGCTCTGGGTGAAGTGTGAGTGTTCGAGGCCTCTTCCTCAGACCTCTTCTCTTCCTATCAGCATCACAGGCAGCCGCAGTTTGAATCCAGGGGTCAACCCCAAGCACCTTTCCATGGCTAGGTGACTGGCCAGGAGGCAGGGCAAGGCTGGAGCTCACCCTCTGGAGTTGACCCCAAGTACCTTCCTATGGCTAGGTGACCGGTCAGGGGGCAGGGCAGGGCACCCCCTGGACAATCCACTCTCTCCTCAAACCCTGGTGCCAGGCTCACCTCCCAGAGGTGATTGAACCCACCTGACACCACGCATGCCTGAGCCTGGCTCGTTTAGCTCCTGAATGCTTGGCTGACTGGAGGCCGCACTGGGGCCAAGGTCATGAGTTTAATTCTTCCGTGAACTGATCAATGGAACTTTGGTCAGTACTCTGAACTGTCACCCCTCAGCAGTGCGTTAGCACAACCTGTGGCCCCATGCAGGGCTGGGGGCTGAATGACCAGGGCAGAGCCACTGTGTGCTGGGTAGGCCGCCTGGGTCTGGCCCCTCTGGTGATGGAGTGAGCCTGGAAGTCGGTGGCTCTGCTCCCACTCCCAGGAGTCCAGGCCACCTGTGAGAGTCTGGAGCCACCAGCAGTAAAGAGGCATGTTGGGTGTTGAGGTGTCCAGTCTGAAGCTGCTGTTGTGGGTGTTTCTGACCCGCCTCCTGAGTGCACAAAGGATGGTGCCACTCACAGGAGCTGGTGGTTCCACAGGGCTGTGACCCAGAGCTGGCAGAAGACGGAACAGGGTACTGAGGTGGAAATAATACAAAACGCTTGGAATGCTGTTACGTCAGACGTCTTGGTGGAGACAGGGCAGCAACTTGGGAGAGCAGAATCGCCTGGACGCGGCCCAGAACCTCCCCAATACAAGCTGCCTGGGATGCCACTCACTGCTCATCTTGTTCTCTGAGGGTTATTTTTTGCAGTTTTTGGCCGGGGCTGGGTTTAAACCCACCACCTCTGGCATATGGGGCCAGCGCCCTACTCCTTTGAGCCACAAGTGCCGCCCTGTTCTCTCAGTTTTATGAGACAGGAACCAGGACGGTGGCACAAGAGGACAGTGTGGGTTCTATTGAGAAAGTGGGGAGCTCTCTTGGTAGGGGCTCATCTCCTCCACAAGCCCAGAGCACATACGGCAGTGTGACTGACTGTGGTCAAGGGCCAGGCCTGGTTGGTGTTGGTGGCTCTTGCAGAAGGGAAGACACAGGTATCTGCAAGGCCACTGCAGAGGGAGGTGATGTTCACCACTCTGACCCTACAAAGGTCAACTGTCTATTATTCCAAGAATTTGGTTTTGTCCAGGCTGGTCAAGATGGTAACTTACCTAACACTCTGCTTTAATTGTGTGATGATAAAACTCACATGTAGTATAACAAATAAAACAAGGTCTGGACTTGGGAAGGAGAGACTTCCAGCCCCGCCACAGGCTGCAGGTGTCTCCCAAGGCTGGGCAAGAAGAGGGTGTTTGCTTGCTTAGGCCAGAAAGAACCGCATGTAGGGAAGTAGGAAAGCTGGGGGAGGGGAGAGGGTGTGAGGGGAAGCATGCCAAGCTCAGCCAGCAGGTGGGAGGATGCTGGGCCTGCATGCCTGTTAGGGGCAGGGTACGGGGACCTTGTTCTGGTAGACTGTAGGCCACAGGCCAGCCAGCCACTCCTGTGGCAAAGAAAGGGAGTTTGCAGGGTCCTGTCTGCAGGTCACCAGGCCAGAGCCTTCACCTAACTATCAGGGCCACTCCCAAGCCTCCGGGGGTCATGATGTCTGTCTGGCCTGTGGACCCCAGACCTTCCTGCCGTGACTCTGGGCCCAAGACTGGGAAGCAGGATCTTGGAAATGAGTTCCTGGAGGGTGAAAGACAGCAGCTCTCAGTACAGAGGGACTTCCCAGAAGGATGTGGAGCCCAGTGCAACACGAGTAATGCCGGGGGGCAGTGGGGTGCTCTGGCTGCCTCCAGGCCTTCTCACCTGCCAGGTGTCCTATGACCCTGACACAGAGAGGCAGGCACCAGGCTGGACTCCTGGCCGTAGCACTGTGTCACTGGGGCCATGTTACCTTCATGGCAAGGCCACAGCCTGGGGGGTACCTCCTGAAAGACAACCTTGAGCTGGTGTGCTACCCTTGGTCACAAACCTGAGTTGCTGCTTCATTGGGGGGGGGGGTCTGATGCTGATATTCAAATGTACATTTTAAGTCATTGTGTTAAGCCAAAGTTCTGATTTTGACATTTTTGAGTCCCTTACCTTCCTCACCTGTCCCTAGCAAGGAAATCAAAGCAACTTTGCAGCATCTGAGGCTCTCTGGCTGCATGGGGGTTGGGTGTGAGTTTGTGGGTTTAACTTCTGATTTCTTGGGGGGAGGTTCTTGTCCGCACTGATTTTTATTCCAGTCTGGTTTGAATTGGGGCATGTTTTTGCTCGGACGTAAAGATTTCTCGAAAGGTAGCTTAAGACAGAAGTCACTGTGTGTGAATGTTATTGATTAAAACCCTTTCCTCAGTGGTGAGTCAAAGGAGCTAGCTTTTTGGTAGATACCTTACTGGGAGGTCTGTCAGTGCCGTTAAAGTAAATAAATAACTATAAGCAAAATTCCATTCTACTTCTACTTCTTATTTTCAGCATTGCATGTGGACTAACGAGCAGATCGTTGGTCCGTCACAGTGGCGTGCAAAGCTGTCTATCAGATCAGTTGCCAAGGAGTGAAAATAGCTATGCTTGTTGTACCCAAGATACTGTCCAGACTTTGTTTTCATCCATGAAAATAATTCCTGAGTCTCTGGAAGGGCAGCACTGCCTCCAACAGGACCACCTGGGTCACCCCAAGTCCCCTGCACCACTGGACTCATGCTCTGGGGTGTTACCTGTCCTGAGCCACCCAGAAGTCCAGGGAGTGGAGGGCTGTGTCCATGCAGACATTCAGGCCACAGAACTCAACCATGGCCCCTTGTTTCAGGCAGCCAGAAAGAGGGTGGACACTCAGACTGAGCAAACTGGCCAAAGCAGCTGACTGGCTCTCAACACAAGAGGGGCCTTTAGGAGAAGCTGGCAGGCAGCAGCTCCTGCAGTGCTATAGGGACATCAGTTTCCAGACTCTGAAAGAGGCCGCTGAGGGTACCTATGCAGACAAGAAATGCCCCTTCACTGGACACTGAGGGCGGATCCTGTCTGGCATGGTGACCAAGATGAAGATGGAGAGGACCCCTGTGACCCACCAGGGCCATCTCCACGACATCTGCAAGCACGGTCATTTTGAGAAGCACCACGAAGATGGAGGACCCCCAGGCTGTTGATGTTGTCATAGCAGGCGAGTGCCGGCCCCTGAGCCAGACGGTGGGGGCAGCAAGTTCACAGTCACCACGGCTGCCTGCACCAAGCAGCAGCCCCAGAGGTCCTGAGGCTGGATGTCTGCCAATGCCCTAAAATGAAATAAAGTTACTTTCTCATTCACAGGCAAAAAAAATAAAATTCAACCACAGATCCTAGTCTGTCTCTGATTCCTCTTGTTTGCGATTCTGGTATATCTGACAAGGATTGGCTAGTCTGTTTGAACTTGAAAAAGGGAAGATGTTTTCTAAAATCTAAGTGTGCCTGGAGAGAACAATATTTGAACGATTTGAAAATAAAAATATTGGAAAGAAAAAAAAGGAAAATAGATGGGGGAGGGAAATGGAAGGGAGGGAGAGGAAGGGAGGGAGGTGTCAGTGCCACCCGCACACTGGTTCCCAGGACTCCAGGGGGAAGGGGGAGTCTGGACTCTTGTGTTGTTTTCAAAGCACAAGGTGGCTGTCAGCGTGCTGTGGATGCCACGAGAAGTACCCCTGGTCCTCAGCATCTTCTCAAAGGGGGAGAAGCTGAGATACTCACCTCTTTTTACTTTTACTATTTTTATCCCTTTGGGCTCCGTCTTCCATCTTTAAAGATTCTTCTTTCAAACTGGACCGAGTGCTTCCAGCGGCCTGAAGACCAGGTCAGGATCCAAGGGCTGCAACCACAACCCTGTGTGGGGTGGGGCATGAGCCAGCCCCCAGGATGGCCCAGTGATGGTGACTCCAAGTGACGGGAGGGGCCTAGCCAGGGAGCCTGGGGGCTCAGGCCCAGCCAGGAGGGTGAGAGCGGCATCCCCAGCGTCCGGCCTCCCATGCTGACAGGACGTGAGCAGAGTCCACTGCGCCACAGTCTCGCCAGAAACGCTGAACCTGGTACCAGGGACATTTGTGAGAACTGCAGTCCCTTATACCAGTCGGGAACACCCATGTGGTATCGTCCTCTCTTCCCGCCCTCTCCCTTCTCACCAGAAAAAAGAGTCTTCCTTTTAATTCCCTTATACCATAGTCCAGTTATGAAGTTTACTCTCTGACAAAGGCAGAAAGGGTAACTTCTCAGCCTTCTCCAGCTCAGTGGGGTGGGTTTCTGTCCTTACCTTTCTTATATTATAAGAGGAAATAAAAGAATTTAGGAAGTCTTCCTGTGAGAAAATAGCCTGTCCCACACTGCTCCATAATTTTATTTTGCATATTAGAAACTAAGCAGTATATTTCTACTCCGGTAATATTTTTTTAAATCTGAACTACTCCAGAATAATGGTACTTAGACCAGGAGAAGAGGTTACCTGCTGAAGAAGGCAGAGGAGACGGTGATAGACCCAACATTATCACTAACACAGATACAGGTGTTGTCGTCCTTATAAAAATATGTGCCATATTCAATATAATACATATTTTTTTGTTATTTTCCTGATCTAAGCCTCCAGAACTGTGTTTGAACATAGTAGGTGTTAATGACTATTTGTTGCGTGAGCATTAGATATCGTGTACTTGTGGTCATGTAGCATACATCTGAAAATAGGGGCATCAGCTTGTACCATGCACCCGAAGTCTGAGACCCATTTCTCTTCTGTGTTTGGGGGCTCGTGTCAGGAGACCACCGCCTGGGGCCACACTGCCACCCCTTCCACCTCAGAGCCCTCAGGGCACACGGCAACAGCAGCCGTGCTTTGAGTGAGCACCCAATCTGCTGTTTCTCTAAAACCAGAAACATAAATCTGAAAGCTGTTTATTGATTTCATTATAATCTTATTTATTTATTTATGTGTTGCACAGAGAACAGTATTCACTGTTGAATTATGAACAAAATGAAGATATAATTTAGAACATGTATCAAAGCTTTTTTATACCTAAGATCTCTTAGGCAGGGGTCCTTAAACTTTTTAAATAGGGGGCCAGTTCACTGTCCCTCAGACCATTGGAGGGCCAGACTGCGGCCCCGGGACAAGTCGGCTGCTAAGCAGGACAGGCAGCAGGAGCAAAAACACCTGGAGAGCCAGATAAATGTCCTAGATGGGCGGCATGTGGCCCTCGGGCCGCAGTTTGAGGATGCCTGCTCTTACGATATAACGAAATTACAGTAAAAAGGCAAAAACCTAAGTGGAAAATAAAGACCTAAGCGCCCTTTCTGGTCCAGACGTGTCTTCTCCAGACTGTGCTGCAGGAGGCCGGTGGGTGCCTGGGACAGGAGCTGCCTGGGGCCTGTGAAGGGAGCGTCCTGAGGCTCCCAGGAAGCAGATGCATGAGCGGGATAAGATGGCGGGGCGGGGGGAGAGCAGCAACCCTACAGGCCCCTCTGCCGCTGTCCCCTGCGTCGCACCCCTGTAGGAACCACGGCAACAGTGACTGGTGAGGTTGGCACCTGACCTCCACAGGCTTCAGGCGAAAACTCTCCCAGAGGCCTGGTTTGCACTGTAAGAATTTCGAACAATAGCAAGAAATCTGGTTCTGTGTTTCCGGGTTCTCTACCGTCCTCCTGCTGCTCAGAGTGGGGCTCCTGACAGCTTTACGCCCTGGCTGACAGTGAGGCCTAGCGCACAGTGGGCTCCTCTAAGGGAAGACCCTGGCGTGTCTTGGGGAGAAATGTGCTCTTTCTGTCCCCTCCAGCTGAACAGGGGCAGCCGGGCGGACACCGAGGCCTCAACCAGATGAGCTCTGCTGGCTTCTCACCACCGTACATTTTTCCTCTGAAGCTCTAACCAGTTAGGGTTATCCCGTTACTCCACTAACAAAGTAGGAGGCGCCGCCCCACAGTCTGGAGGAGGAGCGTGAGGACCCGGCTGCTCCTGCCACTCTCCCACACGTCCCTTCTTCATTCCCGCCGGACTTCCCAGGGAGCCTGCCTGCTCCTGGGCCTGTCTGGGGTCGTGCCCTCGCTGGCCTCACGCTTACAGCTCGTCTGGGGGCCCCAACCCCACCTGTCATGGTCAACAGACTGGCTGACCTGCGGGCTGCAAAGGGCAGGATCATGGGTCACTTTCATCCCCTGGACCCTCCCCACCCCACAGACGAGGGGAACATGGGCCCTGGATGAACGTGGCTGGAAGGATCCATCACTGTGGGCAGGGGCTCAGTCAGCCCGGGGCTCTGCCTCCGAACGCGGACCCCAGTCTGTCTAGAGTGAGGGTGTGGGATCCCAGGACACAGGCAGCGGCCAGGCTCGGCAGCACCAGCCTGGTGTGTGTGGACACACGGAGCCCGTAGGGGAGGGCCTGGTCCTGGGACAGGAAACTGCCACAAGGGTCTCCATACTAGTGAACGTCCGCGGCTCACCCTCGCGGCATCATAGGGGGTAAACGTCCGTGATGCGCCCTCACTGCGTCATCACAGAGAGGGGTAAACGTCCATGGTGCGTCATCCCTGGGGGGTAAATGTCCGTGATGTGCCCTCACTGCGTCATCACAGGGAGGGGTAAACGTCCATGGTGCGTCATCACCAGGGGTAAACATCCGTGATGTGCCCTCACTGCGTCATCAGAGGGAGGGGTAAACGTCCATGGTGCGTCATTAACGGGGGTAAACGTCCGTGATGCACCCTCACTGCGTCATCACAGGGAGGGGTAAACGTTCATGGTGCGTCATCACCAGGGGTAAACGTCCGTGATGCGCCCTCACTGCGTCATCAGAGGGAGGGGTAAACGTCCATGGTGCGTCATCACTGGGGGGTAAACATCCGTGTGCGCCCTCCCTGCGTCATCACCCGTAGGGCACAGGTAGCCTGTGGCAGCTTGAGTGCAGGGGGACCCACCAATTTTAGGGTGGGAAGGAGTGAGGGCTGAGCAGGCCCAGAGGAGAAAACTGATGTCAACACTCATCCCAAGACCAGGGTTCAGGCTTCTCCAAATTGTGGGTCTCCATCCACTTGCCCCACTTCTAAAACATGCACTGGGTACTTTGTATGGAGAGTTTCTGTGGGCACCATTTGAGTTCGTGGGAGGAGGTGCCCAGTGGGAGGGGGTAACCAGGGGGAGGGGTGCACATGGGGAGGGGTGTCTGGTGGCACCGGGTGTCAGCTCAGTGGCTGAGGCACTGACTTCCCACAGCACAATACACCAGCGTTGCAAGACTGCCTTGCAAGCATTCACAAGTTTGTTCTGCAGAGAGCATAGTGGGGTGGGGAGAGGATGGGGGGTAGGCTGGCCTGCGTGGGTTTTCCTGAGCCTCAGGGTTGGGTGCCCCTCTCCCTGCCCCAACACCTCCCCGGCGACCCGCCCTGTGGCCCCATGCGACTGGTCCACAGCCCTTGTTCTTCTCTCCTAACTGCTAACCCAAGGGGCTGCTGCAGCCTCTGCTGACCATGGGTACCTGGTTACCGGCCCTGCTGTCAGGCCTCTCACACCGATCTCGGGTCCACCCCTGCTCCCAGGGCGAGCTGCACTGGTCTTTCAGCATGCTGAGCCTCAGTTTCCTCATCTGTCAAGGTGGAAACAGAGTGTCGGCCCCTATACGGGGCAGGATGCCTGCAGTACCTCTTGCCCTGACCAAGACTTTGCTAGCGTCATCCCTGCCCAGCAGAGTCCAACTTTTCTCCTAGGCGTGAAGCTTTCTCTGGCCTCAGAGGGAGCTGCTCTACATGTGTATGTGCCTGTGTATGTGCATATATGTGTGTGTGCGTGTGTACATATGCATGTGTGTGCCTGTGCATATGTGTGTGTGCGTGTGTACATATGCATGTGTATGCCTGTGCATGTGCATATATGTGTGTGTGCGTGTGTACATATGCATGTGTGTGCTGGTGCATATGTGTGTGTACATATGCATGTGTGTGCTTGTGCATATGTGTGCGTGTGTACATACGCATGTGTGTGCTTGTGTATATGTGTGTGTGTG
>NW_003852630.1:1172923-1173529 GCF_000181295.1 Otolemur garnettii
TGTGTGCTTGTGCATATGTGTGTGCGTGTGTACTTATACATGTGTGTGCTTGTGCATATGTGTGTGTACATATGCATGTGTGTGCTTGTGCATATATGTGTGTGTGCATTTGTACATATGCATGTGTGTGCTTGTGCATATGTGTGTGTACTTATGCATGTGTGTGCTTGTGCATATATGTGTGTGTGCATGTGTACATATGCATGTGTGTGCTTGTGCATGTGTGTGTGTGTACATGTGCATGTGTGTGCTTGTGCATATGTGTGTGCGTGTGTATATATGCATGTGTGTGCTTGTGCATATATGTGTGTGTACATATGCATGCGTGTGCTTGTGCATATATGTGTGTGTGTACATATGCATGTGTGTGCTTGTGCATATATGTGTGTGCGTGTGTACATATGCATTGTGTGCTTGTGCATATGTGTGTGCGTGTGTACATATGCATGTGTGCGCTTGTGCATATGTGTGTGTGCGTGTGTACATATGCATGTGTGTGCTTGTGCATATATGTGTGTGTGTACATATGCATGTGTGTGCATGTGCATATATGTGTGTGCGTGTGTACATATGCATTGTGTGCTTGTGCATATGTGTGTGTGTGTA
>NW_003852630.1:1173549-1174594 GCF_000181295.1 Otolemur garnettii
TGTGTGTGTGTACATATGCATGTGTGTGCATGTGCATATATGTGTGTGCGTGTGTACATATGCATTGTGTGCTTGTGCATATGTGTGTGTGTGTACATATGCATGTGTGTGCATGTGCATATATGTGTGTGCGTGTGTACATATGCATTGTGTGCTTGTGCATATGTGTGTGCTTGTGCATATGTGTGTGCGTGTGTACATATGCATGTGTGCGCTTGTGCATATGTGTGTGTGCGTGTGTACATATGCATTGTGTGCTTGTGCATATGTGTATGCGCATGTGCAAGCTCTGTGCCTTCCGTGGCCACGTCACATGTGTCACCATGTCCTGTGTAGCCTCCCCTTCCACATGGTGGGAGCTCTGATGGCTGTGTCTGCACCACCTGCGAGTCCCACATGTAGCTCTCTGTACTTGGTCAGTGGCTGTCAAGGTTCATTAGCAGAGGCCTCAGAGCCAGCTGTAGCAAGTGACAAAAGGGCCTAAACTGGAGGAGGGAGGGATGTGGTTGAGCCAGAGGGGGTGGGGCAGGGACAGGGCCCAGGACCTGGTGCCACATCACAGCCTGTCACAGAGCTGAGAGCCTTGTCCGCTGACAGTGGCTGTCTGAGGCCACAGCATCCACTCCCAAAAGAGCTCATTCGCGTGGCCAGCACATCAGGGCTGCTTGGGCTTCATCACAGGGTGGCAGCTGGTTTTGGAGGGTGCACGTCCCCAGAGGTGGGAGGTCAGAGGGAGCTGCTGGAGGGGCAGGACATCCCCTCTGCTGCCTGTGCTGGCCATGCACCCACAGCCCCTGGCCCTGGGGGACAGAGTCCTCACCTCGCAATGGAGTAAATTCAGTGGCTTCACACCCAGGCCCTGGCTATGTGGCCAGGCAGCTGTGCTCCCTGAGCATGAGTCTCAGAACCAACCAAAGGGCCTGTTGGGGGTTCCATGAAGACTTCCTAAGATTTCCCTCTCAGGTCTGTTCCATCTCTGGGCAGCGGGGCACTCCCACATCTCTGGGCAGCGGGGCACTCCCACATCTCTGGGCAGCAGGGCACT
>NW_003852630.1:1174952-1180851 GCF_000181295.1 Otolemur garnettii
GGGCACTCCCACATCTCTGGGCAGCAGGGCACTCCCACATCTCTGGGCAGTGGGGCACTCCACACTTTCCCTAACAAAGGCTTTCCCCACAAGAGGAAATTTGGGAAAGCACAAGAAGGCAGGTGAGGGGACAGCAGCTTCACACCCGTGATGCCCTCGGTCTCAAGTCTGATGGTCGCAGGGAGACCCCAGACTTCAACATGAAAATATTTAATGGAAAATTTGGTTTCTCTACGTATGGCTGTTACAAATTCTTAATTAGCATTATCACTGAACAACAACGGCTTGTTATGATGACATTAACACCTTCTGTGACTGATGCACTTAAGCCAAGAAAAACTTCCAGTCGTATCTGCCTACATAAACTCTGCCGTAAAGCTAAGCACAGTCTGACGTGTTTCTGAAACTAAATTTGGATTAAACAAACAGAACTCAGGGTGCCGGGATCTGCATCTCAGTTGCAGAGCAGCACTCTGGATGCAGACGCAGTGCTGACAGAGACTGTGGCAGAGGGAAGCATGGCACTTCCCCCCACTGTGGCGCAGAGGTCACACAAACCACAGAGCACAGCAGAACCAGGCAAGCCTCCGCTGAGTGTGGACTCAGCAGCCTGTGCCGGCGTTTCCCCCACAGCAGCAGAACTGCTGAAGGCGTCAAGTGGAGGCCTTGTATCCAACTGCTGACCTCAGACACCCCCACCCCCTGCTGTGGTCCCCTAAGAACAGACAGTGGGAGCTACCAGGGCCAGGTGAGAAAGGTTTAGGTGGGCTGTGTGGTGACCAGCGTTCAGGATGCAAAGACAGCAGGCCCGGCAGGGAGGACGTGGTGTCGGGGGGAGACGGGCATGGCTGAGCTCTCGAGGGCCCAGGGCCATGTGGCACGTGGAAGAGGTGGTCACGTGTTGTGCAAGCTGTTCAGAGATCCAGGTGATCTGGTTCAGGGCACTGTGTCAGGAGCCAGGGAGCCCCAGTCTGGCTAAGACCATTCTTTGGCACCCAGCATCAGAGGAAGACATGGGGTCTACAGGGCCCACACAGCCCCATGTGGAGATGTGGCAGCAACATTCCTGACATGTCCGTGTGTGTTTGCAACTGGACACCGTGGTGGTGTTTGGTTTACACCCTTCCTATCTCTGTATTTATATAGACTTCTTGTCACACAAAAAGTCACACAAATGGCCTCCTGAAGGCTCAGAGCTGTCTGGGAGGGGCCGCAGGGAGGATGTCCAGAGTCCGGCAGGCCGGGAGCTGCTGCTGCTGCCTGGCTGGCGGCTCATTAGCTCTGCCACCTCCGATTAGCAGTAATTAAACTGTGAAATCAGAGCGCAGCCTCCAGCCCAGACACCACGCCAGGCTGTCAGGAGGGGTCCCGGGGGATAAATCACCGGCCCGTGCGCTGGTCCCCCCTTGGCACGGGCAGGGCATGCGGGAGGTGGAATAATGAGGCCGTCCTGCCTCTCCCCTCGCTGGACGCTGGGCAGGCAGCTTTGGCAGCGTTGTCATGACGATGGCTGGGTGCAAGCAAACTCTTCCTCCGCACGCTGTGGTTAATGAAGGCGATAATGAAAAATTATGCCAACATTACGGCCATTTTTTTTATGCTGACTGGCACCGGCAACCTCACGCCCAGCGACACACACGGTGACAGTAATTGTACGTTGACAAATGGAGCAGAGATGCCGAGAAAGCGTCTAACTCAGAGCCATGCAGGGTGAGCTGGCCACACTTCCCTCCAGGGAGCCTTTGCCTGTCCCTGAGCCCTGGCGGTGGGAGGTGCTGCTGTGCAGCTCGTAAGGGGAGAGGGACTGCGCTCAGAGCAGACCCTGCCAGGGACAGCAGTAACCACAGTGAGTCAGAGGGATTTTTAATTTTAAGGAAATCAGTGTGGTTTCCAGATGATTTTTCTCACAGGCTGAGGTTTTTAAGTTTGGGGTTTTCTTTTAATGATTTTCTCTCTTGATGAAGCTTTAGGGTAGGGTTAGCTGCTCCGCAGCCTTTGGCCCCTTGGCCTCTGTGTGGCCTGGCAGCTCCTGCTTGTTCCATCGCATCCCACAAAGGAGGTGGTACAACAGCAGGGAGCACCTGCCCGGTGTGGCTGGGGACATGGGAACAGGAGGCCAGGCCACGACATCCAGACCAAGCCACACTGTCACGGAGGCAGGGTCCCACGCAGGGTGTGCAGGGCTGTGCTGAGTGCCGCCATTCAATGGACGTGCAGACTGCACAGATGAACGCAAGGGGGCTGCCCGGGAGCGGGCGGCCGTTCACTATAGAGCAACTCGCTGGGCCATTCTCTCTGCACATCTCATTTAGATTTGCAATTCCAACAACGTAGGAAATTCATAGCAATTCACAAGTATAGGTCACAGCTCTATTAAGGAAACCTTTTTTTATTGGTTTTGTTAAACAAAGACACTTAAGTATCTGCAATTCAAGGTGGAGTGTGTCTTTCCAGTTTTTGTTTGTTTGTTTGTGTTAATTTTTGGAAGGATAATGTTATCCTGGACAGTCTGTGATTCCTGGTGGTGATTCTCCTACTGTCAAGGGAGTCAGCACCAAGCAGGAGTCGGGAGACACATCCCCCTGCTGCATCTCCAAGTCTTCCACATCCATCCACAGAGCACAACCAGCAGCAAGGGGCGGTAGTGGGAGTGGCGGGGTGACTCTGCACACCAGGGGCCTCACAGGGACCACTGGTTATCACCCTCCAACTGAATTTCCACTAGGAATGAGAGCATGCCAGAATCCCCACCACTTGTCTGAGGCCCAGAACCTATGTCTACATGACGCAGAGTTTCAGCGCGAGCTCTCAGCTGCCAAAGGATGGCTCGTCTGGGGTTGGACAAGAAGGTTGCTGCAGCCACTTGAGTCTGTGGCACAGCCTGCTGCCCATCATACCAGGCTGCTGCAGGATTTCTCAGGCCTTTGTGTGAAAGGTCCCCTAGAAATTGTAGAGTAAGAGGTGTCATTGAGGTGTGAGGACAGAGGGGCCGTGGTCACCCTGAGGCAGACACAGGATGATAGTCAGCCTACTGTGAAAACAGAGCACTAGGAAGAAAAGGGAACCTCTCTTTTTGGCTGCTAGAAAGTTGCAAGGGCCCTTCACAGATATGTGGGCGTGAGCGCTGCACCCGGAGACCCGGCTACTGCGCAAAGACCTCCCTGTGGCCCTGGTGACACCTGTTGTCCTATAGTGGGGGCGAGCAAGGCTCAGTGCCTGATCCAGAGCCTCCTGTCTACACAGTAAACACCAGAATTTGAATGTGAGGTGCTCCAGAGGAAGGACAGGCTGATTCCACCTGCACCACCAGATAAGATGCCCTGGCAGGGCTCAGGTGAGACGTCAAGGCAGATGTCCAGAAAAGCCATCCCTGGTACCATGTCTGGGAGCAGGATGGATGGTGGATGGTGGCGAGGATGGCTTGCTATTACTGACCACTATTTGGCATCACATGGGTCCAGGGGGTTGTTAGTGCAGAGCCTTCACCCCCACAGTAAAGAATAGCTTCTGCACATTGCATCTCAAACTTGCTGGTCTCCCTCATCTCCAAGGGGGTCACCTCCGACAAGCCATAGGCTCCCCTATTTGATTCCCAGGGCTAAAGCCTAGTCGGTGCCTTCCCCTCACGCTAGGTAGATGTCCACTAAGCGGGGCTGGTTTCAGATGTACCAAAGACACCCTTCAGGGCCCTGCTGAGAAACCAGCACTGCCCCCATGTTCGAGCACCAGCCCGTTCTGAAGGTCAGGGCTGGCACTATTCCACGTTTCTGTAAATCTGTGTATCGGGGCCCTTGGGCGATTATCCTCCAGCTCTTCAGAAGGTCTGCTCTGTCAGCCTATTTATATCATATAATGATTTCTTTGGGGGGTGGGAGGGTTTCAAAAAGTACTTTTATCTTGTGAGCAACAGAGAACAGCAGTTGAATAGCAGGAAAAAGATGCTTGAGCTCTGAGACAGGAGGTGTCCCAGGCCCCCTGGCCACCCAAACACTGTGAGTTAAATACCTCCCATCCTTCCCAGCTGGAGACTTCTCTTTATCCCATGTTCCCTGGAGACTCGTCCAGGGCTCAGGCCTTCTTGCACCTGCTGATACCTCACTGGGACACTGGTAACCCACCAGCTCCGGGTTCTGTGGCCTCGGCTCTGAGCAGGGGCCTAGATTGCAGTGTGGGGCTTGAGTCCAGCCCAAGGGGAGCACATCCCATCAAGGAAGTGGCTGGGCTTGCTGTGGGCGCACATGGCAGCGTCACCCTACACAGGGTAACTTTGGCCTTCACCCACCCTATCATCCCCTGCCTGCTGCCAAGGTCTCCCATACTTTCAGGCATCAGTGCCCTCCTCTTCTGTCCCCATGTCCCTGGCTTCTGACCCACAGTGGCCTCCTCCACCGCACCTGTCCTGGAAGTGTGGCTGTGCCAGAGCCCACTACCACTTCTCAGAAATCCCTCTTCTTCTTCAGCTCAAGTGCTGCCCAGTGTCCAGTCCACACAGCCCTGGCAGCTGTGTGGATGGGGGCAGCCTCTCCTCCGTCAGTGACACCGGGATGATTTTTTTTATTTTTTATTTTTTTTACCTCCTTTTCCCTAACATACTCACCTGTAAATGGTTTGGCCGTATGCTTATAAACTTAAAAGACACAGCTACCACCACTGGGCCCCCCACACCCCTCAGGGCTCATCTGCTGAGAGGTGCAGCGTGACGGTCGTGGCCACAGTGCTTCACAGTGCAGATGTTGAGGCCTAACCACGCCAAGGAAGGGGTTTGCCCAGCTTTGCCCAGATAGTTACTTACAGACCTGAGATTCTAAACCAGAGTTATTAACCCTTTCCAAAGTTTTACTAATCTATAAAAATTCTTTTCTGGAAATATCACTTTTCCCTAGAATTCCACTTAAAAACAGACACACACATTGCCACTGTTGACTGTGAAGAAGTCTGGCCTCGTCTGCCATTTCTGCTTTTCTCAGTTGCTTTCACTGCATGGCGGTTCTGCCTCCCCCACACACAGCCACACCACTGCCGGGCGGTCCACCCACACCACTGCCCATGGGTGAGACCGGGTCTGTCTCTGGGGATAGTCTGCGACTCTCTCCATGGGCCCTCACAATGATGGGCTGCCCAAAGCTATCATCACAGGCCCCAACTGATGGGGTGGACACCCTGTAGAGGCCTGTCACCAGCAGCCATCCTGTGTCCAGCTGCCTCACCTTCCCTGTGCAAGAGCTGCCCCTTCTCTAATCCCACATTTCCAGTATCAGCAGCTGTCTGCCTTTGGTGGTCATCCTTTCGTTCTAAACCCCAGTGGAAATCTGTGGCACTAGACTCGAGGTAGGAAAGGGGCCTGAGCCAGGGCAGAGCTAGGAACAGTGTGGCTGTGTGCCTGGCTGAGGGGCTCACATTGACCGAGGGCCTGCAGTTAGGGAGAAGGTTGCATTGGATAAGATGAAACAGAGAGTCTTGCTGGGAAAGCAACGAGAAAGCAGAGTGAAGAAAAAGGAGGAGGGTTCTTAGAAACCAGGGTTCAGAGTGCACATGGACACCACCGGGGCTCAGAGTGTGTGTGGACCTCACCCGGGCCTCAGAGTGTGTGTGGACCTTACTCAGGGCTCAGAGTGTGTGTGGACCTTACCCAGGGCTCAGAGTGTGTGTGGACGCTACAAAGGGCTCAGAGTGTACGTGGATGCCACCCAGGGCTCAGAGTACGTGTGGACGCCACCCAGGGCTCAGAGTAAGCATAGATGCCACCTGGGGCTCAGAGGGCACGTGGACGCCACCCAGTACTCAAGTGTGCGTGGATGCCACTGGGGCTCAGAGTGTGTGTGGACCTTACCCAGGGCTCAGAGTGCACATAGACACCACCCAGGGCTCTAAGGGCATGTGGATACCACCCAGGGCTCAG
>NW_003852630.1:1181126-1182255 GCF_000181295.1 Otolemur garnettii
CGTGGACGCCACCCAGGGCTCAGAGTGCACGTGGACGCCACCCAGTGCTCAGAGTGTGCGTGGACGCCACCCAGGGCTCAGAGTGTGCGTGGATGCCACCCAGAGCTCAGAGTGTACGTGGACGCCACCGAGGGCTCAGAGTGTGCGTGGACGCCACCCAGTGCTCAGAGTGCACGTGGATGCCACCAAGGGCTCAGAGTGTGCGTGGACGCCACCCAGTGCTCAGAGTGCACATGGACACCACCCAGTGCTCAGAGTGTGCGTGGACACCAGCCAGGGCTCAGAGTGTATGTGGACACCACCCCGAGCTCAGAGTGTGCGTGGATGCCACCCAGGGCTCAGAGTGCGTGTGGACGCCACCCAGGGCTCAGAATGCACGTGGACGCCACCCAGTGCTCAGAGTGTATGTGGACACCACCCAGTGCTCAGAGTGTGCATAGACGCCACCCAGTGCTCAGAGTGTATGTGGACACCACCCGGGGCTCAGAGTGCGTGTGGACGCTACCCGGGGCTCAGAGTGTGCGTGGACGCCACTGAGGGCTCAGAGTGTGCGTGGACACCACCCAGGGCTCAGAGTGCACGTGGACGCCACCCAGTGCTCAGAGTGTGCGTGGACGCCACCCAGTGCTCAGAGTGTATGTGGACACCACCCGGGGCTCAGAGTGCGTGTGGACGCTACCCAGGGCTCAGAGTGTGCGTGGACGCCACCGAGGGCTCAGAGTGCACGTGGACGCCACCCAGGGCTCAGAGTGCGTGTGGACGCCACCCAGGGCTCAGAGTGTGCGTGGACACCACCCAGTGCTCAGAGTGTATGTGGACACCACCCAGGGCTCAAAGTGTGCATGGACACCACCCAGGGCTCAGAATGCACTGGACACCACCCAGGGCTCAGAGTACACGTGGACACCACCCAGGGCTCAGAATGCACTGGACACCACCCAGGGCTCAGAATGCACATGGACACCACCCAGGGCTCAGAGTGCACATGGACACCACCCAGGGCTCAGAAGGTACTGGACGCCAGCAAGGACTCAGAGTGCACGTGGACACTACCCAGGGCTCACTCAGAATGCACTGGATACCACCCAGGGCTCAGAGTGTACGTGGACACCACCCAGGGCTCAGAGTG
>NW_003852630.1:1182616-1186260 GCF_000181295.1 Otolemur garnettii
ACGTGGACACCACCCAGGGCTCAGAGTGTACGTGGACACCACCCAGGGCTCAGCGTGTATGTGGACACCACCCAGGGCTCAGAGTACACATGGACACCAGCAAGGACTCAGAGTACACGTGGACGCCCCCTGGGGCTCAGAGAGTTCATGGATGCCAGCAGGGGCTGAGTGTGCAGAAGATATAGTCATGTTCGGATGGATCACTGTTGTTTTGAGGCAGCACTTCGGGTGTCCCCCTCCCACACTGGTGATAGCCAACCTCTCTTGTGCTAGTTGTTTCAGGCCTCTGCCCTGAAAAGACCCACCAACACCACCCAGGAATGACTGAAGGAGCAGGCAGGGCAGAACTTGAATCCCCTCTAAGGAATGCCAGGGGGTGAGCCCAGGTGTTCCAGACTCAGGGGCTGGCAGATAAGCACTCAGTAGCCTGTAGCCTGGACTCCAGGGTTTATCTGAACACATCTAAAGTGCTTTGGTCAGGAAATTGGATGGGAAATCTCACAAAGTCAAGTTTTCTAGTGTGATTTCCAGTGCCGCTTAGCTGCAAAACCCTGTGTCTGCCACTGTGTCTGCCATGTGGAGGAGCAGAGATGCCTGCATGCGTGCTCTCCATCCTCACCCCCTTTCTCTCCTTCTCTCTTTCCTTCTTTCTCACTCCTCTCTCTTTTTAGGAGTGTGTTAGATGTGTTTTTCATCCCATGGGAAATGGTCCCTTCTGCCTTGGTTAATGCCGGAAACAAAGAATGCGGGTAGTCAGGGTCCTGCGCTCGGCTCCGTCAGCCTTGATTAAGTTCCCCAAGCAAGGCCCGGCTTTCCATCGAGCGCCAACCCAGTGTGGAGTGACCTCAATTAAACAGTCATCTGGGGAGAGAGGGGAGAAGACACCTCCTCAGCAATGATCTTATGTGTTTTAGCAACTCTTCTGTTCTCACCTCTGCAACACCCGCCCAGGAAGGCGGAGGGGAGACTCACCCTGTGCAGAGATCTTTCCAGAGGCCCTGGAGGGCCCACAGCAATTAACCACTCGGGGCTGCTGGTTTTCTGTGCACACGCTCAGACTCTTGATGCCTCAATGCTAAATTACATCTGACATTTAATTTAAATGCATGGTGCTCTCATTCAGAAATAAACTCGTTGCCACACTCAGGGTATTCACCGCATGGATTTTCTCCCCTGGCTGGTCTCCCTCCCTGACCCCATCCTCACCTTGTCCAGCTCACACAGACAGACGAGTAGCCCAAATCTTCACTGTGGATATTGCCCAGTGCACCCCATCCCCAGGCTTCCCCTGCACATCAGGATGTCTCCATCTGTAATTTATAACTGAAAGAGAAATCAATCCCTTGGCACCACTGCTGCACGTGAAGCCCCAGCCCACGATGGCTCTCAGGAGGCCCTGAGCTGTGCACCTTCTACTCAGGAGCCCCGGCTCAAAGTGGCAAGGTCCCAACAGCCCTGCCTGGAGGAGCCGTGACCTCAGAAGCCTGTGAGACGAACAGTATAGCCTGAAACTTTCCATCACCAATGGTGAGTCCTTGCCCCATCCTGGCAGTTCCCCGGAGCCCACCTCACCCCAGGTGGCAGCTGCACCTTCATGAGCATCTGACAGAACCATCTTGGGGAGCCTCAGACACCTTCTTTCCAGCTGGTTCCACCAGCGACTGAGACTTCAACACCACGGTGCCTCTAAGCGTTTCCCAAAACAGCGTGGGGTCTGCTGCCCCAGAGCAGGAGGAGAAGGTGCTGTAAGCTGAGGAGTGTGGCATTTTAGCTTATTTTAGCTGTAGAACCTCTATGGAAATGGAATCAGAGACGCTGCAGTAAATGCGGATAAAATGGAATATGGTCCAAGGAAAGGAGAGGGCAGAGGGCAGATGCCCCAGAAGCCCAGCTTTCATCACCCCCACAGACAGCCTGCTTAATGTATGAGGGCTGCACCCCTAGACTTTGGGGGCCTCCAGGCAGGCATCACCTGTGACAAGTCTGAGTTACCCACCTCTTCCTAGCTCAGGTGGTGCCCCTGAGAGGCAGGACACAGCGTACCCTGGATGCAGGACCCCTCCCCATTGCCCACAGAGGAGCTCAGAGTGGGCCTGAGACACTCCTGTCTGTAATGGAGCCTCTACCCCTAGGCCTGGCCATCCCTGGTCCCTGGTGGAGGTACAGAGACCCAGAGATTGGATCGCTTGGTAAAGCCAAACAAGAAAAATCGACCAGAACTGTGGTCTGGCTGCTTCCTAAACTCACGCTTATCTGTACTCAGCTTTCTCTAGTCAGAGGAAATTATAAAAGCAAACAATAATCACCCATGAAATATACACATAGGGAATATTAGCCACTATATATACACATAGAAAATAGCACATTCTGGCCCTGGTCACCTGCATCTGCTTACAGAGCAGAGGGACGTCGGCAGCTATTTGAGACTCTAGGAAGCCACATGACCTAGACACAGAAAGCTTACATCCCCTCTGACAACCATCCTGCCCTGTCTACTCATCTGCACCATATACCCAAAACAGGGAAGCTCTTCTAAGCACCAGCACACAAGGAGGGGGAGCCAGCCACCCTATCCATCTTCCACAGCAAAGCATAGAGGGAAACGGCCCAGTACAGGAAGGGCACCCTGTGGATGCTAGCACATCTCTGACAAGGTAGCACATGGAGGATGCCCCCATCTTCTTGTGCACAACCTGTATAAGTACTCAGCAGGTAAAGAAAAGGGGACAGGGAATGTCCTTGCTTATCCTCAGTTAAGGACAAAGTGTGTAGGAACAGTGAACATTCACCATGCACAGAGCCCATGTGGACAGTGGATCTATAGAATCAGGGACATTTTCCATGCACAGAGCCTGCAAGGAGAGTGAATCTGTGGGAACAGTGGACGTTCTCCATGGACAGAGCCCAGGAAGACAGTGGATCTGTCGGAATGGTGGATGTTCTCCATGCATGGAACCCACAAGGATAGTGGATTTGTAGTAACTGTGGTTATTCTCCATGCATGGAGCCTTTGAGGACAATGGATCTGTAGAAACAGTGAATGTTCTCCATGCAGAGAGCCCAGGATGCCAGTGGATATTCTCCATGCATGGAACCCACAAGGACAGTAGATCTGTAGGAACAGTGGACATTCTCCATGCATGTAGCCCATGAGGACAGTGGATCTATGGGACGTAGACATCCTCCATTTACAGAGTCTGCGAGGACAGCAGATCTGTAGGAATGGTGGATGTTCTCCATGCACAGAGACCACAACACAGCAGAGCTCCAGGAACTGTGAACATTCTCCATGTACGGAGCCCATGAGGACAATAGATCTGTAGGGACATGGACATTCTCCATGCATAGAGCCCACAAGGACAGTGGATCTGTAGGAACAAGGACATTCTCCATACACAGAGCCCATGTGGAGAGTGGATCTATGGAAAAAAGGACATTCTCTGTGCACAGAGCCCATGAGGACAGTAGATCTATAGGGATGTGGACATTCTCCATGCATGGAGCCCATGAGGACAGTAGATCTATAGAGATGTGGACATTCTCCATGCATGGAGCCCATGAGTACAGTGGATCTATACGAATAGTGTATGTTCTCCATGCACAGAGCCTGCGAGGACATTGGATCTGTCAGAATGGTGGATATT
>NW_003852630.1:1187856-1212195 GCF_000181295.1 Otolemur garnettii
ATGAGGACAGTGGATCTGTTGGAATGGTGGACGTTTTCCACGCATGGAACCCATGAGGACAGTGAATCTATAGGAACGGTGGATGTTTTCCATGCACAGAGCCCATGAAGACAGTGGATCATCAGAATGGTGGATGTTCTCAATCTCGATGTATGGAGCCCACAAGGACAGTAGATCAGTAGGAATGGTGGACGTTTTCCATGCACAGAGCCCATGAGGACAGTGGATCTGTTGGAATGGTGGACGTTTTCCATGCACAGAGCCTATGAGGACAGTGGATCTATAGGAATAGGGACATTCTCCATGCACGGAGCCTGCATGGAGAATTCCTATAGGTTCAGTGGATCTATAGGAATCATAATATCTCGAATGTCCACCCTGAGTCTGTCTTGGGATCAAAGGAATGGTTGAGATTGGCAATGTCACTGTGTACATGTGGGCCTTTAAGTATTTGCTTGGTGAACCCTGTCAATGGAAATCAGCAGGAGCCAGCATTGTTGGAGGCTCTGGTGCTTTGCTGAGTGACACTCTCCTGACCCCCATTCCTCATTGCACACATATTTCTTGATCATCCAACATATGTTCATGCCATGAGGAGCAAGGAGAGCCCCCAGCTTCCACCCGAGGCATGAGCACTCACCATCCCGCCTCCTGCCCACCAGCCTGAGTGTTCTGGGAGCTGAAGACTATGGGCTGAGAAGGAGCAGGGAGGCAAGGTGTACAGCCTGGCCCATGTGTCTGTCCCCTCACTGCCCACACCATTACTCTGGCATCAAACACATAGTTCTCACTCTGCATTTGTGTAGAGAGGAGATGTTTATATTGCAGAGGGTGGAAGATTCAGTGGGAAATCTCCTCACCAGATAACTGGGTTGCCCATGACAGCCTGGGTTGTTCGTGAGTGGGAGGGTCTGAGCAAAGAGCCCTGGGGTCTGGCCGTGGATGGCCATCATGGCTCATCTGAACACCTGCATCTGTCCATCCTTCTTTCTTCCCCTGTGAGATGCTTGGACTAAGTTGCTTACGGTATTGTCTTGGTCTTTAAATCTTAGCTTCCTCTCTTCCAATGCAGGGTGAGCATTTGGGTCTAGCCCATACCTCAGTGGCATGGGGTCCCAGAGGTACCTCTCTATGCACTTGGCATCCTGGCAAAGAAAGTGTGGCCAAATGGGGCCCTGAATATTGTGGGGTGGGAGTGGCAAATGGTGAGGAAGCAGCCCCCCACATCCCCTTATAAATGCTGGGGAACCGGGTAGGGGCTAAGTTGGACGCTGGGGCTTGGGGAAAGTCCTGCACCATTCCTTATGAGGTCTTTCCATCCATTTTGTTTTGCTTCTTCATTCCCCTGGATGCACCTGGCTGACCAGGACAGTGGAAATAGTTTTACTTCTTAGCTGCACTCATCATAAACCACAGATGTGCTTGTCCTCATCAGAGGGTGCCCTTCTCTCTTAACCATGCATGCTAACAGCACAAAAGTGCTTCACCACTAAAATGAGAAGGGGCAGACTTTTATTACCTCCTAAAATTCAAAAGCAGATCCAATCTCAGACCATACATTCAGGCCTTAGTTTAAGGTCTGCTATATTGTAACTCTATGTATGGTTTAAATAAAGAATTGGTTTTAATTTTTCGATATTAAAATGGAATTCTGGGTATCTTCACAAAAGAGCCACTGATGCCTATTCTTCCCAGAGCAAATTCCCTTTTTGCCCTAACAGACTGTACATAATGGACCAGATGGAAAGATAGAGGGATTGGGGCTATTGCAATGGGCACTGGATCAGTGTTCTCAATCCCTGCTACATCTAGGTGGACATTCCAATATCTTCTGTTGGTTTGAATGTCAAATTCTTTGAACCTGACTTGGCATCTGGCAACACTGTTGCACACATTCGAGCAGACATTCTCCTACCCTGTAGCTGCGTCTGCCCGAAGACCCTCTGTCAAGGTCTGTGCACCTGCTCTGCCCACAATCATTTGTTCATGCTTTGATTCTCCAAAGTTTGCTACATCCCTGCCACTTGACATGTATAGCTGTTGAGTGTGTACTTGCTGAGTTTGGAATGTCACATAAGACATAGTTATCCCAACAGTGTTGGTGGGTGGCTCTTCTAAGCTTTGTCAGAGCAGCGTCCCAGAACAGTGTTAGACAGAACAGGACCATTGCCCTGGACCATTGTCAAGAGCCCCTGGCTTCTCTGAAGAGACATGCAGCATGAGAAGGGTAGATCATGTGACTTCATGGGCGTGGGAAGACAAACTGGGCTCCGTAATGTCCTTGCTGGGAACCCAGCTCACTCAACCAGGAAGCATGTACCTCAACCACAAATGTTTGTTTATCTCACGTAAGCAGAAGGAGGGTGGACAGTGGAGTAACATGGGCCACCCCACAGCAATATTGAGGTAGGACGGGAAGGCTGATTCTCAGTCAAGCTGCAGGTGTGGCCCATGAAGATGTAAAATCTTTATCTTTCTTTATGGCTGACTGGTATCCCATGGTAGACATATACTAGAATTTATTAATCCATTCATGGGTTGATGGGCACTTGGGTCATTTCTACGTCTTTACAATTGTGAATTGAGCTGCCTTAAACATTCAAGTACAAATCTCCTTATGGTAAAATTATTTTTTTTTCTTCTGGGTAGATACCTAGTAATGGGATTGCAGGATCAAATAGAAGGTCTACTTTTAGCTCTTTGAAGACTTTCCATGTGTCATTCCAAAAGGGCTGTACTAGTTTGCAATCACACCAACAGTATATAAGTGTACCCTTCTCTCTGCACCCCCACCAGCATCTGCAGCTTTGGGACTTTGCAGTGTGGGCCATTCCCATTGAGGGTAGGTGATATCTAAAAGTGCTTTTGATTTGCATTTCTCTGATGACTAGGGATGATGAGTATTCTTTTCATATATTGTTGGTCATTTAAATGGGAACATAATCTTGGGAAAATAATCCATTCATGTCTCTTGCCCAGTGATTAATGGGGTTGTTTGCTCTTTTCTTATTGATTTACTTGAGTTCTTTGTAGATTCTGGTTATTAGCCGTTTGCCAGATTCATAACATGCAAATATCTTCTCCCATTCCAAAGGTTGCCTGTTTGCTTTGTTGATTATGTCCTCAGCTATACAGATCTTCAACTTGATCAGGTCCCATTTATTTATTTTTGTAGTTGCTGCAATTGCCAACGGTGTCTTCTTCCTAAATTATTTCCCAAGGCCAATATGGCAGTATTTCCCACACTTTCTTCTAGAGTTTTCATCATTTTTTGTATTAGTTTTTTTTGTTTGTTTTGTTTTGTTTTTTGAAACAAGAGTATCACTATGTTGCCCTTGGTAGAGTGCTATGGCATCACAGCTCACAGCATCCTCAAACTCTTGGACTTAAATGATTCTCTCACCTCAGCCTCCCAATTAGCAGGGACTACAGGCGCCTGCCACAACACCTGGCTATTTTTTTGTTGTAATTGTCATCGTTCAACCACGTTCAAACCTGCCAGCCCTAGTGTATGTGGCCAGCATCCTAATCACTAAGCTATAAGTGCAGAGCCTCTGTATTAGATTTAAATCTTATATAGCATGAGTTAATTTTTGTAAATGGTGATAGGTGCAGCTCCAGTTGCAGTCTTTTATATGTAGCTAACCAGTTCTCCTAGCACCATTTATTAAATAGGGATTCTTTTCCCCAGTTTATGCCTTTGTTTGGTTTATCCAAGATCAGATGGTGATATGTAGCTGGTTTCATCTCTATGTTCTCAATTCTATTCCATAGATCTATGTCTCTATTTTTATGCCAATACCATGCTGTTTTGATCTCTGTAGACTTACAATATAACCTGAAGTCTGCTAACATAATTCCTCCAGATTTGTTTTTATTTCTTAGAATTGCCTTGGTTATTCAGGATTTTTTTCCGGTCCCATAGAAAATGAAGAACTATTTTTTTTCAAGTTCTTCAAAGTATGACATTGGTATTTTAAGGAGGATTGTGTTGAATCTATAGATCTCTTTGGGTAGTATAGACATTTTAACAATGTTGATTCTTCTCAGCTATGAGCATGGTATGTTCTTCTATTTGTTAACATCTTCTGCTGTTTCTTTACTCAGAGTTTAATAGTTCTTTCTATAGATATTCTTCATATTCTTTATTAAGTATATTCCAAGGTATTTCATTTTCTTTGAAGCTACTATGGAGGGCATTGTGTATTTGATTTGATTCTCAGCTTGACTGTTGTTGGCATGTATGAAGGCTACTGATTAGTGAACACTTATTTTGTATCCCAAGATGTTATTATATTCCCCAATTGCTTTCAGGAGCCTTGTGGTTGAGTCTCTGGGGTTTTCTAAGTATAAGATCATATCATCAACAAACAGTGGATAGTCTGACATCCTTTGTCCCCATTTGGGTACCTTTGATATCCTTCTCTTGCCTGATTGCATTGTAAGAATTCCAGCATTATATTGAAAAGCAGTGGTGATAGAAGATATCCTTGTCTGTATCCTGTTCTAAGTGGAAACTGATTGACTTATGTTAATATAATACAGAAGCCTTTCTAAGATTAAGTGAGTAGTAGGATAGTCCTACTGCTTCTGAGTATTAAATATCAATACTTGGGAATTACAAGCAAAGGGCATCAATAAAAAGAAACTAAGTCCCAACTTGATATCATCTCATTTATATTCTATAAATTTGTCAAGCTAGCTACTAAAAGATAAAGAAGACATTTGGTGGGTTATTTGTGGAGTGTGGATTCAGACATAGACAAGAGACACACATCTTTAGACAGAGGCAGGTGTGCTGGACTGGGACCTCCAGGCCTCGCTCAGTCGGGGTGAACCCAGGTTCTCACCCTGTGATGTGCACAGCTCTACGGTGTGTCACCAGCCTCCAGAATGCCACCCTATTCTCCATGCTGACAAGTCACCCGATCAGTTAGCAAACCAGAGGCCTACTCCTAGAATAAAAGGAGCAAAAGTCAACCCTATGCACACCTTCATAATCTAGAAGGAATATTTTCTATCCTAATCGCACCTGCGTAGCTGAATTTACTTCTTTCTTCCTCTCACACACCTCTGGAGGCTGTGATGTGTAAGTATAGTCATGGCTGCTGACCTCCATCAACCGTTCTATTCCATTTGTGCAAGAACAGCTGTACCCACTGTGATGGATCAAATTGGTGAATGTTCAAACCAGGGATAGACGTGGGCAGAGCCTTGCTCAAAAACATCAGGTGCAGCCAGCCATCTTGGAGAAATATATCTAGAGAGGAAGCACACATCATTACTTGTATATTTGCCAACACAGTGCCTAGCACACATACAGAAAAAGCATTGGTCATACTGTCAGGCCATACCACACTGATGGTACATACCTTTATTGGGCCGTTCACTCACCTTCTACACTCTGATGGAGAATGCAAAGATAAATCAGACAGACTCTGCCCTCAAAGAGCCCCCATCTAAGAAGGAAGATTAGCACGGGAATACCTGAGGCAATTCTCTGAGAGAGCTTGGGAGCATACTGGGGAAGTCCAGGAGACATGAACAGCAGCAGTTACCTGAAGCATCTTTCCCCAGGACCCCTGAGGTCATGTCCCTTCCTCTCTCCCAGCTGACCCACCAGGGGAGGGGATGCCATTTAGTCCTAAGGAGCTATAGGGGTTTTGTCTTCTCATTCCACTCAAAAGGTCAAATGTCAGAGCAGGGACCCTGGGCAACAACCTTGAAGTGGTTTTGGTGGGGGAGACACTTCAGACAAGTGGAATAGTGTAGGAAAGACATGAGGCCCAGGAGAGCTCCCAGGGGTGGGGGAGAGGTGATCAGGCCAGGTGCTGGGAAAGCAAGTCTGAGGCCGTTCCTCCCCTGACCTTGGCCCTGGGCTTGGTGTGGGCAGAGAGCCACCCACAGCTGCCATTTAATTCTCTGATTTTGCTTCTCCAAGGCATGTCATGAGCTGATTGAGCTCATATACTCACTGCTGATTGAGAAAGTCAAGTCATATAGCAAAGGGGTTGAGGGGGACTCATCTTCATCAGTCTCGAGGATGGAGAGCTTGGGCCCTGGGACAGCCACACCAACTGGGGTGGGCCCAGCAAAACTTGTCATTAACGTCCAAGTCACATGTGCGTCATCTCACCTGGCTCCAGTGCTCCTCTTGATAGCGTCTGAAATTGTGAGTTTGCTCGATTATCGTGTTTTAACAGAAAAAACAAGATGACACATGTGTTTTCAAATAATTATTTGGCCCTTTGCTCATGCTAATGAGAATTTTCAAAAGTAGCATGAGAGAGGGGTCTTTAATTACAATCTGAGAAGCCAGGCTGTTCAATGAAGTCCATTGAACTTTCTACTTGCTGAAGAGGGGCCAGAGCAGCTGCAGCATGGGGTCTCCTGCCCTGCTGTTTTGGCTGGCTGGCCACAGGAAGGTGACCCTGAGACACCTGTGTAAAGCTTCCTTGGCAGCCAGTGAGGTGGGGACTTTTGTCTTGTGTGCTTGGCTTCCCAGCACCTCCAGGCTCTGGCCATGGTGCCAGACCCTTGCCTGGAATGGACAGAGATGGGGCCTTTCTGGAGTGCAGCCTGAGGGATTTTACCATAACTCTGATGCTCCTATGGCTACACTGCTAATCAGGGACCTAGCAGGTCTGTACTTTTTGCTCTGACAAAGCCTGACATCCCAGAGAAAGTGTTAATGTGGAAAATACACGAATTATGGCATCTCTACTCCCAGGAAAGAACTTAAGGAAGCTCACCATTAAACTATAGGCACACACAGTGTCAGGAAATGCATGGAGCAAGGGGTCTAGTCAGCCAAAAGTAGGTATCTAAGTCAGTAGCAAAAGTCTAACTGTGACTGCAAATCCACATGGCCCAATGGCTTAGCCCCACCCGGGTCACACTGCTAGAAGGGGTAGATGTCAGAGCAAGCTGTTTTCTCTTGCCAGGGAGCCCTGAGACAGTCCTCCAGGGCCAGGTGGGGAGTTGTCTGTGTCACTAGCACACTCACACCTGGCCGTCATTATGCTAAGGACCCCCCTGTTCTGAACTTTGGGTTCTTAAAGCGCATTCGTCTCTTTTTGTCTTTTAAAAACTCAATATAACGATGCTAGGGATGACTTGTTTGCATCCTCAATAATTCAGTATTTGACTCAATAACACCTTTGTCAGGTTGGCATCTGCAAAAGAGACCATGAGCCCCCTTTACATGTCTAAGATCTCAGAGCCAGCACAAGGCACAGATGGTGGGATTTGTGAGTGAATACAGAGTCCCCTACTCACAAGGCACAGGTGTAGTTTTGCCTGGGCAGCCACTGTGGGAACACAGGAAAGCTGTCTTCACAGCACTCCAAGGTGTCACCCTCTGTCTCTAGGGTTTTGTTTTTGTTTTTTTTTTTTTTAGCCTGGGCTGGATTTGAACCCGCCACCTCCTGCATATGGGGCCAGCACCCTACTCCTTTGAGCCATAAGCACCACCCTGTCTTTAGGGTTTTTTACAGGAGGAGATCCTTTCCTCCCCCCAGTGAAAGAGTAGGAGTACAGGGTGGGTCCCTGGGGAGACTCTGGTTGGGAGGGCATCACAGCAGATCTGTCTCCAAAGGCTAAAGACCCTGGAAGCAGATGCAGGAGATGCTGGAGGACCAGGCCAAGGGGGGAGGCAGGGTGGTAGTATGGACAGCACATACTCTCAGTTCCCAGAGCTGCCACCAACCTCACGTCTGCTTCTTTTTATATTTGGATCCAGCTACTGTTTGGGCAGCTCAGAGGAGTGATGTTCTGGGCAAGACTGAGAGCCCTGGGTGGCTTTCACCTGAGGAACAGTCCAGGTTAGCTGTGCGACCCCTATATCACTCCTTCCCTGGTAAGACCCATCTCACAGCCTCACAGGCATGTGGGGACAAGAAACAAACACTCATTGGAATTCCAATGAGTGTTCCAAAACTCCTTGGTAGGAAAATCCTATCTAAATTGGAGGAGCTATAAAAAATAACCTAACACAAAATTAAATCTTCCATCACTGGGGAGCCCCCCCAGCTGTGGCCCTGCTCTCTGACCATCCAAACCAGAGTTGCCAGTGTTGTGAGAGGCTGGTGAAACAGCCCTATTTTGAGCCATGAATATCTGAAGAATACAATCCCTTACCCCTTCATGAACAACAAATAGTATAAACAAAACCATAAAACCATGTGTAGAAACAGCAAAGAGCTCTGATTTTCTCCATGATGATGTGTGATAATCACTGTGATGCTACAATGTCAAATACAGAATTATTTTGTTTAAAATAAAAAGTTGGGTCAGAGCAAGATGACAGACCAGAAGGATCATTCAGTTGAACTCTCCTGGGATGACTGGGGAAAAAGAGAGAACTCAGCCATACTTGGCACAGAGACCTTACCCAGAGTCATATAGCTCAGGGAGTGCAGCAAGGAGGTGGTGAGCTGGATACTGTGTATGATCCAGAGCAGTGGAAATTCAATGAATTAAGCAAGTGATTGTGACTGGCTGGGATTGGTTGGCCCCCCACAGAGGTCTGGGATGGGAGGAAGCCTTTCCAGAGTTTTCAGTTGTTAGGGGAAGCTGTGTGTTGAGTGGAAAGCTTAGAAGAGTGGGCAGACTCGAACAGTATATAGCAACCATATTTGAATGCTGATTGGACTAGACTTGTTATAGGTTTGGTGGCTGGCAAGGCAGCCATACTAAGAAGGTATCAGCAGCCAGGGTGCTGCCATTGTGGGAAGATCATGAGAAGGTCTTAGCAGTGGCCTAAAGCATAGCCATCTTAATTCCAGCTGCCGGGATCAGAACTCCAATCTTGGGATGGGCTAAGGGACTCCCACACTGCACAGGAACTGGAGTCAGGGGGCATCGTGAGACCTGCCTCTGAAGGATTCTTGTGAGTCTTAAGATCCCAACATAGCAGGGTCTGAAGGCTGAGGAAACACTCAGGAGAACACAGAAGGCAACTAAGTTTGGAACAAGGAGCACAGAGGTTGCCGGCTGTGCTCTGTGTCTCCTAAGAAAACCACAGCACCACCTGGTGTCCCAGTGACATATTGTAACATACTGTCATCAATAGCAAGGATTTCTGTTTGAAACAAAGGAGGCAGTGAGAAAGAAAAAGGAGAACAATGGGCAGCACCCATAGCTCAGTGAGTAGGGCACCAGCCACATACACCAAGGCTGGTGGGTTTGAACCTGGTCCAGGCCAGCTAAAGCAACAGTGACAACTGTGACAAAAATAATAGCTGGGTGTTGTAGTGGGCACTATAGTCCTAGCTACTTGGGAAGCTGAAAATCACTTAAGCCCAAGAGTTTGAGGTTGCTGTGAGCTGTAAGGCCATGGCACTCTAACAAGGGTGACATAGTGAGACTCTGTCTCAAAAAAAGAAGAAAAGAAAAGAAAAGGAGGACAAGGAGGTGAACAAGAGGAAAGAACACGTGAGGAGGAACCAACAGAAAAATTCAGGCAACATGAAAAACCAGAACAGAGGAACTCCTCAAGGGACCATGAGGCAGCTACTGCAGAAAACTCCACCTATAAAGAACTAATGGACTTGACAGAAAGGGAATTTAAAATATGGAATGTAAAGACAACAAAAGGAATGGATGAGAAAATGGGAAGACCAAACCAAAAGTCAGACGAGATATGTAGAATATAGAAAGGATATGGCAGAGCTTAAGGAAATGAAGGCGACAATCAGGGAATGTAAAGATGCAGAGGAAAGTATCAAAAACGATTAGACCATGGAGAAGAAAGAACTTCACAACTAGGGTGTAAAGTTTTCAAGTTACCCCCTGTAAAGAGTCAGAAAAGAAGAGAGAGAAAGCAGAACAGGAGCTTAGAGAACTATGAGACTCCATGAAACATTCAAACATACTAATAATAGGGATTCCTGAAATGGAAGAAGATTGTCCCAAGGGAATGGAAGCCTTACTGGAGACTATCATAAATGAAAAATTCCCAAGTTTTACAAAAGATCCCAACACATTCCTTTCAAATGGATATCAAACCCTGGACATCTCAACTCAAACAGAGCCTCTCCAAGACACAATGTAATGAACCTGTTGTTCAAAGTCAGGATGAAAGAAAAATTTCTGCAAGCATCCAGAAGTAAGTGCCAACTGACCTCCAGAGGCAGAGCCATTAGGATGACAGCAAACTTTTAAACTGAAACCTTCCAAGCCAGAATATCATGGTAATCCACCTTCAACATTCTTAAATAAAACAATTTTCAGCCCAGAATTCTGTATCCTGCTAAACTAAGTTTCAGAATTGATGGAGAAATCAAATATTTTGCAGATACATAAGCACTGAGGAAATTCACCACAAAGCCCAGCTCCACAAGAAATATTTAAACCTATTCTCAACACTAACCACTACAATGGACCACCAGCAAAGTATACACTAAAAGTCAAAACTTAGCTTCTACAATGGCACAAAGGATAAAACTACAGAACAGACTTTCACAAAATAAGATAAATAAAACTCCAACACACTTATCAATTCTCTCAATAAATGTCAATGGACTGAATTCACCACTGAAGAGGCACAGGCTGGCTGATTAGATAAGAAAAGCATAAGCCATCCATATGCTATCTCCAGGAGACACACCTAGCCTTGAAGGACAAATCAAGACGCAGGGTTAAGGGATGGAAAACAGTATGTCAAGCAAATGGAAATCATAAGAAAGGAGGGGTTGCAATCTTATTTTCATATACAAGTGGATTTAAAGCAACTAAAGTTAAAAAAGACAAAGATGGACACTTGATACTGGTCATAGGAACAATACAAGAAGCTATTTAATTTTAAATGTTTATGCACCCAACTTAAATGCTCAGATTTATAAAACAGACCTTGATGTATCTGAGCAATATGATATCCAATAACACCATAATAGTTGGGAACTTTAACACCCTGACAGAACTGGACAGATCCTCTAAACAGAAACTAAACAAAGGTACAAAGGACTTATATGTGACCTTAAAACAAATGGGATTAATAGACATATACAGAACATAACATTCCAAAGCTAAGAAATATACATTTTTCTCATCAGCACATGGTACGTACTCCAAAATTAACCACATCCTAGGATACAAATCAAACCTCAGCAAAATTAACAGAATATAAATTATATCTTATATCTTATCAGACCACAGGCAATAAAGATGGAACTCAACTCCAACAAAAACATCATCCCCACACAAAGACTTGGAAATTAACAACCTTATGCTGAATGATAGTTGGGTTCAGGAAGAGATAAAAGAGGATATCATTAAATTCCTCAAACATAACAATGAGGACACAAGTTACCAAAACCTGTGGGATACATCAAAAGCAGTCTTAAGAGGGAAATTTATCACATTAGATGCCTACATTTGAAAAACAGCACATAAACAAACTCATAAACCATCTTATGGAATTGGATAAAGAAGAAGAATCTAATCCCAAACCCAGCAGAAGAAAAGAAATAACCAAAATTAAATCAGAGATTAGTTAAATTGAAAACAAAAAAAGTCATTTAGAAAATTAATGAAATAAAAAGTTAGGTTTTCAAAAAAATAAATAAAATTTATAAACCTTTGGCCAGATCAACTAGAAATAAGAAAGCAAAATCTCTAATAACTTCAATCAGAAACAATAAAAGAGAAATAACAACAGATGTCACAGAGATACAAGAGATCATCTCTGAGTACTACAAGAAAGTCTGTGCCCAGAAATTTAACAATATGGAGGAAATGGATCAATACCTGGATTCACACCCTCTCCCTAGACTTAATCAAGAAGAACACACTGATTTCCAGAACTGAGATCAAAGAAACAATAAAAAATCTACCCCCCCCCCACAAAAGCCCTGGTCCAGATGACTTCACAACAAAATTCTATTCTGTCTATTCAAAGAAGACCTTACTGCAGAAATTATTCCCAAAAATTGAGAAAGAAAGGATCTTCCCCACCATGTTCTACAAAGCAAACATCACCCTGATACCAAAACCAGGAAAAGACCCAACTAAAAAGGAGAATTTCAGACCAATTTCACTAATGAATATAGATGCAAAAATTCTCAATAAAATTCTAGCCAATAGATTACAGCTACACATTAAAAAAAAATCATTCATCATAATCAAGTAGGTTTCATCCCAGTGATGCAAGGCTGGGATGAAGAGGGGAAGAAGTACTGAACTCACACTGAAGAGGCACCGGCTGCCTGATTGGGTAAAAAGCATAAGCCATCCATATGCTGTCTCCAGGAGACATACCTAGCCTTGAAGGACAAATCAAGACTCAGGGTGAAAGGATGGAAAACAGTATGTCAAGCAAATGAAACACCCCATAAACATAATTTCAAAAACATAATTCACCTTATCAACAGAAGCTAAAACAAAGACCATATGATCCTCTCAATAGATGAAAAAAAAAATAGCATTCAATAAAATTCAGCATCCTTTTCCAATCAGAATACTTAAGAATTTAGGGATAGGTGGCACATTTCTGATCAAAGAAATGTGATTAAAGCCATCTATGAGAAACCCACAGCTAATATTATGCAGAATGGAGTAAAACGGAAAGCTTTTCCACTTAGAACTGGAACCAGATAAGGCTGTCCTCTATTGCCACTACTATTCAACATAGTGCTAGAAGTTCTAGCCAATATAATCAGCAAGAGAAGGAAATAAAGGGCATCCAAGTGGGGGCAGAGGTCAAACTCTTGCTCTTTGCCAATGATATGATCTTATACTTAGAGAACCCCAAAGATTCAACCACAAGATTTCTGGAAGTGATCAAAAAATATAGCAATTGGCTCAGCACCTGTAGCACAGTGGTTATGGTGCCAGCTACATACACCCAGGCTGGTGAGTTTGAATCCAGCCTGGGCCAGCTAAACAATAATAACTGCAACAAAAAGTATCCAGGTGGTGTGGCAGGCAGCTGTAGGCCCAGCTACTAGGGAGGCTGAGGCAAGAGAATTGCTTGAGCCCAGGAGTTTGAGGTTGCTGTGAGTGGTGATGTCACAGCACTTTACTAAGGGTAACATAGTGAGACTCTGTCACAAAAAAGAAAAAAATACAGCAATGTCTCAGGATTTAAAATCCATGTCCACAAATCAGTAGCTTTTTTATATGGCAGTAATAGCTGAGAAGCTAATCAAGGACACAATTCCCTTCATAGTAGCTTCAAAAAAAATTAAATACCTAGGAATATACATAACAAAAGAGTTAAAGGATATCTACAAAGAAAATTACAAAACTCTAAGAAAAGAAATAGCAGAAGATATTAACAAATGGAAAAACATACCATGCTCATGGCTGGGAAGAATCAACCTTGTGAAAATGTATATACTACCCAAAGCAATCTACAGATTCAGTGCAATCCCCATTAAAATATCATCATCATACTTTCAAGATTTGGAAAAAATAATTCTTCATTCTGTATGGAATCAGAAAAAACCCTATGTAGCCAAAGCAATTCTTAGTAATAGAAACAAAGCCGGGAGTATCACCCTACCACACTTTAGGCTGTACTACAAGGCTATAGTGATCAAAACAGCATGATATTGGCACAAAAATAGAGACATTGACATTTGGAACCAAATAGAATGAGATGAAACTAACCTTTTACAGCCACCTAATTTTTGATAAATCAAACAAGAACATACACTGGGGAAAAGAATCCCTATTCAATAAATGGTGCTGGAGAACTGGATAACCACATGTAAAAGACTGAAACTGGACTTGCACTTCTCACCACTTACAAAAATTGATTCAAGATAGATGGAAAATTTAAATGTAAGGCATGAAATAATAAAAATCCTCAAATAAAGTGTGGGGAAAACACTTGAAGGTATCGCCCTGGGGAAAGAGTTTATGAAGAAGACTTCTGTGGCAATTGCAACAACAAAAATAAACAAATGGGACTTAATTAAACTGAAAAGCTTCTGTATAGCTAACCAAACAACAACCAAAGCAACAGACAACCTTCAGAATGGGAAAAGATATTTGTATGTTATGAGTCAGACAAAAGCTTCATAACTAGGATCTACAGAACTCAAATTAATCAACAAAAAAAGACCAAACAACCCCATCTATCACTGGGCAAGAGACATGAAGATAACCTTCTCTAAAGAGGATAGATTAAAAAAAAAAAATCCTTTTACCATCAGGACACTTGCACTAGGCTGTTTATCGCAGTTCAATTTACAGTCGCCAAAATGTAGAAACAGCCTAAAGGCTACCACAGGAATGGATTAACAAGCTGTGGTATATGTAGAACATGGAATACTATTCAGCCATTAAAAAAGATGGAGACTTTCATCTTTCTTATTAACATGGATGGAGGTGGAACAACTGTTCTTAGTAAAGCATAACAAGAAGGGAGAAGCAAGAATCCTATGTACTCATTTTTGATATGAGTTTGGAGAATGAGCAAGTGGGGGGAGGGAAGGAAGGAGAGGGTGGAGGGTCACAGTGTATGGCACACCTCTTGGGGGAAGGACACAAGTATAAGAGGGTCTTTATTTAACAAATGCAATCAAGGTAACCTAATTCTTTGTATCCTCAATGAATCCCAAACAATTAAAAAAAATTAAAAAATAAATTATTATTTAAAAAAAAAATAAACAAATGGGGTGTCGCCTTTGGCTCAAGGAGTAGGGTGCCAACCCCATATACCAGAGGTGGCGGGTTCAACCCCAGCCCTGGCCAAAAACTGCAATAAAAATAAAATTAAATAAAAAATAAAATTAAAATGTGCGGGTTCTGTTATAAGCACCCTATGTGTGCTAATGAGTGACCTGGCCTCACCAGGATGGGATCAAGACCCACACAGGAGCACATGTTCCTCCCACTGCTTGGACTCTTCTGCCTTTTGGCCTCTGGAGGCTGAAAATGTCATAGAGCCCCAAGTTTGTCCACAAGTCCTTTCCCTAGAACCTGTCCCCCTTCCTCTGTGGCTCTGCTGTCAAACTTCAGGGTGACACCAGCTCTTAGCCCCACTCCCTGCTGTCTCCTCGGTGCCTCCTTTCCCATGTTGGAACACATGTAGGATGCGACTGCCATGAACATAGAGATGTCAGCCTTCTTGAAGTGCAGGAGCTGCTGTCCGGGTAGCTCACTCTGCACAGCTGTGCCCTGTTACCCACAGCTGGCTCTGAGATCCTGATCCTAACTGTGATACCAAGAGAGCTTCATATTACTTAAAAATACTTTTGTGACAAAATATAATTTAAAAATAGCAGCTACCACAGGAACAGTGCAGGCCCAGGCAGCAATTGATTGTGAATAGGGCAGGGCTGCGCAGGCTGCAGCAGGCAATGGCCAAGAGGCATCTGAACGGCTGCTGCAGTAGGACCTTGCAGGACCCGGCCCTGCCCTCGGATGCTCCTGTCGGTGGTGGGATTTGTGGTGAACATAGAGTCCCCCACTCACATTCAGGTTCTGTCCCAGACCAGCTAAGCAGGCCATGTGGGCCAATGTGTTTCTGCTCTGGGTTCTGTGGTTTCCTCCCCAGCCAGGACCAGCGATGCCCAAAGTGCACCTGCAGATTGAGGCTCACGATCCCATCCCCCCCCCCCAACCACCGTTGGGGGTGGGGGAAAAAGAGCTTCCTCCAGGCAAATGCTCCAGAGCTTCGCCTCAGGGAGGAAGCAGTAGGAGAAGGGCAGCTAGGAAGCCCTGTCACTTGCTGGTAGGATTTGTTTAACAACAGGCTAACCTGGGGGAGGGTCACCCAGGACACCCGGGTTCCCTGGAAATGAGGGCTACCCACTCCAGAAGCATGGAGCTCTCAGGTCTGCAGCTGCTCATAACTCCTATACAGGGACACCCACACCAGGGCTCCCAGACCAGCCTGTTTACACAGAGAAGTGCTACGTGCACGTTGCACATGACCCAGGGTTTCTCGACCTCTTGACAGGGAAGAATCTTGCCAGGCTGCTTAGCGAAGGGAAAAACACAAAGATAAAATTGGTGAGCAACTTCAAATGTGTGCTAAGGCTTCCTGAAGTGCTTGTCAAATTAACTTTTTTAATGAATGTGTGAAATAAATACAGCTGGAACCAGGGACTCCGTCCACTTGTGTTTATCCAAGATGCCTGGTGCGCCTTCTTGCCGGGCGCTTCTTCCCGAGGAGACGCATTGCCTGGGGGGCTCCTGAGGCCTCTGCAAAGGGCAGCGGGAGCAGGAGCAGATTTACTCTGCCCTTTAAAGATGTCATTTCTCATCACACCAGGCATAGGGGGCTTTTCATTTGCAAGAGAGCTGTTACCCCTCGGCTCTAAAACCAATATGTGTCCAGCCTGGCACTGGAAGAATCATATCTTTTTCTTACTTTTTTCTTTCAAAAAGGAGGGAACTGCACACATGGTGAGAGGTACAGCACACCAGGCATGAAACACAGGCACGAGGCTGGTGGCAGGAGGAAGGTTCCCGCTCTCCTCCACACAAAACCCCACTGTCTGTGTCGTCCCACACTGCCTTGCCTCATGCCCTCTGTGGGTTAGCTCAGCTGCCATGACAGACCACCCTGGACAGGACAGGAAACAGGCAGACACACTCATCCCTCATCCCAGGAAGTCCCAGATCAAGGTGTGACAGGACTGGTTCCCCCAGGCCTCTCTCTGTGGCTTGTGGATGGTGTCAGATACCTGTGTCCCCAAGTGTCTTCCTGATACACCATCCCTGGCATCCAATGTCCTCACATGGTCTTCCTGGTGCACCATCCCTGGTGTCCTGTGTCCTCACCTGGTCTTCCTGGTGCCTCATCCCTGGTGTCCCACATCCTCATGTGGTCTTCCTGGTGCACTGTCCCTGGTGTCCAATGCCCCCATGTGGTCTTCCTGGTGCACCATCCCTGGTGTCCAATGTCCCCATGTGATCTTCATGGTGCATCATCCCTGGTGTCCCCATGTGGTCTTCCTGGTGTACCATCCCTGGTGTCCTGTGTCCCCATGTGGTCTTCCTGGTGCATCATCCCTGGTGTCCCGTGTCCCCATGTGGTCTTCCTGGTGCACCATCCCTGGTGTCCCATGTCTCCATGTCGTCTTCCTGGTGCATCATCCCTGGTGTCCCATGTCCCCATGTGGTCTTCCTGGTACACCATCCCTGGTATCCTGTGTCTCCATATGGTCTTCCTGGTGCATCATCCCTGGTGTCCCCATGTGGTCTTCCTGGTGCACCATCCCTGGTGTCCTGTGTCCTCATGTGGTCTTCCTGGTGCACCATCCCTGGTGTCCTGTGTCCTCATGTGGTCTTCCTGGTGCATCATCCCTGGTGTCCCATGTCCCCATGTGGTCTTCCTGGTGCACCATCCCTGGTGTCCCCATGTGGTCTTCCTGATGCACAGTCCCTGGTGTTCCATGTCCTCCCATGGATTTCCCCTGCTCATGTTCCTGGTGTCTCCTATTCTTTAGTCCTACTGGATTGGGGTCCACCCACTTGATGTCATTTAACCATAATGACCTCTTCTTGTAAGACTCTATCTTCAAAGTAGTCACATTGGATATTGGAGCTTCAGCAGATGAATTTGGAGAATACAATTCAGTCTGTGACACCCTCTAAAACCTCAAGGCCAGAGTTAAGCCCTGTCCCTGCTTAAGTGTGAGCTTGGGACACATAGACTTTCTCACTGAGGGACATGTCCTCTGAAGCATAGGAGAGAGGTGCTGTGTGGCATGTCACCAGGCAGAGGCTCTCTGGGGTCTGGATCATTACTCTGGGGCAGTAGTGCCAAGCCTTTCATAAGCAGAACCAGGACATGGCATGTACCCACAGTGCACCATACCACCCCAGGATTCAAAGGTGGGTGTTTAGGGGTGAGGCCCACCAACAGGCTGCTCACACTCTGCCTTGTGAGAGACTGAGAGATGTTTGGCTCTGAAAGGGCCAGGAGAAACCCAGAGCAGCTTCTCCTGGAGACAGCCTAGTGAGCGCATGCACACCTATGCTGGCCGTGTCAGCACTGCGTTGAGTCCAGACCCCACCGAAGGGCACTGTGGCCCACTTTTCCCTGTGAAGACACACAGCAGGTGTGGGGAGCTTGGAGATCCCCATCACTCCCAGCATTTGCCTCATGTCCTCCCTACAACGGTAGTAAGACCAGCACAAACAGAGCCAATGCTGAGGAGCTCCAAGCCCTGCCCAGAGCAAAATCATGCTTAACTGATGCCTCCACACACTATAAAAGTAGTTTACATAGGATGGCGCCTATGGCTCAAAGGAGTAGGGCACTGGTCCCATATACCAGAGGTGGCAGGTTCAAACCTGGCCCCAGCCAAAAACTGTAAAAAAAAAAAAAAAAGAAAAGAAAAGAAAAAGAAAAATTAATTTAAATATAATTCCATTTACTTTAGCCCAGTTGCTGCTTTTAAAAAGCCCACTTAGTCAGGGCAGCGCCTGTGGCTCAGAGTAGGGCCCTGGTCCCATATACTAGAGGTGGTGGGTTCAAACCCAGCCCTGGCCAAAAACTGCAAAAAAAAAAAAATAATAATAATAAAGCCCACCTAGTTTTGAACAATCTACTCATTTCTGAGGGGTAGATTCAAAGCTTCATTTTCAAAACCAGCTTAGAGCACCCCACTCTCCTGGGGCCACTGCACTCAGGTGGGCTCTCACCAGAACCCAGTGACATGCCAGGAAAACCAGTCCACTCAGACCACTCTGGGCCCTTCTCTCAGAAGAGGCCGCACCAGGTGTGCCCACAGGCATGGTCACTGGGGCCCTTTGACCAAGTTGAACTGTCAATTTGGCCATAAAACAATAAATGTGATGGATTTCCCAGCCGAATTTAGTCAGGGTGTGGACCTGCCTGACACCGGTCGATGAGGCTGCACGTGTGACATAGCTTAGACTAGTGAACACGGGGTACTGGCCACAGCTCATCTCCCACGGGGGGATGTCAGGCCATGTCTGCCACGTGTAGGTGACATTGCACACACCAGAGGCTGGGCCCCGTGACCCAAGCGTCTCTGCTATGAGCAGGCTTTGCTCAAGGCCACCAGGCTGGACATCTCCAGCACCACTGCGCTACTGGACATCTCACACTGCATGGCAGGATCACAACTGAGCCTGTCTAGGGAGGTGACTCTCAAGGAGGGACTAAGTGGCCGCTGTTTTGTAATCTCTAATGTGAGTGTTTGTGTAGCAGCCTGGCCGCTCCTGCACCAGCATCAACACTGGCAAAAGCTGGTGTGGGGCAAGTGCTGGGCAGGGTTGGTCCCACCATCTTCCCGGCACAGGTGGGGCTGGATGTGTGACCTCCAGGCCCACGTCCCAGGTTGTCATAACAGTTCTGTGTTACCATCTCAAAGCCAAATGAAAATGGCTTTATTCCAGATGTAAATAGAGTCTTGTAACAGGTCAGCCAGATGGGAGCTGAGTAGAAAGAGAGTATTTACACAGAGAGTCCTGTCTGAACTGCTATTTAGTCCTTGGGATGTTGTTGGAATATCTGTGCAAATCTCTGGGGCTAGGAGATGCTGAAATCACTTCTCTGCCTTCCCGTTTCTATCATGATCCCAGAGAGCAGGGATTTACTATAATACATGCCACTGCTATTGAAGTGTGGTTGTCACTAAAGTTGTGTATAAATCTTGCTTTAAAAATGGAATTGCATTTTCCTGGAGCCTGTGTTTATAGAGCACTTGCTGTCAGCCCATTGGTGTGCCCAGTGCTGGAGACTCAGGGAGGAATAGCAGAGTCCCTGTCCCCACACATAGCTCATTCTTTCCATAAGTCACTACTGAACATCTGTGGTGACCCAGGTTCTGTTTTGGCCACTGTAAGGCTCACATCATAAACTGGCAGCTGTAACATGACGTGGCCCTGCTGTGACAGGGCTCCCTTGGTGGCTGCAGAGGTATGAAAAGGAGCCTCAGTAACTTCCTGGGGGCCCAGGTTCGAGTGGCAGAGGAGCTGGCATATGGCAGGGTCTTGCCTGCTAAGAAGCAATATGGCACCTGGATGAGATAGAAAGCTCTCCATGGTGATGTCACACCATGGTGACATCACAAATCAGCTTGGCACATGAAGGGAGCCGGAGACTGCAGGAATTTTGTGTGAATGGGACACAGTTTGTGGTGGGGACGCTGAGGCAAGGTGGCAAGAGACCATCTGGACAAGCTCTGAGGCAGGGTCATGTTGGGAAGCATGGATGTGTCCACTGAGGAGTGACATGGACAGACTTGCAGTTTTGGGGAAGACACTTGGGAAATGTCAGAGTAAGGAGGGTGGGAGAGCAGGAGGCAGATGAGGAAGTCATGGCATTAATCCAAGAAAGAGGAATGATGGCTACTGCGGGGTGATGTGGGGCATGATGCCAGGTCAGAGCATGTGCTCTATCCATGGGCAGGTCCCCTGCATGTTTACACCGTACACTGTAAAGCAAAACCAGCAGGAGGGAACAGGTGTCCACAGTTTGAGACAGACTCTAGCCAGGGCAGGGCTGGGCAATGTAGTGACACGCCTGAACTGCAAGGCCTGACAGGCAGGCAGTGGACAGTGTGTCCTTCCCAAAATGCAGCATTCCAGATGAGACGGCAGTGGCAGGCCTTGAAGGTTGCTCTCAGAATGTCCCCACAGGGAGTTGCACACACCCCGCTGTCTTGCCACAGCCTTGTCTGGCAACCTGGGGTTTTCTCCCTTGTGATGCCATTTGGAGAGAGGCAGGATGGAGCTGCTACTGATCTTTGAATATTTTGTTTTCTTCACATGACCCACAGCGTCTGCTCATTGAAGGAAGGGGTCTGCACAGAGCAAGAGCTCAGGACACAGAGGGACATGTGGAGGGATGCGGGTTGTTTGCAGAGGAGAAATGTCCGAGGGGACTGCGTGAGAGGCCCTTGACAGTGTCTCCACTTTCTCTCCACTGAAGGACCTGGGCTCACTGGCTACCCAAGAGGGGCTGGAATTTGGGAAGTTTGGGAGTGGTAGGGAAGTGCAGGCAGCCCCTGAGAGGAAGGAGGGAAAGATCGCCACAAGGGAGCAGGAGCCGGCAGGGGTGGTGGTGGGGGGGGCAGTGGAGCAGCCCTGGTGCCTGCAGCTCTACAGTGCCCCAGGATGGGCGAGCTGGACTGTGCTAGGGTGAGACGGCCCAGGGTGGGATGCAGGGTTGGGGGCAGTGAAGCCAGCTTGGTCACTGGGCCACAGGCACATGCTGCTTTCAGGAACCCTTGAGGATGTGTGCGTAAGACCCACCGTTGTCTCCTAATCACCTGTTGTACAACTCCATGTCCAGGGCCTTTATCACGAGGTGATTTCTCAGCATTTTAAGTGAAGTTGAATTTTTATAACCTCAGTAATGGAATTTTGGCCAAAGGAAGAAGAAAGGGCCAAGGTTTCATTGTCAGTGGTGCCTTAGGGCAGGGACCAGCCGCAGGGGGTTCAAGGAAACCTGTCTTGAGGAGCAGCCCAGGTTCCCAGGCCCTTGACCTTTCTGGTAACACTGTCCCACCCAGTGGTCCAGACCCAGAACCCAGAATTGCTGAGCTATGTTCCCTGCTCAGGTGAAAATTGTAGGTGAATTTAGCATTCTATACATGGGAGGGCTATTTTGTTATAGTAAAAAAATAACTTTCCCTAAATATTCCAATAAAAGCTGGCCCTAGAGAATGAGGGCATCTGTGGCTTCCCATGACCCTTAGGAGGGTCACACAGAAGCATCTCTGTAACACATAAGCTTTATTTTCTCCAAAACCAGAGAAGAGAGACCCTTGGGCTCCCCATGCCTTAGAGCCCCTGGCACCGCTGCCTGCAGCCCTCCCCACTCCCAACCCACCCCCACATGCCCCAGAGCTGCCCCCCCAGGGTGCATGGACACCCAATGCCTGCATGCCATGCCTCTCCCACCCCACCTGTTGCTCCAGGCATCCACCCTCTCCACTGCCGTAGCCTACACTGCCATCCACTCTCCCTTGGACAATGACAGTCGTCTCCAAGCTGGTGGTGTTAGGGAGGGTTCTCCAGGGAAACAGAACCAGGACAGAGAGGAAGTGACTCCCCTGGTGAGGAAAGCAGAAGATTCAGTGCCTGCCTCTGCTGCCAGGAGATCCAGGAGCCCCCCGGCTCCCATCTGAGCCCAAAGGCAGGAGACAGGACACAAGATGCTCCCGCAGAGATAGAGGCTGAGAGAGACATCAGAGTTAGACGCCAATCTCACCCAGACACACTCAGAACAAAGTCCAGTCTGGGAACTCTGAGGTCCAGGCAAGTGGACACACAGAGTTAAGGTCATTGTCCTTGGCTGCTTCCCATCCTCCACATAGCAGGTGGGTGGTATTTCCAGGCATGGCCACCATCACCCACCTGGACACCACCTCTGCTGCAGCATGAGACTTCACCCTCCAAGGCCCTGCCCCCCAGGGAATCCCTTGGCAGGTCTCAGGCACACAGACTTCCTCTTACAGGCTGTGTGCTGTTTCCTGACATCTGGCTGTGGGGGGCGATGGCTCCACCCCTCTAGTCCTACAGGGCACCTGCTGCCCTAGAGGAAACCTTTCTTCAAAGAGGAGTCCTCCGGGAGTACCCATGCTGTGCCGGGGCAGCTGAGAGTGGGGCCGCTTGGGGAGCAGAGTGGGGTCCGGCCGGGTGCCCAGCCTCAGCCAGCGATGCTCCAGCCACTGTCCTCGCAGCGGCACTGGGGGGCTCCTACGTGCCTCTGAAACAAATCTGGCCCAAGGTGACTCATGTTTTAAATTTCTTCTCTTTTAAAATATATGAAGATTGGAAAGACAGATTTATAAACAAGACTCCACATTGTATTAATGAAGCTTCTGAACAAAGAAAGACTGGTGTGTCAGAGTAATTGTTGGCTTTTCCATCTTTCCCATTTTCTTCCCCTTTTATTTTTGTTTCCCAGTGTTATGACCCCAACTCAGAGGCCAGGTGGTCCCCGGGGTCCCGGCTCCATGGGAGGCCTGTGAGAGGAGCAGCAAGTGCGGTGGCTCCACCCAGACGCTGAGAGTGACCCCAAGCCAGGGCCAGCGCAGCTCAGCAAACTCTGTTTGGGGGGCTGTGAGGTTGGGGCTGGGCTGGGGATTCATTCCTCTTTGTTCCAATTTCATTAACCTCATATAAGAAGCAGGTGAAAGCAATTTATGCAAATCCTTTTTTCAATAGTCCGAGACATTTTACCTTTTGATAATCGGCAGCCGCCCAGAGGAAGAGCGGAGGACAGACGCGATGAGGACCCAATTTAAGTTTGAGCTGCCTTTTCTCCCACCTCTTCAAAGCCTTTCTGTGGATAAGATAAGAGTGTAATCCCTTGGTTTGGTACAAATGTTTTACGACTTTGTGTTTCTCAAATCCAATTTGAATTAGCCTTGAACTTTAAAGCTGTTTTGTCTACTGAACCAAAAGACTCACGTGGTGAGTGCAGCAGCCTCTCCATCCTTCCATCTGCTCTGCCCCTGCTGCTGGGGTGCCGGAAAGTCATCTGGGGCAAGACGTCCTTCCCAGCAAGGACCTCCCTTGGCTTCCTACTCCATGGCCATGTGTCCTGCCTAACCCTAACCCCCCATCCCGCCCTGCTGAGTGGGCATGGCCAGGAAGAGCCCGCAGGTGCTGCTAGGCGGTGGGGGCAGACGGAGTGCTCTCAGCCTGGGCTGCACACATCTGGTCAGCTGAGCTGACCACACTGCCAGTGGTACCTCCCGGGTACCAGGGCCCTTAGGAGCCTGTATGACCCCCAGGTGTGGACTCAGGCGTCAGAGCCCCACAGTATAAGAGCAGAGGCCCTGAGCATTGCTGGGGAGCAGCCTGGTGTGGAGAAGGCACAAGATGTGCAGAAGTGCAGGGCCCACACCAGGGCGGCAGTGGCAGTGGGGCAGAGCTCAGTCCCCAGGGCCTTCGCCCACTGCATGTTACCCATGATCTCTAGAAGCCCGGTAGCCATGTTTCCTGCCATATCCTTCTTCTTTACCGTGGTAAACTGTACATAACATAAAACTTATCATCTTAACTATTTTTAAGTGTACAATTCAGTGCGGCCATCAGCACCATCAACCTCTAGAACTTTTTCATTTTAAAACTAAAGCTCTGTCCCCATTAAACACTGACTCCCTGGCCCCAGCAGCCACCTGGCAGCCACTACTTTGTCTCTATGGATTCAACTGCTCTAGGAATCTCCTGTAAGTGGAATTGTGCAGTATTTTTTATTTTGTAATGGGCTTGTCTCAGCCTGTTGCCTTCAGGGTTCACAAAGCCTACAGCAGGTGTCAGAATGTCCTTCCTCCCTAAGGCTGAGTCCCGTCCCACTGCACGCACAGCCCACGTTGTGCTCCCTCCCTAAGGTTCAGTCCCATCCCAAGGCACACACAGCCCACGTTGTGCTCCCTCCCTAAGGTTCAGTCC
>NW_003852630.1:1212285-1215797 GCF_000181295.1 Otolemur garnettii
GGTTCAGTCCCGTCCCAAGGCACACACAGCCCATGTTGTGCTCCCTCCCTAAGGTTCAGTCCCGTCCCAAGGCACACACAGCCCATGTTGTGCTCATTGACTCAACCGTCAATGGGCACTTAAGTCTGGCTGCTTTTGGCTGATGTGAATGATCCTGCTATGAGTGAAAACCTTGCTTTAGCCCAGGTGCGTAAGACGCTCATCCTCATTGAACTCTGAGGGCCATGGTGCTGGTTTCCACGGTGCCGCACCAACGAGGCACGAGGGTTTCCGTTTCTGCACATTTTCACAGCACTTGTATTTTCTGGGGGTTTTTTAGTGATAGCCGTCTAATGGTGTGAGGGTGTTCCTCATTCCACTTTTGACTTGCATTTCCCTGATGATTAAGGATGTTGAGCATCTTTTCATCTGCTGATCAGCCACTTACAGATCTTCTGTAGAGAAATGTCTGTTCAAGGGCTTTGTCAGTGTTGAAGTGGGCTTTTGACTTTCTGTGGTTGTTGAGCTGCAGGAATCGCTCACACATTCTGGACATTAATGCAAACATTTTCTCCCACTCTGGGGCTTTCTTTTCACTCTCCTAGTAGAGTCCTTCAGTGCATATAGGTTTTCAGGTTTAATCTAATCCAATTCATCTATTTTTTCTTTTGTTGCTTGTGCTACTGGTGTCAATTTGAGAAATCATTGCCAAATCCAAGGTTGTAAAGACTCCCCCTGTGCTTTCTTCTAAGGGTTTTAGGGAGAGCTCCTGCAGTGAGGTCCTGGGCTCAGCTTGGGTGAACTTGTGTGCGTGGTATGAGGCAGGGTCTGACATCATTCTTTTCCACGTGGACATCCAGTTTTTCCAGCACTGTTTGTTGAAGGAATTATCCTTTCTCCATAGATTTTTTTTTTTTTTGAGACAGAGTCTCTTACTATGTGGCCCTCAGTAGAGTACCATGGCAAGACAGCTCACAGCAACCTCAAATTCTTAGGCTTAAGCAATTCTCTTGCCTCAGCCTCCCAAGTATCTGGGACTACAGGCGCCTGCTACAATGCCTGGCTATTTTTTTGTTGCAGTTGTCATTGTTGTTTAGCAGTCCTGGGCGGGATTTGAACCCACCAGCCTCCATGCATGTGGTTGGCACTGTAACCACTGTGCTACCAGCACCAAGCCTCTCCATAGGTTTTTTAAAAGTCAGTTTGTTTTTATATAGTACATGTATAGAGGAAAATCAGATTATTTTTAAGTAAAAGGGAATTTTATTTCAGATTGACACTTTTTAAAAATTATACAATTCACTTAATATGATCTTTAGGATACTGATAACATATAAAGCCGAATATTGATTGTGTCCCACTTAAAATGTGATACATACTTTTTAATTTTCCTTTAAATTAATTGTGTAAGGAAGGCATGATTCACGAACAGCAAACTCTACATTAATACAGGCCTGACTGAGAATGGCTTGACGTGGATTTTTTGACTATGAGGGGGTGAAAGTGATGTGCGTCAGACAGAAACCGCTTCAAATACCCAACAGCTGCTCTCTTTGTCACTCTCAGTACCGTCTTCAGTAAACTGCACGAGATGGTTAACACTTGATTATCAAACGGGCTCTGTGTCAGATGATTTCGCCCAATGGTACACTCTGGTAACTGCTCTGAAACATTTAGGGTAAGCTGGGCAGGTAAGCGAGGGCGCTTGGTAGCTCAGGTGTGTTAAATGCATTAGTACTCACAGTATTTTCACATGGGACAGGTTGTCAGGGCGTAACCCATCCTAAGTTGGGGGGCATCTGCGTGGCGTTTAGTTTGGGAACTGAATACACACAAAATGGAAACTGGAATTTGACTGCGTAGTTGCCTCCAAGAACAGACAGAAGAGGCTTCAGTGACCTGGTATTTAATATTCTTCCTTTTTTCAACAGAAATTGTTTATTTTTATAATTGCTGCATTATATTTATGAATTATAAGGTAAAATGAAGTTTCAGGCTGTTTGTTAGCTTCTGCAAATAAAAAACATGTCTGATGTGGGTTATCTAAATTCTTAACAAATTAAAAGCCGAGTTGGATATATTCATTTCTAAACTTTCTGTCCTGAGCATGGGAGTGGTCTTGGGGTATGCCGGAAGACCTGTGACCAGGGAGGTAAACTCAGGAGCTGCTGTCCAGTCCTGAAATCTCAGCACAGTGTGGGCCTTCTCTTCACGCCCTCCCTTTAGTGACCACCTCATTACGAGAACCAATTGAATGGTATCTCCCCAAAGATAAAACCTGAGTTTAACACCCATGAGGCAAGGACCCTCACGGTGCTGGCCGGCCACCTGTGGGGAAGACTTGTGTCACAAGGACTGGGGAGGACATCTTGAGGGCCAGGCAGGAGAGGAGGGGAGGGAATGTGTTTGGAAGCAAAATTGGCTGGCCTAGGGAGGGGCCAGAAAGCTCAGTAGGGGCAGGTGGGAGGGCCTGAGGCAGAGGATGAAACCAGAGCTATAAGGTGGCCACTCAGGAGCCAGTGTGGGGACAGAAGCCAGGAAAGGGGCATTAAGGAAGGAACTGGCCAGAAATCAGGGCTCCTGTGTCCTGTTTTCATCGTGGACAAATCCACTATCCTCAGAAGTTGGCGTTTCCAACTTGACAGTGTGAGCTCCTCTTTGAAAGAGGATTTCTGAACGTCACTTAATTCAATTTTGTGCTTGCAACAAAACTTCCCTCATTAAAAATAACTAGGATAACACCTGCATTAGTAGGAATCTGCGTTCCCAGGAGACACTGCTGGAGAGAGTGCGTGGCACGTGTCTGGCAACAGGGTCCCACCGAGGAAGACAAACCCCTCTGTGCTGCTGGGACTCACACGGCATGTGACGAGCACTGGCTGTGCACCCACTAGTGTCGGGCACAGGAAGGCAGCCTCGCAAGGTCAGAGGCCTATCCCCGTCTGACATGCATGCACACACACTCCACACTCCCACCACGCACTGCCTTCTGACTTCTGCCTCCTCCTAACAGACCCAGCCCTGCCTACCCATCTCTGCCCGTCTCTGCACGTCTCTGCCTGTGTCTGCCAGTCTCTGCCCATCTCTGTGCATCTCTGCATGTCTCTGCCCAGGTCTACCCATCTCTGCCAGTCTCTGCCCATCTCTGCCAGTCTCTGCACATCTCTGTGTGTCTCTGCCTGTCTCTGCCCATCTCTGTGCATCTCTGCATGTCTCTGCCCAGGTCTACCCATCTCTGCCAGTCTCTGCCCATCTCTGTGAATCTCTGTGCATCTCTGCATGTCTCTGCCCATCTCTGTGCATCTCTGTGTGTCTCTGCCCATCTCTGTGCATCTCTGCATGTCTCTGCCTATCTCTGCATGTCTCTGCCCATCTCTGCCCATCTCTGTCAGTCTCTGCCCATCTCTGTGCATCTCTGTGTGTCTCTGCCCATCTCTGTGCATCTCTGCATGTCTCTGCCCATGTCTGCCCATCTCTGCATGTCTCTGCCCATCTCTGTGTGTCTCTGCCCATCTCTGTGTGTCTCTGCCCAT
>NW_003852630.1:1217416-1232500 GCF_000181295.1 Otolemur garnettii
GTCTCTGCACATCTCTGTGTGTCTCTGCCCATGTCTGCCTGTGTCTGCTCATCTCTGTCAGTCTCTGCACATCTCTGTGTGTCTCTGCCCATATCTGTCAGTCTCTGCCAGTCTCTGCACATCTCTGCCAGTCTCTGCACATCTCTGTGTGTCTCTGCCCATCTCTGCCAGTCTCTGCCTATCTCTGCCAGTCTCTGCCCATCTCTGTAAGTCTCTGTCAGTCTCTGCACATCTCTGTATGTCTCTGCCCATCTCTGCCAGTCTCTGCCCTGTCTCTGTGCATCTCTGTGTATCTCTACCTGTGTCTGCACATCTCTGCACGTCTCTGCGTCTCTCTCTGCATGTCTCTGCAGCTCTGCTCCCTGCCTGCCTCTCTGCAGCCTGTGCCCTGGCTCAGCCCTCCAGCCCCCCCTCGATGCCCACAAAGGCAGTGTCCCTGCTGGAAAGCCAAAGGCCCTGGGTCCCCACACTCGGTTGTGCTGCACAAAGTCTAAACATTTGAGTCCAGACCCAACACTCCACAGTCTGAGCAGACCTGTGCTCCAGCTTCACCTGTTGCCACCTGCCCTGCCCCATCCTCAGACCCTCCTTCCTGTCTGAGCTGACTCCACCCCACATGGCACAGCTCCCTTCCCCCCTTGCAGGGCCTTCTGTCCACTACATCTCACTGTCCCTTCCTCTGCCAGCCCTGAGCCCCCAGCATAGCACACAGTGGTGGGCAAGGACTCCAGAGCTCAGGAAGAGGCCATATGAGAGGGGCACAGACCTGTGAGTACAGGAACCAGGTGCTTTCTGTGGCTATAACACACAGTGAGGACAGACGCTGCCCTCAGGAAGCTTCTAAATCTTGCCCACCACACTGTGCCTCTAGGCCCCAGGACTGAAATGCTTTTATTTTCTCCAGCACTTCACTGGCTGTGCCCAGGACATGGTCCCCAGGAAACATGGAACGTGAATTATTAGCATTCAAAGGAGCCTGTCCTTCCTGAGCCTCTGTACTTCTAGAACAGTGGTTCTCAACCTTCCTAATGCCACGACCCTTTAATATAGTTCCTCATGTTGTAGTGACCCCCAACCATAAAATTATTTTTGTTGCTACTTCATAACTGTAATTTTGCTGCTGCTATGAATCATAATGTAAATCTCTGATGTGCAGGATATATTTAGGTGACCCCTGTGAAAGGGTCATTCAATCCCCAAAGGGGTCTCGACCCTCAGGTTAAGAACCACTGCCCTAGAAGGAAGCAGGTTTGTGGACACTGCTGCAATACCATTGGTAAAAATGCGAGTGTCCACGAGGCCACAGTCCCTGACAGCAGGGATTCTCAACCAGGGTGCCATGGCCCACTGGTGCCCTGAGAGGATCTTACATGTGCTGCCAAAACGTTTACAATCTTTAACTAAATTATTTTGGAAAGAAGTTCAAAGCACAATAAGTATATTCTTTTCTTTACTCTTTTTTTGATCAACATAATTTAAGTGTGACAGGGAAGTTTAACTAGAGGTTCAAGTGTGCCATGTTGAAAAACACTGCTCCACAAGGTGGGGGCAGGCCCCTGAAAGTGGGAGCCCCCAGTTGGAAGGCCATCTCCCATAACAGGAACCCCTTCCCCCCCCTCTAAATTCTGGGATCTAGAGCTGCTCCTCCATAGCCATGAGGCTGAGGTCACTCCTCTGACACCTTCTCCCACCCCAGCCCTGAGTCCATACCCATGTTGGTGAGAACTCAGGAGAAACAGCCCTCCGGCCTTGGTCCAGGTGGGCAGGTGCTCAGAGGGCAACTCGGCTGTGGGTGTCTCCAGGTTTGCATGTGCGAAGAATGATATCCGTGGATGTTTGTCACAGCATCACTTTTGATCTAAATGTACCATTCAAAGAAATACTTAGAGGACTTCTGTGATGTGGGGAAATAGCCACAGTGTACTGCAGAGTGACGGGGCTTCTGCAAAGCACGCCACTCTGTGAAGAAGAGAACCGAGGCGCTGCTGGGCATCGCACGTAGTGTCATCGGCACTTCTGACGGTGACTGTCTGTTAGGAGGGTGTCTCTTTCAGCTCCCTCACACTTGTCTAAGGCTCCCTTGAACCCTAGCATTCCCTGACATAGCTGGGAACACCAGACGTGCCACACTCTGGTCCTCCCTGCCGTCCCAACCTGCCCAGGCCCCTCCCTTTCCTTCCCAGCTTGGGGCAACCTTTTGAGGTCTCCTCTCAGATTAGAAGTGACTTTCAAACTTGTCACATTTTGGAAACACCTCTGAACCCTGTGTTTAAGGGGCCAGAGCTGGTCTGCCCCAGGGCCAGGACCTGTCCAAGGAGCACTTGGGAACTGTTGTCTTGGCTCTGCAATGAAAATAGGTTTATTCCATTTCTCCATCTTTTTGTAATTTCTAGTATAGAAAGTAAGTAACGTTCCCCATTTTGTTATCCCTAAAGGAGTTTCTCTCCCATGAAATTGTGGCAGAGTCCAGGGCACGTGGTCCTGGGCAGGTGGAAGGAATTCACAGGGCTATAAGTTCGACATGGTCATATGAGGCCGCACCAGAGCAGTCATGCACATCTGTGCAGCTGGCTCCGTGTGCTCCATCTGCTCCCCTATGTGGGTCCCTCCCTACCCACACAGCCCTCGGAAGGAGGCCTGACCACTGGATCCCCATGCTGCAGGCAGGGGGTGCTGGGACCCCAGTCTGAAGTGGGGTGCTCATCTTGTGCATCACAGGTGCCCCCAGATACAGAGTATGAACTGGGGAGAGAGCTAGAAGCTGTACCCTAAGCCCCAGAATCACTCCTCCCCTGGGAATCTGGGCACATTTCAGGGGGACAGAGCAGTTGCCAATAGAATCAAATAAAAAACTTGTCTTGTCACAACGGGCAGTAAAAAGTTAAAAAAAAAATCAAAAGGAAAGCACATGAAAAATACTCATGCAGGGGAAATACAGTGTGACCCTTACCTGTGTGACGGCTCCATAAGCAGCAGCTATGAGTTTACGAGGCTGCAGCACAGGCCAGAAATACAGGGCATGTGCCCACCCTGTGCTGAGGACCCTCTGCTGCTTCCCTCAACGCCCAGTGCTGCACAGTCGAGGCCCTGAGTCAGCGCCTTCCCCACAGACAGTGCAGGGCCCGGCAAGGATGAGGATGGCCTGGGCTTCACTGTGCCCACATGAAATGCACAGCTAGGGACAGTCAGGATGGCCACCTGACAGGGCACAAGCAGCCCTCCCCAAAGCCGCTGAGACTGTTGAGAGAGGAGGGTCCCAACAGCCTGGGGGCTGGGCAGGTTGCTTGCTGCTTCCCAGACACCACACCTCCTGCAGCCCAACAGCCTGGCCGTGCACCTAGGGGACACTCAGTTTGCTCAGCACTGGGGCAAGAAGACAGCTCTGTGCCTGCCCTGTGCAGAGCAGGGCCTGCTGCAGTGGTGTGCAGAGCAGGGCCTGCTGCAGTGGTGTGCAGAGCAGGGCCTGCTGCAGTGGTGTGCAGCCCAGACAGTCAGGGCCGCAGGGACAGCTGGGTTGCACTTCTCGCGTGTCCACCTGGGCCCAGGGTCAGCGCAGGCTCCACTGAGCAGCACCAGAAGCTATGATGAGTGGAAGGGGAAGCAGGAGCTCACAGGCTCCCAAAGACAGAGAAACGTGGTAGCCAGCTTATTTCAGCGTCTTGAGCAAGTCACACGTCACCTTGGGGATGGGGGAGCCAACCACCCCTCACCACGTCCCCTCAAACAGAACCACAGGTGTATGGTGGGCCCAGGTAAGATGGACCACACCCACCAACAGCACAAGCAAGTGGAACCCAGCTGTGAGAGGGACTCAGTGAGATGAACTGGAAATGCAGCCACAGCCACTGCTCTGCCAGGGCTTGGAGTGCAGGGACATGGGGGTCAGAAGACCAGCATCTCAGCAGCTGTATGGGTGACGTGGCTGGGGAGGTGAGGGAGCTGAGCAGGGTGGGCACCAGACCTCACATGGCCACAGTGATGCTGAGTCTCGGGAGGCAGGCAGAGCCAAGTGGAGGGGTGTTCTGGGGCGTTTGGAGGCTGCTGGTACCCAGCAAGCCAGTGCTCTCCTATGTGTAAGTTTATCATTGTACAAGTCGGCTAAGGTGCAGACTGAGTTCTGCCAGTGAAGAGCACACACTGCGGTCTACTCGTGTTGGCAGAGCCGAGGCGGCGTTCCTGTGCTCTGGGCTGCTTCCTTGCTTTTGTTATCTTCTGTGGGTGTTTCAGACTCGGAAGTTGCATTACAAGGTCTGACTTTCCGATAACTAAAAAAGGCATTTGTATTTAGGAATTTCCGCACTATTTGGCTTAGGAATTTTGGGTGTCTACTAATATGGATTTTCAGCTGACTTCTGAAATATCACAGAATCACTCCACATCGGGTGTGTCTTAGAGATCATCTACCTGCAGCAGCTTCCCAGGGCTGCTGTCACAAGCCCCAAACTGGGCACTCAGCAGGACAGAAGTTCCTGCTCACAGCTCTGGAGGCCCCTCCCTGCCTAGCAGCTTCTGTGTGGCCGGCCGCCTCGGGGCCCTGGGCTCACGGCAGTGGGGCTGCTGTCTCTGCCTCTGCCATCACCTGAGCAGGACAGAGGACTGTGTAGGCCTGCACATGTCACCTTCTCATGAGGTCACGGTCACATTGGATTGGGGTGACTCTGCTCTGGTATACTCTACCTGAGCTCACTACATCTGCAATGATTCAACTTCCAAACAAGCTACATTCTAAGGTGGGGCGCACCTCCTAGGGGCCCCAACCCGCCCATCACACTCCCCAGCATGTGCTGTGCCTGTGTGGGGGGAGCACCCTGCTCAGCTGCCAGTACCACCCTGCCCTGTCCTAAGCTTCCTGGGACCTGGGGAGATTTAGCTCAGAGTCCAGCCGAGGACAGCACATGGGCTCAGCCCCTCACTGTCAGGCAGCAGAGTGGCCACAGAGGCACAGCCCAGGCAGTGCTTGATGGCTGGTGAGAACTCATTCCTATAAACAAACACCTGACCACCCCCAAAATTATTCTTTACTCTAAATTCCAAAGGAGTTTTATTTCTCTTTTGTGGCACTAATCACATTTCCTGCTTATTGGAGTCACTTATGTCAACTGTCTCCCTCCCTGGGTGGCGAGAGTGTGATCAGTAGGACCCCACGGTCACAATCCCAGGCCTTGTCCTTAACAAGCTGACCACTGGACACTAGTGAGTTTGTTAACTCAGGTGACGTCTGCCTGGTAACATGTCTTTTGTGCCTCTCGGTCCTGTTAGATTGTACATGAATGAGAGCTTTGAGGAATGGAGGGAGTGAATGAGGAATTCCAGACGGGCAAAGCATTGAGAAGCTGCCTGGAACAGGAGGTTCGATAGCAGCTGTCCCCTTCCAGGAGCCTTCTGGGGGTCTGGCCTGCCTTGAAGGGAAGCTGTCCTTCCAGAGGCTCCCTGGCCCTGCGCATGTGGGCTGGAGCTCCCAAGTGCAAAGGGCCAGTAGTGGGGGCCGGTGGTCCTTCCACATCCCTACTTACCCAGGAGGTGGTGGGGTCACACAGCTCTTGGGCATGTGGAAGGTCAAGGAAGGGGTCGTGGCTGCCCTTGGGGAATGTGCGACCAGAGCGCTATGGCACTTCCCTCCCCTGCCTCTGTGGGACCTCCAGCTCCTCAAACCTGCACATGCCTAAAGCCTAAACACCCTTGAAAGTGGGCTCCAGTTGTGGAGCCAGGTGTGTCCTCCAGCAAGCCTGGCTTGACAGCCTAACCAACAGCAGGTCCCGCAACCACTGGGGCCATCCAGGACCCAGGGGCAGTTGGGGGTGAGTTTCTGGGGCACCAGCCTGCCCCAGTGAGGCAATCTCACCAGTGAGATTCAGATGTGGACTTGGATGCAGACAGGAGCACACCCAGGGCACAGTCCGAGGTGAGACCACCTCCTGGAGAAGGGCGGGCCAGAGACTCACCGGAGGAAGAAGTCCTGAGGGTGGTCACAAGGGTCAGGAGCCACAGTGGCGGGTTTGGGGTGAAGGTTAGGGTTAGGGAGCCTCAGCCAACCCCCCCAGAGGAGGACAGAGGCTGGACGGAAAGGCAGGTTTGGGGGCACAAGGGGTACAGAGGCCTGCACATGATGATGAACAAACGGAACCAGAAACAGCCAGACTCCTTGTTCTGAGGGGACCAAGATGCCTCTGTGGGCAGGGTGGCCAGGCCAGGGGCCATGGTGGGTAGCGTTGCTTCCAAACTCTGTGAGCTTGCAGGTTCTGCCTGGTCTGCACAGATCACTCGGCCGACTGTCCCAGCAAAGTCTGTGCTGAAGAATGCTCTCATTAATCCTACTTTATTTAGCAGACATGACAGCAGAGAAAATGAATTATTTTAAAAATAGCCTTCCCTTCTACAAGTGATTATTTGCAGAATTAGCAATAGTTAAAAAAATCTAAATCCACTTGCCACATTCATTCAGATTATTCTGATTTTATCACCCTTCCCAAATCTCACTGTATTCAGCCTGTTCTTGGTGAGCCCGTCCTCCTCTGTGAAATGGTGTAGGAGAGATGACAGAGGTAATTTACAATAGGTTAAAAAAGAGAAACATCAGGCATCTCCTGCCCAGTGCTGAAATGTGACTTTGTGGGGAGACACAGAGGACCCTGGCACCGACCCACCCGCATGGGGAAGCAGGTGCCTGGGAGCGGGAAGGTGAGGGTGAGGACGGCTTCCCTCAGCATCTGAGTTACACAGCATGTTCTCTTCAGCAGAGGGGAGCCCAGTTCCTGGTCTTTGCCACAGGCATTACAGAAGGGCAGGCAGGTGCCTCTGCTAGCCCTGCCTCCCTGGCCGGCCATCTGCCTCCTGGAGGAGCACAGACCAGTGCCCACAGAAAGCAACATCAGAGTTTGGCTGTGGCCCTCCAAGGGCCGGCAGGAAAAGCCCAGCGCCCTTGCCCTGTGAGCCACACCGTCTGCCGGAGGGCAAGTTCAAAGCAGCTCAGATATTCCCGCCAGCAGGACGGGCTCAGTCAGCAGTTCCCGAGTCCTGGAGCATACCCGTGCCTTATAATGGTGTGTCTCCACACTGGGTTGTGGCTGACGCCCACGGTGATGTCTGCAGGGCACCCAAGCCTGGCTCACCCACCAGCCATCCCGTTGTGCACTCACCAACTGTGTCTCCTCACCGCTCACTGGAGTGCAGGGTAGCAACACTTACTCTGGTGATGCTTGTACAATCAACCCAACCTGCTTGCAGGCCTGCACTTTCTGAAGTCTCCTGAGTGATGATTTTCACATACAGTGACAAGTGCTGACAGCTGTCCACATGGAGGTCTATGGGACCCACTGTCCAGGCAGCGGCCGTGGCTTAGTGCAAGGACTTGGGCACAACCTTCCTCACAGCCCCTTCCTCCTCCCAAGACGATGACCCAGCGGGGCCCCTGCCACAGCCACCACCCTGGCCTGTGGGCTCCAAGGGCCAGCCCATACCCACCGGGCCCTGAAGGTTTGGTTTCCATCCCTTGTCTTAGGGACAGAGGGCCTCTTGGGGTAGGGTTATACTGAAAGACAAAAGCTAAGCTCAGGCAAAGCAGGTGGCCCTGTGCATGCAGACGGCTCTTCTAGGCAGGGTCCCCGGCAGTGGCTGGACTTGGCAGCGGTTTTGTGCTGATAGGAAAGTGAGTTAACCTGCGTCCATAGACTGGTCAAAAGGTATTTCTGATGTGCTTTAATTTGTCACAGCATCATAAGGTGACATGCTTCCTCAGAACTGACCCTATGAGGCAAATGGCACTCACCTGAGAATGTCGTCACGGGTCGTTGTCAAGAAAATACACGGAGGGGACGCTGCAGCGGTTTCTTGTCACACGCCCCACACCGTGCAGTTTCGTGTTCATGCACTTCCTTTCTCTGAGACATAATCTCCACATTGGCAGTTTGGGGACAAAGGAGAACGCCACACTGCACAGTGCCCAGGGATGCAGGCACGTGTGGGCTGAGGCCATGGTCTCAGCTGCCCAGTGAGTGGGCTTGCTGGCCCACTCTGCGGCTCATCCGCGCCCAAGGGCGCCTCACATCAGGATTCACGATGAAACCAGAGCAGGCCACTGCTGACGGGGGTGGCCTCAAGCCTGCTGGAGCAGAGTTGGGCCAACGTTCATGAACGCTGATGGCAGATCCCGGAACTACAAGCAGCACGCTTGCTGTGATCCCTGCAAAAATCCCAGGATAGGATGTGTCCCTGAGGAAATGCGAGGGGACCGTGCTCACTGCCCTCTCTTTTGATGGTGTGGTTGGCAGGGAGAGCACGGAACTGCCATTGACATCATGAATATAGATGTTAGGCTCGGCGCCTATAGCTCAACCGGCTAAGGCGCCAGCCACGTACACCTAAGGTGGCGGGTTCGAATCCCCAGCCCGGACCCGCCAAACAACAATGATGGCTGCAACCAAAAAATAGCCGGGCGTTGTGGCGGGCGCCTGTGGTCCCAGCTACTTGGGAGGCGGAGGCAGGAGACTCGCTTGAGCCCAGGAGTTGGAGGTTGCTGTGAGCTGTAATGCCACGGCACTCTACCCAGGGGGACAGCTTGAGGCTCTGTCTCAAAAAAAAAAAAAAAAAAAATAAAAAAAAAAAAAGAATATAGATGTTAAGGAATGTTTTAAATAAAATCGCCCAAAGACAGGGATAAAAGGGCCATTAGATAAACTTTTGCAGAGGTAAACTGTTCCTATAGGCTATTGATTAGTTAACAAGGAAAAGTAGATTAAGTGAGAAGGGGGGTTCTAGCAACTCCTCAATTCTGTTCTGGACCATTTTGGTCAAGAATGTAATTAAAGCTACATCGTCACGTTTATTAAATTTCAGGATAGTTTAGGACTGGGAGGAGGAGTGAGAGGCCAAGACCAGGAGCTAATAAAGCCACACTGAGAAATTTGAGGTGTAGCAGTCAAGCAAGCATGTCTGGGGGGATGTTCTGAGCTCTGTGTGAGTCGCTGCCTTGGTTACTAGTGCCTGGGATGCACATGCCCCCATGACCCCGCACACAGACAGGCTTGGTTTCTGGGGCTGCCGTCATAAAGCACCAAACTGGGGGCTTCTAACAATGGATACCTGTCCTCTCGCAGTCCTGAGGACCAGAATCCAAATGGAGGGGGGACTCCCTCCTGCCCCTGCTGGCCACAGGCATCCTGGGGGGATGGCCGCATTGCTCACCCTCTGTCTACCTGGGTATCCTCACAGGCACCCTCTGTGCATATCCTCTCTGTAATGATGCCAGGCCCTCCCTGAGGCCCTCATGTCCCCTCGGTGACATCTGCAAAGACCCTGTCTCCTGCTGATTTTTCCTGGGCTTTCATTGTCCACCCTTGAACTCCAGCTTCCTGGAATGTCAAACTCTCCCCCAGCCCACCACAGATGGGCATGTGCTATGTTCTGGAATTTCTGAGGCTCGAGCAAGTCAGGGCTGGGGGCACATCAAGGATGGGGGGCATTGGGGATGGGGACGTGTCAGAAACAAGGGTGTATCAGGGATGGGGGCGTGTCAGGGACAGGGGTGTGTCAGGGATAGGGGTGCATAAGTGTTGCAGGAGGCAAGTGAAATCCCAGACTCACCCCGCTCAGAGGGGCATCCCCCTGAAAACTTCGTCGTGCACCATGGGGGAGGGGTAGACAGATGCCCTGGAAGCCGGGCTGACACTTCATTGGAGGAGGCCCACTTCCAGGGTTCCCTGGCCTTGGTGTGGCTTTGCCTCCTACATCCAGCAGAAATCTGGCTGTCTGTAACATGGGGCTGGTGTCCTAATCTACCATTCTGCCTTTGTCAGAGGTCAAAATAGCTTCTGCCATTTTTGTGGAAATAAAATTAAGTAGCTTGTTTCGGATAGTATACCCACTGGGAATTCTTGTACAGAACCATGCATAGAAAAACGTCATATCTATACCTGCCCATGGCGTGTGTGCCCGTGTCCTAGGAGGGGGGACATCAGGTTCACACCCAGCAGCCTGGACAGCGTGACAGCCAGCTCTGGGCACCATGCCCTCAAACCCGGGACCCTCTCGCCCATGGAATGGGAACTGCAGTGGGTTCTGGGGTGACCCAATCTCAGTGGCCAACCCCAGGTGACTTGTTGCTCTATGAGGGCTGTCAGTTCTCAGGTGACAGTTCATCTCTGCCTAACCCAGTGTGGCAGCTCAGCTCTGCCTGAGAAACAAGTGAACATTGCACTCTTAGTAGCCCTTGTGCTGAGCCCTGGTTGGGCTGGGCCCAGCTGTGACTGTGGCCTGCGTTATGCCTGATAGGAAGGATGCAGAGGCCGCATGCCTGTGTGTGACCATATCACACTCTCCACAGTACCAGCCTGTAAGTCCCACAGAGAAAGCTGGCCACCCGTGGCACCTTCCCGGCTGGTTCTACATTTGGAGTACTACATTGCTTCAGAATGTGCAAGCCACAAGCACATCTGACTGTGTAGTTTTACAGAAGTTTGAGCTCACCTGAGACATGGCCCAGTTCTGACCATTTCATAGAGGAACTTAGAGATAACTGGTGTTCCCGTTACCTGCTCTACAGAGATGGGGGCCATGGCCACCAGCCCTTGGGTTGTCCAGAGTGTGCATCCATATGGAGGGCAGCAAGTCCCTAGCCAGCCCTGAGCCCATGTAGCATGAGAAGAAGGCACATGCTCACAGAGGCCCTGGGCAGACCCAGCAGTGCCTGGTCCAGGGGCAGGAGGAGCAGCACAGTCCCCGGGAGAGATGTGATGCTTGGGAGAAGGGAGTGACATAGCCACAGGGTTTGTGCTTCCAGGACAAGTGCCCCATATGGGGGAAAATGCTCAACCCCTGAGGGCTGCTCTTCCCAGCTTGCTGGGACCCCTCGGTGCAGCCAGTTGCACCCACCAGCCACCAGGGGCAGACCTCCCCACCGAGCCTCACCGCTGCTACAGCACTGAAACCAGATAATAACATCCATGCGGATTTTACTTTTTAGGGTGAAAATTAAAAGTGTTAGCTCTCTCATTGCTACTTCTGTCTTAAAAGTGGTCTAAGGGTGAGAAGGGCACCGGCCCCATATACTGAAGGTGGTGGGTTCAAAACCAGCCCTGGCCGAATTGCAACCAAAAAACAGACAGGCGTTGTGGCGGTGCCTGTAGTCCCAGGTACTCAAGAGGCTGAGGCAAGAGAATTGCTTAAGCCCAGGAGTTGTAGGTTGTTGTGAGCTGTGTGATGCCACGGCACTCTACCAAGGGTAATAAAGTGAGACTCTGTCTCTACAAAAAAATAAAAAATAAAAGTGGTCCAAGGAAGCTGGCTCTGCTTCCAACAGAATCCTATCTGACAGGTGTTACCTGCCACCCTGACAGCACCTGCCAGGTCTGTCTCTGGACAGTGCATAGACTGTGTCTGGTGACTGCAGTCTGTGCCAGAGAGGGACAGTGTGTGTCTTTGTGTGTGTAAAACAAGTCACAGTGCAAAAAATAAATCTGTATCTTACCAACTGCCTGGGTACCAGAGAATATGTGTTATTACTGATGTTTCTATTGCTTAGCTATAGATTTTTCTGGAAAGTGTAGTATGATCACCTGTAGTATGACACAGGGCACAGGTGTCGGAGTCTCTCTATCCTGGCTTTCTGGAGAGATTGACTATAAGACCATCTAGAAGGCAATAATGGCATCAGGTTCTCTCCATTCAGACCCTGCTCTCACCCCTTGCTGTCTGTCCTGAAGCAGCTCACCAGCATCTCTGTGTGCGCCCTGTCTCCCAGGAGGGGACAGTGCCCTACCTGTCGATGCAGGCACTAACCGGACATCCCTCCCCCAAATTACTGTCAGCTTTGAGAGAGGGATCTCTGCAAGCACAGATGAGTACTTAGGCGGAGAATTTGGGACTGTTTGGTAACAACTGCAATCATTCCATGAGGTTTTCTCGTCGAGGAGGAGTTGTTCCTAGTTACACAGCACACTTCTTGACATGTAAAACTTCCCTTCTATATTTAGTATATGTCAATTTTAAATTAAAACAGATTTTCTGTGAAAGGTCCAAGGGCAAGACAAATGCTACCTTGTGCCACAATATACACAGACACCCCTCTGCGGGCCAGGATCCTCGGACTGTGGTCCTTTCCTCTGCCCCTCTCCCAGGAGGTCTGATGAGAAAGGTGGACGGCCGAACACCCCTGCCCTCCCACAGCCCAGGAAGGGGCCCAGGAGCTGGGAAGTGGCGGGCGTGAGCCAGGACGCCAGGGAGGGGCGGGTTCCTGACCTGCCGCCATCAGGCACAGCTTCCCGAAGCACAAACATGGGTCACACGCCCTTGTGGGAACATTTCTTCCTCTTGTATGTTTATTACTTCTTTCACCTTAAATCATAGCTTCAACAGTTGCCTGAAAATAGAATTTCCACTGGCTTCTGCTAAAATGGAGGGTGGACGTTAGGGGCAAAATCCCTGAGCGCCGACCACCAGGCATCGAGAGCGTCCTGCTGCCAGCAGTTGGTCTGACCCTTTTTGTAAGCCCCTGAGCTGGGTTCTGTTTTATCTGTTTCCACGTAAAGGAACCAAGGCGCAGACTGACTAAACTCTGGTCTTAGGTCGCACCGTTATTGTGCTGGGGCACAGTGAGGGCACGAATGCTTCATCTAAACTACTGCCTGGCTTCCAATAACATGAGCAGAAGCAGGAGTTTCTTAATTACAGCATTGGAAAAGTAAGAAAAATGACCCCACTGAGACAGCCACAGAAGCTGCAGTTTGAAGACAGCACAGGCCATCAGCTTGACATCTGCCAAGGTCTCCAGAAGGACCTGACCCCCTCATGATGACGTGTTCAGAGTATCCACTGCCATCAACTGCGTAAATGTTACGATGGAAGAAAACATTTTGAAAGGGAGAGATGTTACGACCAGCACCTGCCGAGAACCAGAACTTGGCAGAAGTTGTTTGTGGCCCTCCCATGTTGCCATAAAGACACATCTGAACCTTGGGTCCTGAGCTGGGAGCAGTGGGCAGGGAGGACAGAGAGTCCAGGGCCTTACATGGGTGCAGATGGTTACCCATGGGACTGTCCCACCACAGCAGTCCGCAGCTGAATGTTCCCTCATCCAGATGCACGGCACAGCACAGGCAAAGCTCTTGTGAGCAGTCCACTGGCCTGAGCAGTCCTCTGCACGGCCTGACTTGACTTCAGAGCATCCCAGCTCTAATAGTCACCTTTGCTGCACACCAAGTTCTCCCAAAACTCAGTAGCTTAAATCTCACAGTTTCTGTGGGTTAGGGGTCCTTAACAGAGGAGCTGGGGGTTCCCCTCAGGGTCCCCACAGGGCTGTAGTCGAGGTCCCAAGGTATTTGGCTCAAAGCTCTGGGGTTCTCCCCAACCCCCTGCTGTTGCCCCTGACACCAGTCTCTGCCCAGGTGGGCTTCTGCGTCACAGCTGTGGACATGCTGGCCGACTCTCCTCAGAGCCAGCCAGGCAGTCAGCAAGAGGAACTGTGTGACCTTGGAAGTGACCTCCATTATTTCCCTATCATCCACTCCTTAGAACATAGCCACCGGAAGGAACTCCAGGAGGCCACATCCCTCGGTGTCTTGGAGGCTGTCAGCTCTGTGGACATTTCAGAATTAGCCCATCCAATATTGGTCCAATCACTCTGAGACAGACTGGATTGGGGCATATTTTTTATTTTTTTATACCTTTTGTTTCTTTAATCTGAAGTGAAGGCTTTACTACCCCTTCCAAGACCCGCCCTGCTTGAACAGCAGCAGCTTGAGAACCAGAGCATGAGGGTCCCTTCCAGATCCCCTGGTACGCCTCCCCCTGGCCTCGTGGATGGGCACTTCCTCCTGGACAGAGGCACACAGCGAGGTGGGCATACAAAATCATAAGGGATGTGGGCACACAGTAGCGCCCTGTCACTGCTGGCGGCAGGAGCACACCCTCAGCTGGCGTCTCTGAGAGGACTGGTTGACTCTCACCAAAACTGGCCACTCTTTCTTGTATCTACGTAGCCCAAATCAGAGCTAGACCCTTTGCCGCCCCCCCCAATCCCAGGTTTGTGTGATGAGGCCAGCGTGGGGGGAATTCTGCACATCTGTGGCTCCAGAACCCCATGTAGGAAGGCCAGGCTAGACTAGATGGGGAGGCGACTCTGAGGTCGCACCTGAGGCTTCTGTAGCTGACGCCCTCATTATCCTCAGGTTATACTGGCAGCACAGCAAAAATGGCACACCTGTGGTCACACTGTGTAAAGATGAGAAGAAAAGCCAATTACCTTTTGCACAGAAACTATTATTATTGAATACTTAAATAATAACAGCCATGTTTATTATCTGGGGGAGGCTGGATCTGATGGGGGCACAAGACAGATGAGTCTATAACTAACCACAGAGGTCTCCCATTCAGAAAGAACAGACAGTATGTGTGCTGTGGACATTTCAGCACTGACCAGCTTGGGATATTTCATTTATCTCTGAGAACTTTAGTTTTCTCATGTGTAAAACCGGAAAAAACAACTCAAAGATCTCCCGGGGTTTCTCTGAGAATGAAATGAAAAATTAGATACATTCTTTGCTACTGGCATAAACAAGCTACTGTAAAGAGGCAAAACTGTGTCAATAACTAGGCACGTACTCTGATTAATGGCTCTGCTTCTTGTGTGAGATATAAAATAAACTAAATATTTGACTTAAAAGTGGGCATCCCATATGTAATGACCTAATAAAATATGAAAACGCAGCTACCAGAATGTACGCTGCTACAGCCATGCTGCATACAAAGCATTCACTTCTCCACTCGGCACCCATAGCTCGGTGGTTAGGGCACCAACCACATGCACTGGGGCTGGTAAGGTGTGCACGTGTGAGGTGTGTGCTGTGTGAGGTGTGCACGTGTGAAGTGTGCACATGTGAGGTGTGCACGTGTGAGGTGTGTGCTGTGTGAGGTGTGCACTGTGTGAGGTGTGCACGTGTGAGGTGTGCGCTGTGTGAGGTGTGCACGTGTGAGGTGTGCACGTGTGAGGTGTGCGCTGTGTGAGGTGTGCACGTGTGAGGTGTGCACGTGTGAGGTCTGTGCTGAGTGAGGTGTGCACGTGTGAGGTGTGTGCTGTGTGAGGTGTGCATGTGT
>NW_003852630.1:1232703-1276925 GCF_000181295.1 Otolemur garnettii
GTGTGCACGTGTGAGGTCTGTGCTGAGTGAGGTGTGCACGTGTGAGGTGTGTGCTGTGTGAGGTGTGCATGTGTGAGGTGTGCGCTGTGTGAGGTGTGTGCTATGTGAGGTGTGCATGTGTGAGGTGTGTGCTGTGTGAGGTATACACGTGTGAGGTGTGCACGTGTGAGGTGTGCACGTGTGAGGTGTGTGCTGTGTGAGGTGTGCACGTGTGAGGTGTGTGCTGTGTGCGGTGTGCATGTGTGAGGTGTGCGCTGTGTGAGGTGTGCATGTGTGAGGTGTGCGCTGTGTGAGGTATGCACGTGTGAGGTGTGCATGTGTGAGGTGTGCACTGTGTGAGGTATACACGTGTGAGGTGTGTGCTGTGTGAGGTGTGCACGTGTGAGGTATGCACTGTGTGAGGTGTTAACATGTGTGAGGTGTGCACTGTGTTAAGTGTGCACATGTGTGAGGTGTACACTGTGTGAGCTATGCGCATGTAACATGTGCACTGTGGTATGCACGTGTGAGGTGTGTGCTGTGTGAGGTGTGCATGTATGAGGTATACACTGTGAGGTGTGCATAAGTGAGGTGTGCACATGTAAGGTGCATGCATGTGTAAGGTGTGCACATGTGAGGTGTGCTGTGTAAGGTATACACTGTATGAGGTGTGCACATGTGTGAGGTGTGTGCTGTGGTGTGCATGTGTGAGGTGTGCAGGTGTGCTGTGTGAGGTGTGTACTGTGTGAGATGTGCACGTGTAAGGTGTGTTCTGTGATGTGAGATGTGCACTGTGTGAGGTGTGCACGTGTGAGGTATGTGCTGTGTGAGGTTTGCACTGTGTGAGGTGTGCAAGTGTGTGAGGTATGCACGTGTAAGGTGTGCACTGTGGTGTACACATGTGAGGTGTGCATGTGTGAGGTGTGTGCTGTGAGGTGTGCACTGTATGAGGTATGCATGTGTAAAGTATGTGCTGTGGTGTGTGCATGTGAGGTGTGCACATGTGAGGTATGTGCTATGTGAGGTGTGTATATGTGTAAGGTGTGTGCTGCGGTGTGTGCATGTGAGGTGTGCACATGTGAGGTGTACGCTGTGTGAGGTGTGTACATGTTTGAAGTATGAGCGTGTAAGGTGTGCAGTGGTGTGCGCATGTGAGGTTTGCATGTGTGAGGTGTGCACTGTGTGAAGTGTGCAGGTGTGAGGTGTGCACTGTGTGAGGTGTGCACACGTGTGAAGTGGTAGGTGTGCAGGTTTGTGAAATGATAACAAAACTGCTACACTCAAATCTTCATAGGTGAGGGATTCTGCACTGGGTCTCAAAAAGGCAAAGGGCCCAGAGCTCACAGCTGGGCAGAGGCATGCAGTGGCAGAGACAGTGCAGGTGAGGAGCAGATGGTGTGCACCAGCCACCTGACCCAGGGGCTCCAGGTGTGGGGAACTTGGGAAGCAGGTGCACGCAGGAACACCCACATTGATGGTTGATTGGATGCAGTGATCTCAGGAGGAACTGCTGGAGTTCTTCCTGAGAGAGAGGAAGCCAGTCAAGTAGGCGGAGGAGATTGACCTCCAAGGATGGGCTGCCCACCACCAGCACAGGAGAAGACTGACCCCAGGATGGACCACCCACCACCACAGGCACAGGAGGAGACTGATCCCAGGATGGACCACCCACCACCACAGGCACAGGAGGAGACTGATCCCAGGATGGGCTCCCTGCCACCCCTGGCACAGGAGGAGACTGACCCCAGGATGGGCTGCCCGCCACCCCTGGCACAGGAGGAGACTGACCCCAGGATGGACTGCCTACCACCACCGACACAGGACGAGACTGACCCCAGGATGGATTGCCCACCACCACTGACACAGGTGCAGGCTGGGAACAGGGTCAGAACAAGTGGTCACCTGAAAAGTAACAGGATCTGATCATGGGGAACACAAAAGATAAGAAAGTTGTAGGCTGCACTGCAAAGATGGACATTTAAGACAAAGAGGCTATCATCATGGACAGTGGGAACTGACTCTATTCAAACATGCTTAGACAGTGAGTCTCACTTTCCGCAGGGTCCCCTGCTTCCCCCACCAGGCCATAACAACTCTTTTTTTTTTCTAGAGACAGAGTCTCACATTGTCACCCTCAATAGAGTGCTGTGGTGTCACAGCTCACAGCAACCTCCAGCTCTTGGGCTTGGGAGATTCTCTTGTCTCAGCCTCCTGAGTAGCTGGAACTACAGGCACATGCTATAACGCCTGGCTATTTTTGTTGTTGTTGTTGTTGTTGTTGCAGTTTGGCTAGGGCTGAGTTCAAACCCACCACCCTCAGTATATGGGGCCGGTGCCCTACTCACTGAGCCACAGGCATCGCCCACTTAAGCACTACTCTTACAGATGCCTTTTAGAATGTGGTCTTAGAGGTAAGAAGTGATCTGTTTTCAAAGGCTTATTTTTAGAAAACACTTGGAAGTCACTTGGATATAATGTCAATAAAATGGGGGGTAACCCGGCCAAATTATCTAGCTTTAAGGAATCAGAAGTGAAATGGTTAGAAAATATAAGGCCAGATTTCTAGTTTTGCTTGGGCCAATCTCTGAGGATAATTCTAAATGGGACTTCAGAAATGATTGACCAATTAGAAGTAAAAACGTAACTTCCTAACATGCTTAGATGAAAAGACATTAGGAGGGGGGTGTGTGTGTGTGTGTGTTAGGTTTGTAATTTTACAAGTGGCCTCAGCACGTCACAGCACCCTCTTTGAGATTACATGCTAATGTTGTGCCATACTTCCCAAAATGCCAATGCACTTGACACTGCTTCTGCAGAGCACAGTCAACTATTTTTTCCTCATTTGGCTATTTGGCAGCTGTGGGTATTCATAAGGAATTCTGCTTTGCCATTGCTGTATGAACTATCTCCACATTGTGTCAGAATGAAAAGCAACTAGCTGCTTCCTGAATTTTTGTCCACATTAGACCTAAATATATGTAGACATATTTACAACATAAAATCAGAAAATACCACTTCATAGTGACTCCTTTTCAGTAGAACCTAAGGAGAACTTTGTCAGACTGTAGCTATTCTTTCATTTAATTGGAGCGTATTTTCATACATTAAAATATACCTGGGCATGTTTCTTAAAGAACGTATGAGCAATGCATAGCTGAATTATTGTGAAATAAACATTTACCTGAATGGTCTTCTACTAATTCCAAAGCAATCCAAGGAAAAAGCTGTTTCCAAACAATTAAAATAGACCCATAGTATGTAACTAACAAAATATGTGAAGGAGCTTTTAGCCAAAAAATAGAGATAACTTGGTATTTTGTCTCCCTCCATCTGAACATAATGGTACTATTTAGCCATATTTTTAAAAGTTAGATCCTTCATGTGGTAATGAGACTTTCTTACAAACATTCAATCTAAGGAATTTTAACTCACTTTTATAAAGAAGTATAAATTCTGGTCATGAGCATACAGTATATACACCATACTGAACATCAGCTGTTAACTATGTACTTTATAGCAGTATTATGTAAATTATGAAAGGTTAGATTTTTACAAAGAAGAGACTGGAAGTAACCTCTCTTCCAGACTCTCTAGACAATGAAACCTTTATTATTAATAAAGCTCTAGGAAGCTCTCCTGTTTGGAAACAGCTGTCCTTATGAACAGCATTTTTTCCCACAATGCTGTTTTAATGGAGAAAATTAATAATAGTAATAATAAAGCCTTGAGGTGGTTCCTGTCCTTTGAAACGCAATTTCAAAGTTTGCAAAAAAAGGTCTGAAAATCCCTACATATTTGTTAAGCAATCCTTCAGGCATAAATTTTTGCTGAAACGTATTTTTGTGTTTTAAGGACATTGTTTCTTGTGATCATGGTAAGCCATTGTGGGGATATCAACTCTATTTCATAACTGAGTTTCTATTTTTGGATTTCAAAAACTTTAAATCAATCAGAATGAGCCAACATAAAAATAATAATAAAAGCTGAGTTATTTGGTAGTTTTTTCAAAACAAAAATTGACTTGTATTTTTCTGTTTTGAGTAAAGAATTCATATTTTTCTTAAAATAAAGTGAAATAATTCAAACAACTAATTTTAGTATTTCTCAGATCCTCTCAATTTTAAAGTAAGGACATTGATTTTACAGCAATATCTTACAGTTGCTAAGATGAGCAACACAGCAGAATTCTTTCTTATCCTGAAGAACCTCCCCAGCTCATGAATTTGAGCGTGCTATACGATAAACTCTGCTTCCCGTGTGCACAGGTAGCTGGTGAAGGCTCTACTAAAATGCAGTGTTTCTTTTCCCCATTGTTGCAATAGACTTATCTTTCACAGTGAATAAGGACTCTGGCTATTGTCTAGTGCCCTTCCAAGTATTGCCTTTAAAAAAATAACTACTGACAATTAATGAATTTCAATTTAGTGTCATCCGTATTGATATGTGCCAGTATCTTCATTTTCAAATTATCTCGGTGTCAATTACAGGCAGTCCGTGAATTGCAAACATCCAACTGACATATGACTTACACTTACAAACAGAGACTATTACAGGTAACAGGAAAATGTACCTATTCCCATTTACATACAAATTCAACTTAAGAACAAACCAGCAGAACTTGATCTCATTCATAACCCAAAGATTGCCTATATTATATTTCACTAGGTTGACCAATTAAAACTTCTTATTTTTTTAAATTCACTTATTGATATAAAATGTTATCTTCTTTAATATATATGAAAAATACACACTTACGGTATTTAAAAGGATCTAATTTCATTTTATAATTTTAAAAATTTATATGAATGAATTTATAAATCAAAAATAATTAAATACTATTTGTATACCTTGATTATAAATTACTGTTTTATTTTTTATTTATTTATTTTTTAGAGACAGAGTCTCACTTTGTTACCCTCAGTAGTGTGCTGTGGCATCATAGCTCACAGCAACCTCCAGCCCTTGGGCTTAGGCGATTCTCTTGCCTCAGCCTCTGGAGTAGCTGAGACTACGGGCGCTTGCCACAACACCTGGCTATACTGTTTTATTTTAAGAAGAAAATTGATGTAGCTTTTCTAAAATCAAGCAAGTATCTCAGAACCTGTTCTTATAATTTTCTACTTTATCATATCATTTAAAATTCCTGAAGTAGGTGTTTTGCTTTATAATAACCATGTTTCCCATGACAGTCTTTCTGTATTTTGTTTAAAGATATATTTTCTTTGATAATTTAGTACATTGGAGATTTATTCTAATCACTTACATGTGTGGTCTATTAACAGTCTGATGCTCCCTAAATTGAAAATGCGACTCTTATCACAGAACATTAGCTTTTACATGTAACAAATGTGAAAGCACTTTAAAAGAAGTATTAGCAGGATCATCAAATCATTTAAAACTATTGTTCAAAAATTTTGTGGGTCTTGGAAATTTTTACATATGTCATACTTTGCATTCACCAACCAAACAGTGGTAACCTCCATATGAATAATATGCTCATTGTCATTGTCATACCTAAACGATTTCAATCAACAGGTCTCAAAAATATTTTGTATCATGTTTACGTTTTCTCTGAAAATGCTATTGAAACCATGTAAATTGAAATTTATTACTAAATGAGGCCTAAGCTCTCATGGTGCCACACACATCCTAACATCACTCACACTTCAAACTAGCGGAACCTGCCCTTACACTATTGTCAATAAACTTTTCTAAAGTATTTTAAATAGCTAAAAGGTACATTTTTTCCTGCCCTGGATAGAATGAAAATCTAGTGGATTAATTGATCAGTTCCTGAAACACTTCACTAAACGGATCAGCCCCTCAAATACAAATGCCTTTCTTGAATGAGAGGAGAGCAGCCAGTCCACCTCCTGAGAACATATCCTGGGGGTGCACCACTGGTGTTGCTGGGGAAATGAACTTTTCTACTTTTGAATACCTGCATGAACCATTTAAGGCCCTCAAACTATTTTAAAAGTGCCTGAAATCAAACTTAAACTGTGTCACCTCCCACCCGTGTTTTCTCAAAGCCCTAGAGAAAGGCAGGTCATCAAATTTAGATTAAATCAGGAAAGTGGCGCTGTGATGTTGGAAGTGAAGCCCTCAGGGACAACTGAAGCACTAGCTAAGTAAAATAATTTTATTTCCTTATTTGTTATGTTTGTAGAGAAAGCAAAACCTGCTCTCTAGCTTGAGCCCTGCGCCGCCTTCGCGCTCCAGCGCGCTCTGGGGTTGCCGGCCCTCTGGTCACCCAGGACCCACGGCCGGGGTCCTCCTCGCCCTGTCCAAGATCCCGGGTGGCCGCGAGGGCTCCGCACCTCTCCGGGGCTCCCCGGTATGGTCTCCGCATCTGTTTGGTGCTGCAGGAGGACAGAGATGAGAACTGTGAGGGGGCGGCTCAAGGAGCCCCCACGAGGAGGGGGCGCGAGGTCGCATCTCAGGCCCGGGTTCAGTCCCTGGCTACTTCCCGGCCGGGGTCCCTCCACCAGCGGACCTCGTGTGGGGTCCCCTGGCAGGACCCATGGGCTGGGATGCTCCCTGCGGTTCACTAGACACCGCACGCTGAGCGCAGGGAAAACCCGCACCACTCCCGTGCCAGCCCACTTCACCGATGTCCAGGGCCCTGTGACGGTAGCAGGAGGATCTGGCCAAGAGAGCCGGACGTGACCACCTACCCGCAACCCAGACCCAGCGCGGCGTTCCCAGCCCCTAGAGTGCTCCCAGCACCTCCAGGCTGGACCTCCAGGCCTGGAGGGGACTCCTCTGTCGCCCGCCCCAGAGTTCTGCGATCCTATCCCCTCCGCTCCCGCACAGACCGCCCTCCGCGCAGGAGAGCCTCAGGACCCCCCCCCCACACACACACACACAGAGACAGATACGCGCGGCGCAGGCCGTTGCTATGGAGAGGCGAGTTACCAGCAAGGCTGAGGGCAGCAGGTCCCCTCCTCCAAGCCTCCCTCTCCGGCATCCCCAGTCCACAGTCTTCCCCCCTTTCTGCCTGGGCTCCCAGAGCACCCTCCAGCCCCCAGATCCCCTTCATCCTCCCTTTCCTCTGCCCAGGACCGGGCCAAGGGGGGCTCCAGAGGCTGGCGCAAGGATTGACCTGAGCTCTGAAGAGGGTGCAAGGAGAGGCAGGAACTGCTCCTACTTGGGTCTTTCCCGAAGAGGTCCCTCCGCGGGTGGCTCCGGGCACCGAGCACTAGAGAACCGGGAGGAGTAAGGGGCAGCTTCTCCCTGACCTGCCGGCCACCTAGGGGAGGTCCCAACCGACCAGCAGGCAGACTGCCGCATCCCGAGCCGGTTTGCAGAGAGCTCTGCAGGCCTTGGCCTGGGCGCGGGGACCGTGAGGCCAAGGTGACTTAGCCCTTCCCGCCCACTGGGTATATGGGGGAGGGGGTGTCTGCTAATGCGCCTCGGGGGCCTCACCAGGCGACAAGTGGGCTCCTGCTGCCACGCAGCCCACTGAAAAGACCGCCATCTCCTTGCCCTAGGGCTTTGTGAAGCGCACTCCCAACCTCCAAAGAATACAAAAAGAAAAGTGGAACTCAGCCTAGGCCTTTGGTCAGAGGAAACCGAGTCTCTGGGACACTTAGAGGCATGCACTCAGCAGGTGCTGGCTCCGGTCTATGGCGACCGCTTCTCCGAGGTCTCACAGAGCGCGGGTTCAAGGAGAGAAGAGGGAGTGAGGCCCTCTGCGCCCGGCGTGTCTGGGGGCTGCGCCCTGGAGGGGAAGGGAGGGCAGGGGGGAAGAGAGCTCCGCCTGGGCCTGGGGAGGAGAGGAGAGTGGGGGGTGGAGGAGTTTGCCCGAAGGGGCAGGGAGCGGCGGGCCGAGTGTGAGGCCGGAGGGGGCGTCGCGGGTGAGGGCCGCCGTCTCCAGCTGTCCCGAGCTCTGGGAACAATGGGGAGGCGGTGGGAGAGGGAGGACTGGGAGGGGGGCGCCGGGGTTTCCAGAAAAGGAGACACTAAAGAGCGCGCCACAGATTGTCATCTGCTGGTGACAAGATCTCCCCCTCTTTCTTTCTTCTCCTTGTCCCTGCAGCTGTGGGCCTCGGAGAGCGCATTGTACACACAGATGTTGGGTTTGAGCTCTCCGGCTCTGGGCGCTCCGAAGGGCGCCCCAACCTGTGGCCCCGACCCGGGTCCAGGGCTTGCGGAGGGAAAGCGGGAGGGAGGAGGGGTTGCACTTTGGGAACGAGAAGAGGTCGTGGGAGTATGGGGGCCAGGCCCTCCTGCCTTTGGCCCAGCCAACGTGGTCTCTCCCCAAGGCCTGGTCTCTCCGGAGACCCCCCCCCCAACTCGCCTCGGGCTTGCCTCACGCGCCTAGCCTGCCTGGGGGTCAAGAACTTGGGGGAGGCCAAGCGACTGGGAGCCGGTTCTGTTACCCCCCACTCCACTCCTCCTACTTTAGGGTGATGGCTGTTGACCTGGGAGGAAAGGGCAAGGACGCAGCTCGAGGTTCCTGGTTTCACAGCCTCCCTCCGGTGTTTGGGGCTGGCAGCTCGCCCAGGCTGAGTGGTGGCGCGGTCTCGCCAGTTCCTGCGTCTGGCAAGACACTTTTTATGCGTATTGGAGACCTAAAAACTAGAGAGGATGCATGTGAAGTGGTGGGGGAGGGGTTATTCACTGATTTGCCCGCGTAATTAGCCTGCTTTAATTTGGAAAAGGAGCAAAAAGACCCCGCCGCAAGATTGGAAAAACTAACTCGACAGAATTATTTTGCTGTGAATTTTTCTCTTGCAAAGAGTTGCCACGCACCCACTCATTCGGCGCCCAGGGGAGCAAAGGTCTCATCAGAGCCCTGGGGGCTGACTCTTCTTTCTAAGGCCCCTCTGCTGACTGCTGTCCTGAACTTGCCCAACGTGAAGTGCGACTCAGCTCCGAGGATGAGAGGAAGGAGGGCTGAAAAGAAAGAAAAGGCGAGGGCCCTGGCTGCGGCGTCGTACCAGTGACTGACAAAGCTGATGTCCATTCACGGTCTCGGGCGGGAGAGGGTGTATGGAGAGCCGCGGCCCCTTAGCCAATTGCTGTCAGCAACATGTGGGGGGGGGGGCATCGCTATAGCAACCGGTGGCTGGGCCGCGAGCCGCGCCGCCGCCGGCCGGGTGCGCGCCGGGCCGGATATAAGGCGGGGCGCGGCGGCTGCGCTGGTTGGAGCTGCGCGCGCGGCCCGCGGCCCTGTGGGGACTGTCCCGAGCCCGGCCTTGCGCCCGCCTGCGCCGCGCCCCTTCCCAGCGCACCTAGCCCGGGGGCCGCGCCCGCGTAGAGCATGCTCAGCCCGGCCCGGCGGCTGCTCAGAGCTCAGGCGCCGGCGGGCTCGGAGCCGTTGCCGCCGCGCGGCCGCCACTGTTGGAGCCGCGACGCGCAGCACCTTTGTCTTCGCCGGCCGCGGGAGAAGTTTGTGGTCAGAGCAGTATGGCCCGGCTTGTCTGTGTCTCCATCGCAGTGAAGCAGCTGACCGTGATGATGGCGCCGCGGCTGCCCGCGGCTGCTGCGCCCCGGGGCTATTCAGCCCAGCGCACGCCCCCACCACCTCCCGCTCGGGCGCTGGGCGCTGTCCCAGCTGCAGGTAACCAGGGGTGCCAGGCCCAGGCGCGGGCACTGGTGGGGCGATCGAGTGGGCCCTGAAAGAGAAGAGAAGGGCTGAGAGGGGTGCGGGAGGGGGCAAGAGGGGCCCATCAGGCTCGTAGGTGGCGGGGCGCGCAACGGGAGCCTTCAAAGGGTGGAGCGTGTGCATGGGGGTTCATATGGACCACCTGGCTATTTGAGAGCTCAGTCCAGGGTAACTCTGCCTCTCAGCGGGACATCTGTCAAAGGCTTGGGCCGGCGGGGGGAGATCTAAGTCTGGGATCAACCCCAAGTGGGTCTGGGGTAAGCTTGAGAGGGGGAGCCTGCGGGTGCAGCTTTTTCGGAGCTCACTGATTGGGAGGGGTGCAGCTGTAGACCATCCGGCGGAGGTTATATCCTTTGCCTCCTGGACCTCTCGCTAAGCGCTCTGCCCTCGCCCTGCCGCACGCTCACCACTCGCGGCAATTCAGAGGGCCTGAAAGGGTGGGGGGCGGTGCAGGCACCGAGATGAGGAGGGGTGTAAAATAGGGGAGGGAGGGAGGATGAGAAGCCAGAATGGAGAGGAACCCGTGTAGGGACATTTTCTTCCCAGCCCATTTTGGGGCGCTCTTCGCCCTGCACAGCGAGGTCCAGGAGCGCGCCTCTATGCCCCGGGGCATCCCAAAGGGCGACCGAGTTCGAGGACATTGATCCGTCCTGCCGGGAGGGGCAGGTGGGGCTTTGAGTGAGCCCCCAGCCCGGGGTGAAACACCTGGGACTGGCCACCTCCTCCTCCCCTCTCTCAAAACAGAACCTGCGAGTTCTCAGTTCTCTCCGCACCCAGCCCCAGGTGAGGCGGCCGCGTGCTCGCCAGGGAGGGAAACTTCTGACTGGAAGCAGCGTGATTTCCCTTCCGTCATTAGCTACTGTATAGTTCTGAGCATTGGTCTGCTTCGTGGTTTTGGAGAACCCCGGCTCAAGGCGGTCGGGCAGACCCCAAAATATGGATTAAAATCTCAGTAGAATTGGCTTTCAGGGCCAGAGAGAGTCTCCCGCGCTTTTTCGTCCCCAGGGCGTTGAGCTCCTAGCTGGACAACTGGAGGTGGGGGTGTCACTGTCACTGTCGCCAGTGCCCTGCACCCTCATACACACACCTGGAGGGCGTCGCGCAGACCCCAGTTGCGCGGATGGGGTGCAAGGGGGTGCCGGTCGCAGTATGGAGACCCCCGAGATGCGCGGAGTCGCCAGGGGTGCTCCCGCGGAGTAGCTCTGCGTCGTAGTCTTGTCCTCGGAGCCCCTCCCCCCGCGCGTCTTTCTTCTCTGGGATCGAGTTGCGGGTCTAAGTCCTCAGACAACGGCCCCCGGGGGTGGTTCCACTTTCTGAGCTGCTGATCCCTGCTGGGCAGCAAGAAGCCTCCCCGCCAGAAGTCAAGGGCAAAGTGTGTCACAGTGGTCGCCGCCAAACCAGCCACTCCCCGCATCGTCTATCCCAAATTTTAGGACGCAGGCCAACGAGAGAGGAAGTGGAGGTTTGTGCAGAGGGGGAGATGGAGGAATGCCCACCCGCCCCCAGACAAGTATACCCCCGGCTCTCGCAAAGACCGCGCTCCGAGCCCGGCTGTGCGGCCTTGAGCTGGGGAGCTCCCGGGAGCTCCCGGGATTCTTGGGTGGACACGCACGTTGTTGGGGACGTTAATCCCTCCCTCGCGACCGGCGCGCTTTGTGGCGGGGGAGGCTAGGCCGCCGCATTGTCCCCGCCGGGAAGGGGGCCGCGCCCGACCTCTCTCAGAGTTCTGAATACCCGCGGCTCCCAGGAACCCTCCACCCTTTGTGTCCAGCGCTGTGGTCTGATCTTTGCGACCTCTGTAGGGATCTTCTGAACTAGTGAGGGGGAAGGGACAGGGAAGCGGAGGTGAGAAAGCCCGGGGCCTGTCGGGGCGCCTCCCCCTCGTGGGGGCAGGGACTGAGCACCGGCCTTCCCTCCGAGGCCCTGCGCTCAAAGTCGCACCACTGCAGGGTCCTGACAGAAGACGCAGGGCAAGTCTTAAGGACTGAGCTTCTTAGCCTCGGTAAAGGAGAAGAGACAAAAATCCCAGATCTGGATGGAGGTTTGGTTCTGGTGAGGTGGGGAGAGGGGATCCTTTTTCAGGACCAAGGCGTGATCCTAGCAAACACCTGCCCGTGTGGGCATCACCTCGGACCACATTGTGCACGCAAAAAATAGGCCAGGAAGTTTATCCGCCGAGTTTGAGTGTGGATGTAATAAAACTCCGCAGTGAAGCTGGAAGGTTCTGGGAGCAGGTTTGGGGGTGGGGAGGGCGCCGTCCACTTCAGCCTGTTCTCAGTTGGTCGGCCTCTCTGTTCTCCCAAGATAATTTGGGGGATAGCGAGCCCTGCTAAAGGTTAGTTTGTACAAGGGTGTCCCCCTCTTTAAACATCAATACTGTAAATCTTTCCTGATATCTTAAAAGCAGAGATTTCTTTAAAACTTATGTTTTAGGCGTGCTTTAAGAGGGCAAATAAACAATTTATTATATTTATATATTCACTTTTACACGTATTCCTGAAAACTCAATAACCTATTTTAAAACAGTATATCCCAACTTATTTTCATTAAAGTTTATATTTAAGAATAATTATTCTTGGAGATTCTTTTCTTTTGCCCATATAGGCTTTTTTTTTTTTTTGGCTACTTGAATGGCAGATTTGCAAGTACAATTTCATCTGCACAGAGGAACAATAGCTTTCAGTTGCACAAAGGACTTCTCCCACCCTGAATTCAGACCGCAATGCCTCTTGCTCTGATAATAGCTTCTGAAAAGATTTTGTAATGCAGAGAATTAATACATGATTATTTCCGCTTGACTTCTCTCATTTATTAGAATTCTGTGGCAAATTCCAAATTAAAAATAGTTCAGTTAACAGCTTTAAAAAATACTTTTAAAATATTTTAAGATACCCCTCCCCCATGTTTTTAAGTTTGGTCACTTGCTATGACTTGAAAACTTAATATTTTTGATTAGCTAAAATGATAGTAGTTATAATTTAGTCAATATGTTTTAGTAAACATAGAATGAAATTTCTGAATAATTCTAAGATGATTCATCTAACCCAAGACAAGCTTGTTACAGCAACTCACAAATGATCTCTGGAACTGATTTCTAAGTTTTACAGGGGAAAAGTCTTTATAATTATAGTCCTAAAAATGCATCCAAACCCATGATGAGGCTGGATTACAAAACAAACACCTTAGAAATGATACTAATAAAAACACAGACAATATTAGAGGTTTAATATTAATGAAACAGAATGCTTGTGTTCATAAGCTTTTAAAGCCTATTTTAAAATCATACATCAGTGACTCGGAGAATGGGCTTCTCTTGTTAACTGGTCACATCATACAACCCTGGCAAAATACTAAATTTTACTACCTGTCAACAAATATTTGCCATAAAGTTTTGTATTTGTGTGACTGCATCAGTTCTTACAATTGCATTTGGGTATAGAATGTTCTCTTTTCTTTTGAGCTTAGATGTTCTCTTTTCTTTTGAGCTTAATACATTTGAGAAAAGTTCTGAAGTCTTCCCACCACAAATGGCACTGAAGAGCTGGAAAGGGAAGCCCTTTGCGGACCTCCCCATAAGTACAGATCAAAATAATTTAAATCCATCAGGACAGTATCTGTAGATTCTAATTTCTAAGGCAGTTCCAGAAATTGTCTCTGTGGTCATACATTTACTGTGAATCACAACTTTTGCAATATTGTATATTCTAAATTTGAGGAGTTGCAGGTACAGATGGTTGAGAGGAAGAAATATGCAATATTGCACTTCAGCTTTCTCTCAAGATAAATCTAACTTGATATAAAATTGACAATTATTCCAGATTATTTTTAAAAGTCATGCAATTCCTGCACCAAGGACTTGCTACTGAAGCGCTGTGTGTGCATCTCCTGCCCCTGGGAGGCAGACACTCCTGCAGCTGGGGCACCAGGCTCTGCAGACTGCTTCTCCACTCTCCTCCTCCTCACCCCCCTCGTTCCAAACTTTCAGTGAATCTAGCTGCCACTGTACAGAAGGAGGTGTTCTGCTTTTTAAAAGACGTCTGACTGTAAATGTCAAAGTCATAAATATTTAAACATCATTTTCTTTCAATTTCAAGTCAGGACTGATAAGATGCCTCCAATTAGTCTGTGGTCTTCCAGGCAGTCCCCAAAGTCCCTGTGGTCCACCTGCGGGGGGCGCGGGCGGTGCTGAGGCCCGTGGAACCACACCCGGGTCAGGACTAAGCCTCAACTCAACTTTTAAGGACACAGCAGGCTCTTTGGTTTCCCTTAAAGCTCGCAGTTAGCAGAGATTTTAAGATATTTTTTAACTCCACAAAAAGAAAGTAAGTAATTGTCAAGTTATTTAAACTCCATCACTATGCCAAGAAGGGGAGTTCACTCATTTAAAAAAAAATTAGAATTTCTATAAATACTCGTTTCTTCTGGAATTCGTAAGATCTGACTTGAAGCCCACAGTTTCTCCCTCCTCACTGACCCTCCTGCCAAACTCTAGGTAGGACATTTCAAGGTGGGGGAAGCCCTGGGTGAGTTACTTTCACTGTTTCATCCGGTGCCAACGGTCATCGTGAGAGGGGTTTCCCTGCCGGCCCTACGATCCAGCGACCTCAGAGTCAGACTCTGCTGACCTCAACTGGTCCCTCAGTCCAACATCCCACTGTTCCCCCACCCTGGTCAGACCCTCCTCTCCCTCAAGCCCCGCACTGCCCGCTGCTCCGCCACCCGGTGCCCCTTACCCGTGTGAGAACGGGTAGGTTAGTCTCACCTCCCGGTTCCCGCACGCTACAGAAAGGGTCTGCCTGCGGGTGAGCCGGGGAGGTGGGCCTGGAGCGGCTCCCACCTGCCTGAGAACCACGTTCCCGTCTCCGCGAGAGCACCTCGAGCCCAGGCAACCGGGTAGCTGGGGAGGAGCGAGGGATTCGAGTCTTGGGGGTCACCTCTTCCCTCCGCTCCTTCGAATCTTCTCTGGAGCCCAGGGGGGGAAGGACCTGGAGCTTTTGGAGCACTCTCCTTGACATTTTTCTTTGACCTCTTAGTAAATCCGAGCTCTCCCAGGGAAGGGCAGTCAGGCAGACCGTGTTTCGTTCCCGTCGAAGGTCACCGCGACTGCTGGCTTCCGGAGAGGAGGACAGAGCCTACCTGGGCGGCCTGGCTCTGTCCACCCTACCTCTCTGGGAAGAGCTTCCGTGCTGTCCCCAGAGGACCGTCCTGCCCGTGGTCCCTTCTGTCCAGAGGTCTGGGCCAGGTAAACGTGTGGGCGTCGGCCGACTGCCTACTTGGTGCAGCTCCTGCAGGGTCACTGCGGGTCACCTGGCTGAGTGACAGCAGGGCAGAGTGTGTGCCCAGTTGTTTGTACTCAGCATGCCGAGGCCGCCCCGCAAGGCTGCACTCCCGAGTACCCACGCCACCGCGCGCCCATAGCCCAGGTGGGACCGTCGGTCGGATGCGCACTAGTGTGTCTGCTGCACCCCCGGGGGCAGGTTCTCTCAGCGCCAGGCCGGCACTGCACGTTTTCGCCTCACATCGCTGAGCAGGAAGGTTCGGGAAGTCCCAGTTCCCAGGCTCAGTCAGCCACGTGGGCACGCGGGGTTCCCGAAACCCGGGTACGCGGGGACCGAGGGTCTGCTGTGCTGGGACCGATGGGGGTGCGCGCTCGGCCCCGACCAGGGGTGAGAGGACAGCCCCGCCACCCCTCACCGCCTCCGCCGCTTCCTTTGTTGTGATTCTTGCTCCGTCGGCCCAAGCGAGTAGGGTCCTACAGGAACTCTGGGCGGTGACAGGGGCTCCTCGGCTGGTGGGACTCAAGGGGAGAGCAGGGAAGCGCCCACCCAGCTGGGTGTCGGTTCTGGCCTCCCGTGCGGGTGAGGCTGGGTGGGACCCCACACACTCCGACCGCTCGGAGGGCGTCCCCAGCCTGGTTTGGGAGGCTTCTCTCCGCCCTGCCTGTGCGCTGAGGCCCACGACGCCCTCCCGCCAGGAGGCCACCGAGGGTCCGGTACACGACCGTGCGGGGGCAGAGAAGACCCCCCCCCCCCCGCCGCGGAGGCCGTGCTGTCCTCCCGCCCCGCCCTGTCACGGGGCGCTGCGATGGGGTCTCTCCGGTTGATTTGCGTGGTTCTGGTCCGCACCCCGCGCGGGGCGGGGAGAGGGCGCGGAGGGGCCGGGGACTGCCTTGGGCGTTCTCTGGAGTGGCTTCTTTCTGGAGGCGACTGTGCGGACCCGGGCAGGAGAGGAGGGGGAGGGGAAGGGGCTGAGGGGGCGGGCGGGGGTCTCCCCCGTGTGCGGAGGACAGCCGGCGGCGCCGCGCCTCCTCCCCCTGCTCGTCACCGGTCCCTCCCCTGGTTCCTCCTCCGCTCCCTCCCCCTGCTGCGTCCTCCTCCCGCCGCTCTCCAGCCGCGGTCCTCGGAGCGGCGCATCCGGGAAGGAAAATCCGGGCGTCTTTTCTCATTTAACCCACGTTTCCATTAACTCAGTCCCAGCATCAGCTAATCCGCTGCACCGAAGGCAAAAAGGAGGCTAATTAATGACCAGCTTTTCCAGTCAAGACCGGCAATAATTGCTTTGGTGGCCTCTATGATTACAAGATAAAATGGGCCCGGCCTGACATCGAGGCTCTGTGTACACTCGGAGGCCGGAGGAAATGAAGAGTTGGAGGCTGAATGCGGGGAGAAAATTACTAATAGAGGAGAGATAATGAATAGGCCGGCCGGGCATTCATGGGGAAAAATCCATTTTGTTACCATGTGAAATTAGGTGGTCGAAAGGAGTTTGCTAATTGTTCTCGTCTTGCAGCGAGCGGCCGAGGCGGCGGCGTCCCGATCGCCCGCGCCGTGGAGGGGCCGCGCCCGCCGCCCTGCGGCGCGGTTAATTGTTGATAATGTTCCTTCTGATGAAGCTAATGAGCGGACAGTGCTGGGCACCTCTTTGCACGTGGAAAGTGAAATGCACCAAAAGGATTTTCTCACATTTTGACGGTCATTACCCTTCCCCCGCCCCCTGAAACAATGACAAACAGAAGGAGTTTGGAATCCTTAGTTTTACTCCGCTGGGAGGTGAACTTCCGGACCGTCCTGTTGCCTGTGCCTTGCTGTTCCTCTCACCGAGAAACACTTGGGTGTCCAGCGCTGGGGCCTGCGCCTGAGCTGGCAGGTGGAAGGTCCCCGGAGGCGCTGGAGGTCGGCGTGGGACGCAGGAGTCAGGCCCGGGACGTGCAAAGCCCTGGCCCGGCGCAGCCACCTGCCGCGCCACGGGCTCAGCAGCCTCCACCTGCCGACCGCCGTGCACACTCAGGATAAACTGCTCTCCGTTTAAAGCCAGGGACGGACACGTTACTTTACTTAAGGCGGCAGATAAAGCTGCCAAATGCTTTACATAAATTTGAAAGAAAACAGTCCCCACTGAGAGAAAAAGTGATGGCTCTAACTTTCCTGGTGAAAACACTGCAATCTGTGGTGTGCTATTTTGAAATAAGTCCTGCTTCTCCTTTGAGGGGTGCTGTTCCGGGTAGCCCTCCTGTTGTGGTTTTAATGCCAGCACCGTCGGGTTTCTGTTGAGCTTCCCACTTCCACCCGCATTTAAAGAGCACGGGTGTGTTAGGAGACCGTGGTTTGCTGAGAACTAACGTGCTGCTTCCCTTGTTCTGCAGAGAAGCAAGCTCAAGCTTCTGCCTCAGCAGGCGGAGCCGGAGGATTCGACCAAGTTCGTGGTGCTCACCCTGGTGTCCATCGCCTGCATCGTGGGCGTCCTCCTGGCCTCTGGCCTCATCTACTGCCTGCGGCACACCTCTCACCATAAGCTGAAGGAGAAGCTGTCGGGACTAGGGGGCCACGCAGGCACAGATGCCACCACTGCCTACCAGGTAAAGAGAGATTTTCACAGTGACGCCAGAATGTATCAATTGAACAGGCAGATCGGTTCGCTCCTCTCTAGCCCCTCCCCCACTCCCAGCAGTTGTTCGTTTATGCAGAGTTTGGGTTCTTTTATGATGACAATTTGAAACTTCTCATTAGCATTCATGTAAATACCTGGCAATCACAGTTTTATGGCTTGGCTCTGTATTAATCTTGTGCTGTTCTTGGATAGTCTCCTGTTAGCTCTGAAAGCAGGTTGCTAATTAGAATTGTGGAAAATGTGCAATGCATGAATTATGTATTATCTGTTATCTTTCTTAGTTTGGCCACCATTAATGAAAAATGCCAGAGTTGCAAGATAAATTGGTATGTAGATGTTTGATGATGTCTCTTAAATCATCGACTTCCTAGGGGTCTTCTATGAAAAGATCCTCTGACCCCACCGCGTTCCACCCTCTGCTGTTATGTGGATAAAGTGACATCTAATGCTGATAGATGGGGTGGGGGTGGGGGACTCAGCTCCATGGAGATGGCAGTAGCTACAGAGCTGTCACAGACACACCTGGAAATACGTCAGGAGCCAATGAGAATGTGAGCAAGACAAGTTCAGACCAAATTGGGCATAAAAAAATTCATAGGATTTTTGGAAGCATACATTTCATATTTAATAATGTCCTGTAAGAAAAACATGCCCTCAGGTTTTTTTATGCCCTCAGTTTTGTCAGAAGTGCCAACCCAGAAAATGTGCAAGTGAGAGGGTTCGATTTCTTTTAATATAAAATATCATTTAATTCCAAATATGTATTCCCATTTGTGAAAGTAAAATATAATTTACTTAATAATCACTTTAAAAGACTAATCAATGTGTATTTGTAAGATTTTCCCCAATTGGAGTAGAGCCTTTGTTTCTATAGTCATACGATTAGGATATGTAATATGTCTTATAAATAATCATATTTTATAAGCAAATGGAAAGCAAATATTTTGTTGTCAGAGTTACATGGGTGGCCTCCCAAGCTTTTTCTGGAAAAGACTCTCCACTGTCCAGCGGTGCCCAGCTGTATGCCCCAGGAGCTCACCTGCACTGGCCTCCCTTAGCTCTGTGGGCAGCCCTGCCCCTGCCCCACATAAGGGGTTGGGGTGAATTTATAAAATACCCATGCTTAAAAGAGACCAAGAGATAGATTTTCCTCCCATTTCAAAATTCTCAGTACTGTCAGTGAATGGAGGAAGCCTCTAGTTTTCTGAAAAGGGTCACTAGCCTACACAGGATGATCTTTTTCTTGTAAAGAAATGGCAACTTCAAATGTGTTGAAGATGGCATTTCAGGCATAGTGCATAGCTGTGCTTCAAAGCAAAAGAAAAGTCACTTTTGAAGAAGCAGTCTGAAAAAAGTGTCACATAAACTGGTAAAAATTTATCCAGAAATTCTATTACACAGGACCTCAATCTAGGATGCCAGGTCTTCAGGGCCACATCTGTGTCAGTCCATAAATAAATTATCACACTAGTCCTGCTCCATGTGTAGAGATGGGAGATCATACAGGCACGGATTTTTTAGAAAGCATGGCATCCTTTGATATACTTTGAAATTCAAATATAAAATATTGATAGAATGGAAAGGTTGGACTTGCATGCAGAAATGATTAATTTTTTTAAAAAATGCAGGTTGAAAATGCATATTTAGGACTGAGTTTGTTATAATTAACAGGAAAAAACGTCCTCCCAGTGACAGCTCTAATTAATAGTATCTGTAATTAAAATCACACCCTTCCAGCAGGAAAATTGTTTGAATTTCTTGGAGTGACCTTTTTGCTGCTCCTCCTGAGGGCATGGTGGTTAAGTTGATATTGATTTTATAATGAGCTCTGGTTTGTTTAATAAGAATCTGTAATCCAGACAATAAATGAAATGTATGCTTTTCTGCAATCCAGATTAATAAAAAGAAAAAAAAACAAGGGAAAAAAACTTTTTCTTTTAAAAATATTGTCTAGGAAAATTTGGAAGTGAAATGATTATGAAGATTTTTTTGTTGGGCTTAGTTTTGAAATCACTACAAAATTCCCTTTAGGGAACTACTTTGATTAAATGTGGGGGTTACCCCATTAAAGAGGATTGTTTACTGGTGAGAAAATCCTAGTTGCTAAGCTGTCGTGTTGTTTTGATTTGTTTTTGAGCAGAGCAGGACTCAGCAAATGAGGATGGGGATTACATGATTTTTAGCTTTAAATTTAGCTGAGTAATGTAGTAAGGACCCAGACAATTATAGTTACAAATAGAAGACATTTACACTGGTAAATGAAGCAGGTATTAATTCACTAGTGTATCCACATCTCATTTGGTTTTTCTAAGGCTACTCCAAGTCCCTCTTCGACGTTAAAAATCTGTCTGAAAAGTTTTTTTTGAATACTGCAAATGCAGAACAGTAAATTTCAGGAAGAGCATCTTGTTGCATTAACATATTCATTTTTAAATCATTAGCCTTCTGTACTTTGTTTATTCTATAAGGAAAGTAAGGTTGTGCATCGCAATTCCCATCACTGGATTACAAGGAAAATTGAGCAATTTGATGTCAGGCTTTCTTTCATGGGCACATCATAGAAATACACAATTTATGTTCTTAAAGTTTCTGAAAAAGAAAAAGATTATTGTGTAAGTTAGGCTAGAAATAAGTAACCTAGGTGTGGTAGAATGGTAGGCGGCAATATAATAAGTTTTATTAATATCAGAATAGGAAGTTGCCCTTTAAACAAAAGAACTGAGTGTTCTTACACAGGAGAAGAGAGGCAAGGTACAGAGACATCTCACGGCAGGGAGAAGAGGGCAGCTCAGGGACAGTGTTACCAGGAGACACGGGGGCTCAGACTATGGCTCCTTCCCCGTGTGTCCCCAGTTAAACACCATCAGCCATAGCACCCTGGCATGATGCTTCTAGCAGGGGCTGATATGCCCTCGGTTTTGTCAGAAGTGCCAACCCAGAGAATGTCCAAGTGAGAGCGTTTGATGGGCCCTCATGTTGCTGACCTTTGGAAACACATTGGCTATGGCAGCCCTGCGTGCACCCCATTTCACAGTGGGGGCCTCGGGTCACAGTGGAGCCAAGGAGTAGTCCTCAGTAGTCAGAGACTCTCTTTAAAATGCTTTCAAATAGTGCGAATTATTAAATTCTAATACAAACATCTTTAATCATTTCTACCTTTTCTTTCTCAACATAGAACTATTACATGGCCAGTCAGGATTTTAGAGCTCTGGGGGTGTGTGTGTATGTGAGAGAGACAGAGAGAGAGAGGGAGAGATAGATAGAGAGAGAGAGAGAGAGAGAGTGCTCATTTGCCTAACCTGTCAGGAAAACAAATCTTTTTTGACAAACACTTATACTTTTGACACTTACCATCAGATAATCCAGAATTTGCTCCAACTTGAAAAACTTGGGTATATTAACTTTCAGAATAATTGAAATGTATTTTTAAGGGTCATTTGTTTAACAGAACACTGAGACCAAACTTTCTTCATTGTTTTAGTGCCCTCCCCCCCCAATACATAAAACAATATATTTGGTTGGAATCTATAGTTAGTTACTTAAAAGGCAAATTGAACTTACTGTTATTTCCTTTTTTCAAGTTGACATAGGATGTCATAAATATGTATGTGTATGTCTGTATGTCCTAGTACACACACCACACACAGTAAGGATAATTAAAGGCACAAAAGGATTGTGTTATTTGGTACCAGTATACTTTTTGCATTTTTTCAGGTAGGTGCCCTATTTCTCAGGAAGGTGATTGGGTAAAAACTATGCCAAAAATAAGTTGTTAGATGATTAGAAGACAGTCCCCTCCTTTTTCTCTCTGAGTTCCTTTGAATGTTACATCCATTTCTTTGAGGCTTTGATCATCTGGGAGCAGCAAGTTGAGCATTCCGCCAGCCCTCTCAGCTTTCCCGGACATGAGGGCAGATGCTCCTCTGGAATTTTCAGCAAGTTCTCTTTTGATGGTTTATTTCACAACACCCAGCAGGCTTCCTTGTGTACTTGGGCCTTTGGAGACAAACCTGCAGGAAAGTGTGCACTGGGGCCAGGGGACCTCCATGGATAGGGCCGCTAAGTGCACATCTTGGTTGCCACTGCTCCCAAGACCCGCCCCCCCACAGTCAGAATCATGGAGTGTGAGAGAGAGTGTGTGTGTGTGTGTGCGTGTGTGTGTGTGTGTGTGTGTGGTGACTGTGCTCCTGGAGGGTGTGGTCACCTCACCGCAGAGTGCCCAGCACCTCACCTCTTGTGAGGGAAGCTCTGCTCTTACGGAGAGGACAGGTTGCAAGTCGGCTTTGAATTAAGAGACCCTTCTTTTTCTAGGTGAGTTTAATCTTTCGTAATTGGAGTAATCACAAGTACTGGAAACAGGATGTTCACAATTAAGTTAGAAAACAGCAAATTATCCTGACCCCACCACAGACTGCTGAACAGGCCTTTTCCATGTCAGTCTACTGTGCGTCCCAGAAGGGCTTTCCTTGCTTTATGTCTAAATTTCCAGGTCAAAATATTATATTTTGCAAATATCTCAGAAGCAAAATCTATCCCACTTCGAAATAAAGGGAGTGCCTTAAAATATTATTAAAGAACATTTCTGTTTATTATAACACAGCCAAGCTGGAGAATCAGAATTTTTCTAATTTACCCTTGGGAATCTAGCGGATGGTGCTGTGGGGGTGTGCTGGCTCCTCTCCTTAAGGCTGAGGCAAGCCACACTCCACTGCACTCAGGGCTCCCAGAAACCCTCCTGCCCCCCAACTGCAGCTTAAGCAGATATAAGTGCTTGTCAAAATGGCACCAAGTTCCATGCCTTTTGAGGTACTAATGTGCTATTCTAAGGAAAACTTGCAAAATTTTGCCATGATGAAGGTAAAGGAACACATTTTGTCCCCAACATCCCAACAATATGTGTTCATTTGCATATATGTTCTGTTTCAAGTTGTCGATACCCAGGCCACGGCTCTGTCTCCGCTTGGTCCCACCTTCCATTTGCCTTTCACCAGGGTCTCGGTGCTTTTCTGGAAGGTGTCCACTTGTAGTGCGTTTTTCTCATAAATCTTAAACTTTCAAATAGGCCATTTCCAAAAACAGTGACTACATGTCTGTTCCGCAGTTTTGCCCATGTTTCCTCAAATATAGCTCCTGAGATTCAGAAATAGATCGTCAGAGAACACTGAAGTCTGGAAAGATTGCCAAAGAAATATCTAAACATAAAAAGAAAGCACATTGCTTGCCCTAATACTGCAAGCCACTTTCCTGAGCAGGCAGTAATAATTAGATCAGACTTAATTAAAAATAACAGCGACCACTCAGTGAGATATTCAGAAAATAAAAGATTGGAACGTCTAACAGGTGAAAGTTCAGAAGCCTGGCTTCTGTGTCTTCTTTCTGTTACTATGATATTTACTATATTTGCTTTTAACTTTGTTGCTGGTTAGACCTGGATGTCACCTGAATAACTACCCAGGGTGGGGCAGGAGGACAGAGAAGGTTAAATTAGCCCCATCGTTTGCTCTGTGGCTTTCTCCAGCTTTTCTCATCTTACTCTCCAGGACGAGGGACAAGTAGGTCTGGGGCTAGAGGAAGAGGTGTGTGCTTATGTGTCTGTTGCCAGTATGGGCTGGAGTGTCACTCACCTGAGTGTGGCCAGTGTGCTAGTCTGCCTTGCCCATTTTACTTTCAAATGAAAGAATGCTTCCTTCTCACACAAGTGGGAGCAGCTGGTGGAATGATACCTCACTCACACTGCACAGCCCTGTGAGAGTGCCTATTCCTCAGCTCTTCAGCCAACCTCCTGGCCAGTCCAGCAGCGGAAAGAGAGGAGGCCCCAGGGGCTTTGGAAGCCTACCCAGGTGAGCACAGGTGTGCTGCCTGTTTTACTAGTGGGCAAAGAAAGGGCCAGGTGAGCTGAGACTCACCAAGCAGATGGCAGAGCGGCCGCAGGCTGGACCCCACTGGTGTCCCCACCACAGAAACCATACTGTGAGACCGAACCCTTCCTCTGGCTCCCGGGCCCAGTGTGAGCACTGTGGGACAATAAGGAATAGCAGACCTCATTTCTTCTCTTAGCTTCTGATTTTTTGGAGATGAGGAATTTGCCATAAAACCATGTGAAACAACATGGAAACGATAGTGAGTGGTTAAGAGGCGATTTGGGCAATGGTGAGATCAGAGACTCGGGAGGCACAGGAGGGTGCTGGCCCGCAGCAGCCCACGAGGAGAGCTCCAGGCTGGGCAGAGGGGCCACAGCTGCGGGGCTGTGTGCACAGGCATCAGGGGCTCACGCTGGTGCAGTGACTAACCGGACCAGGACCAGCCTCCCTGGAGCAGTGGAGGAGCTGTGACCAGAGGGGAGAGGCCTTCAGTCAGCAGAGAGCTTGGACTGCAGGCAGGAGGTCCCAGTGGGTCAGTGGCTCTGGGACAGGTCAGCTTCCTGGTGTGGCTAAGAGTGACTCAGGGGAAGAGCCACATCCCACCCTCTCTTTCTCCACATTCTGTTCTCTCCTTCTTAGTTTTATTGTTCTGTTGCGATATATTTGTTGGTTAAATTCCTTCCCTTTCTAATATTCAAACCCATGGAGAAAGAGACTGGGACATTCTCCATCCCTGCGGGCACCTGGCCCAGAGCATGGGCCCACCCCCTGGGGCAGGTCCCTTCCTCACAGCAACCTGAGACAGCGTGTGCTGTGCACTGGCTGCCCTGAAGGCTAGGCCAGGTCCTGGGCTGCCCATGTTTTCAGCTCTGAAGTTCTGCTTGAGGATCAGTCACGTTTGTGTTCAAGGATCCCTGCTGACGGGCATCGCTTAGACTCTTGACAGACACCTCCTTTCCCAGGGAATGTATTTTACTCTGTATTTTTCCTTCCCGTGTGTACACCCCCATTCAGGGGGTTGAGGGCATGTTTTCTGAACTAAAACTTAGAACATACAATCTGCAGAGAAAGCATGGGCTTCTCGGGAAGGAAACAGTAGGGAAGACCTGGAATCCAGGCTATCCAGTAAAATTCAAGACATCCCAGGGAAGGCGTTCAGAGGAGGCACACAAGTGAGTGCACATCAGGTGAATGTCTGCATTGTCCAGGACGCAGGCAGAGAAAGGCAGCCCTCAGGGGCTATTGCTGGCCTCGGCCACCTGCCCCAGAGAGAGTGAGGGGTGCAACTGGAGGGATGCCAGGTCAGGCCAGGCCAGGCCCAGCACGGAGCCTGCTGCTCTGGGCAGAGCATCCTGCCCTCCTGTCGGTGGGGGGCAGCTTACAAGTGAAATGGGTGTGGGAGGAGAAATGTCAGGAGTGAAGCAAAGTGTAAAAAATGGGTTAAACTGAGATTTTAAAATAAATGGTGAAAGGGTGGGGAGGAGACCCCGGCGGGCAGGTGATGGAAGAGGGACAGTGGGTGTGGATGCCAGGACACCCCACCAGAAGTACAGCAGGCCTTGGGGAGCTCCACGGATGCCTTCTTCAACCAGGACCAGACAGACACCCCAGCCAGGAAGGCTCTTCCTGCACAGGAGGAGGACAGGCTGGAACCTCTGTGGGTAAAGCCTCATGATAGCAGCAATTGGGCAGAGCCCCCAGACATGCGCAGAGGTGACTGCTCCGGAGGCCCCTCTGGGACCAGGGTCCGCGTGAAGTGCACCACTTCTCAGCCTCCACGGACAGAGGATGCGTCTCTTGTAAAACAGCATTACCTGCAGCAAGAGGCATTAGCCTGTCAAAAATAGCCAAGCCCAACTCTTAACATGCACACGGCCATAAAGGAGGCAAGACGTTGCATAAGGGTGCAGGATGGGAGTGATGCTGGAGCTGTCAGGCCAGGAGCTACGAGTCACAGAAGAGAAGCTTTGGGAAAGCAATTGCACTGTCAAACCAGGGAGGCCCGGGTGATGGAAGTGGTTTTCAGATGCCCAAGTTGGAGATCACTGAAAGGATGTGAATAAAAAGACACCCTGGCTGGCAGGCCACATCTGGTGAGCCCCATGCAGCCCTCCCCTCGCCTTGGTCTGCTCTGCTGTCACCGCAGAGGAGGCTCTATCCTGGCACCTTCTCTCCAAGGCCTGAGGCCTCCCAGGTCTGCAGCTGTCCTGACCTCTCCGCCCACATCCCCTGCACACATGCAGGTGCCCAGGGCTGTGCCTGGTGGGAATATGTCGTGTTGACCTAGACGTCACTCCAAGGAATGGGGCCTCTGAGGCAGCCTTTGATCCGCAGGATTGCTGAACTCAGACTTGCCCAGAAAGTGTATTTCCTCTAAGAGTAGGATCCCATTTTCTGAAACAATAGGGCAGCAGAGAATTTGGTTTCACATTAGAGCAGCACCAGTCTGCACTTGGCACCGACTCCCTGGCCTTCACTGCATGGCAGAGACAAGCAAAGCCATGGGCTCTGAGGAAGCAGGGCCAGATGTCTGGGAGCAGGTCGGACGCAGTGGGCAGGGAAGGCTCCTGTGGGAGAGGAGGTTGGAGAGGGCTGACCCCAGACAGAGAGGGGCCTACAGCCATCAGCCGACTGTTGCCCTCCCTGTGCAGGACACAGGTCTGTGGGACCTCACAGCCACGCCTGCTACTGTGAAGGGGCTGCAGTGTTTCTCTTCTCCATCAAGTTCACCTTTCTCAAACTATGTTGCTCAAAATACAAAGTTCCATTGGTGGGGGGGGGTTCCTCTTTGGGAGAATGGCTGATGGTTAAGATGGGAATCTTAGTAGGTTAGTTCTCTGTTAGCAAGTACAAGGGACACGAAAGACCTCTGACTGGAAAGGTGGCAGGTGGGATATTTTGAGATTCTTTAACATACGAAATAATAAACCAGCCAAGTTAAGTTTCTCTGTGTGTGGTTGTGTGTGTCTGTATATGATTGTCCAGAGAGCAGAAAAAGGAAGGTTCAAAGATACTATATTAGCAAATAAAGCAAGATGTTTGGAAATACATAATTCTTATGACTTTATGACTATGACTTTAGAGATACAGGCGTGGATATGAGTACAGGTTTATACTTGGGTTGATTGTATGACATTTAATAGCAAATCAGTTAAAGGAGTTTATAAGTGGTAAATGCTGGGATTATTAACACACAAGATATGTTAGCCTTAGTTTATAGCCAGGCTTAAATCCTCTAACTAAAAAGTTTGATTTGCTCCATATGTTAGCATTTCATAGTTTTCCTTTTTTTCTTCATAAAGATATTAAAGCAGAAGAACACAAAGTAAAGGAATATTCCTAGAATTACACCTTTCATAGACCTGTAAAACCTACACTGAAACTAGAAATCAAGATGTTCTTGAGTGAGAGGAAATAAAATACAGTTGCTTGTTAAACAAAAATCATCACGTGGCTTGGAGGCTGACCTGGCTTGCACATTTTGGGGTCACCTCCTTGCCTTTGCGTCCTCTACCAGATTCAAGGAGAATCTAGAGGAGCCCTCTGAGCTGTCTGCCAACCACTGTCTCAGCACCCTCACCACCTCGAGGCCACTGGGTCCTGCTTGGCCTCCCTTCTCCAGGGTACGCACTGCTGGGGTGACTTTTTCAAGTGCATCTTGAATCTGCAGATCCCGCCTCGGGTGAGGCAGCCAGACAAGCTGATGTCTCATGTGGGCCTAAGGCTCCTGTCCCAGCAGCACTCTGGACCCAGAGCTTGCTCCCCACAACCCCAGTTCAGGGATGCAGGAGGCCCTCCCCACACATTCTCTTTCCCCCAGGAGACGTCCCTTCCGGTGAAAACACCTCCCTTGTGCCCTCCTTGGGATAATGATGGACTTCTAAAAACGCCCATGCCTTGGAGCTCAGAGTCCTAGGTCACAGCTGCCAAGGTCACTCAGCTCAGAGTTGCCCCAATCTGACCAAAGGTCCTGGAGCGCCTCAGCCGCAAGCAGTTAGGGCACCACTCACATCAGTTGTAGGTGGAACAGGTGGGCCCAGAAGGACGTGGGGTTCCTGCAAATGGAGCACAGCTGGTTGGGCAGCCACACCCATCCCCATCACTTGCCTGGCCCTGTGGCTTAATTAAGCCGTGGTGCAGAAGGGAGGGTATGAGTCCCTTTTGTGCTCTGGGCTGGCTGCTTCCAGCCCCTGGGGTGCCCTGTGTGCCTCCATGCTGAGCCTTTGTTCTGAATGCCCCTCACTTGCACATCCCAGACCCTCCCATCTGTCAGCCCTGCAGAGCATCCCTCCCAGGCCTGCCGGCCGCTCCCCACTCTGACAACAGAGCCTATTGGTCCCTAACCTCCCTGTGTCCTTTTATGCCCTCACAGTTGGCGTGAGGTTTCAGGCCCATTCTTTGGATTCAGTTATTCTTCCGTCTGCCTCTGACTGAAAGCAGGCTTGGGGCTGGGGGTGCACTCCCCTTCCCCCACCATACCAGCCTTGGGCAAGGAGAGCCCTAGTGTCCTGGACACAGACCCATAGCACCTGGCAGGGGACCTAGAGGCTCAATAAAACCAATAGCTTGAACTAAGACACTGACGTGAGAGGAGCTGGTCTGGGGGCTGTGTACACCTGTCAGAGGCCTCCCACACACCACCCAGGAGGCGTCTGCACAGGAAGCATCAATATGTGACAGTGATGGCAATGAGAACAACAGGGACAATTTGCCATCTTTTAAGCAAAAGGAAAATCAGGAAGGTGGCAAGAGGTCCTTGCAGAAGACACTGCCCATCCTCTTACCTGGGCTGCTCCGGGAAGACTGGTGACTGGATTCATACTACTCGGCTGTTTTACTCACTCGGCTGTTTTAAATCCTCTGAGCATGAAACCAAAGCACAAGTTCTGCCTGTAGCCTGTGCAGCTTCCCTAGATGGGCTAGAGGCCCTGCTGACTTTTTTGGGAACCCTCAAAACTTACTTGTACAGGGAGCCATCAGTGTGGGACGACAGCTGGCACAGAGCGCTGGGCAGCTACGAGGCCCCCAGAAGCCATGCAGAGGGCACAGGCCACACGTGCCCCCCTGGACACCGGATCCCTCCACTGGCAATTAGAGCAGAAAGATCGCAGCAGAAGCCCCCGTTAAATGTGTGTTCTGGGAGGTGAGATGCTCATTAGAATCCTGGTTCCTGCCTACGTCTTTATTTTCATAACTGTCTCCTGTCTTCAACCTGACATTTAGCAGAGCACAGCAAATGGAGACAGTGAGTATTTTCAGTCTTAAAGGAAAGGCAGCTTTTTAGTAGATGGGGTCTCAGGCACCTCAGTAATGTTTGGGTGCTAAAAGCATGCTCTCGAGTCCAGTACACCTACCACGTCCTGCAGAGCTGCACGTGGCTTCTGCGCTTTGTGCAATGGCGACATTTCCTGCATCATGTGCGGGGGCTTCAAGGGCTCCCAGCCCACCCCCACTTCATCAGAGAGGGGAGTGGGAGCCCCTGCAGCAGGACTCTCCCTGTCCCCCTCCCTGACCCCCACGTGCACCAGCCAGTCTCTGATGCCCATGGTGCCCTCTGGCCAGGTGATGCTTGCTGGGCAGACCCTGAGGAACGTGGGGTCAGACCAGAGAGACTCCCACTGTCGAGTGTGGGAGGCAAGACGCAGGCGCAGGTGCAGGCAGCATGAGGACGGCTGGAAACTGCGTGAGGCGGGCAGCCCCTCAAAAAGCATCTTTCAAAGTGGGAAAAAATCACAGTGCATGGTAAGACTGCTCACGCCGAGCTGTCTGTGGTTTTCCTGATGCTGTGGAATCGGCACTTAAAACATCACAGCTGTGTGTTCTAGGGGAGCCAGGGTGCAGTGTCCAGTTGCTGAGTCAGGAGCAGCAGGGGCTGCCGTCCGGCAAGTGGGCAAGCGATTGTCCCCTTCCCTGGGAGGGGTGTCCTCTCCCCTGTGGGGTATGTAGGTAACACACATGGTTCACAAGTTGGGGTGTCCCTGGTCTAAGTGTGAAGGGAGCCCTGAAAAATGCTGGGTGCGGCTGCATCCTTAAAAGGGGACACAGTGCCTGAGGGCTCCATCTCAGGGACATATGTGCTGGCTCTGACCTAGGAAGGAACCAGCGTCCTCAGTTGCTGGGATCTACCCTGGGCTGTTCCTTCTCCCGAGGGGAGAGCAGCCTTGTGCTCGCCCGGTCCTGGGAGTCCTGGGAGCCATCCTCTTGGCCCCTGTGTTTCTTTGCCAGAGCCACACTAATCAGGGGCGCCGGCATGGTGGGAGAGTCGCATAAAACTGCTCTCCTGCCCTGGTGGTCAGCTGCTGGCCTGCAATAGGAGGAGATTCTTCACCTTCGGTTTAGTTTCATGACGAGATAAAAACTTAAACTATGTTGGGAATAAGGATAGATGATTATCCAATGAAGATAGGTGATTATACGTGAAGTCTTTCTTCTTCATATGCTCTTTCCTCCATTATGAAAAAGAACCACTTCAAAAAACCTGGAATATTTTCTCCCATGATTTCCCCCCATACATACTTTCTGAACAGTTCACTTAATTTTAATCATATTGAATGTAGAATTTTATGTATTTTAAACATACTTTGTGTTGGTTTTTCTTATCACAGAAGTAATAATACATGCTCAATTTGGAAACTGCAAATAAGCAAAAAGAAAAATAAAATAGAAGCCACCATAGTTCCACCCCAAGACTGACAGTGCCTATTATCAATGCAGTGCGCACCTCCCAGTATTCTCCTCCTGCCTGTCTCCACTGTTTACATTTGTACTCTGCAGTAAGGGCTTCCCTGCTACCCTGTTGAGCTGACAAGCACCAGCCTTTCCTCTGAGCACTTGGGCCCCAGAGCCCACATGCTTGGGCCCATTGTCCTGCCACTCGGGCTGAGGCCCCCAAGAGGGCCGGCCCCTCTCGGTGCACGCTGGTTGTTACCCACGTGTGGGTGATTGGCTTGTCCCTCCCCAGCAGATCCTAATGGACCCATTTCCCTTCATGGCTTCATCCATTTGTCCCTTACTTGTGTCCAGTTGCTGCTAATTATGCCTCCAAGTAACCCTAAAAATTCCAGGCTGTCCTTTGTGGACACACTTAAGCCACACACTGACTGCTTTGTTCCAATGGATCAGTGAAAGGTGCAAAGAATTTTATCTGAGCCTTTGTCGTCTTGGCCTTTCCTTGGGTAGAACTTGAGGACGAAAGGCCCCTTCTCCCACAGTGACTCCCCTATCAGGTGCAGAGCTGAGACACGAGGCGTTGCATTACTGTGTGTACAAACCAAGTCCTGCCCCCCAGAATCTTCTTCAACTTATTTTGCAAATTGTATTATGAAGAAGCATAAAATGCATTGAGGACAGTGCAGGAGGAGCCAGGGCCACGCCTGACAGAGAAGCAAGTGAGTCTCTAGGAAGTGAAGGCCATGGGGTCATGGGCAGTTCTCTGCTTTCTCTGTCCATGTCCTTCCACCACAAGGATTTGCTCCAGCAGGTGAAACTTCCCAGTGCTGACTGGAGGTAGCAGGGACATGGGTGTGCTTTGCTCTGCAGGGACAGGCACATGGGCACAGGTGCACACAGAGGTGGTGTGAGCGTATGCATGCTGCTGGATTCACACACTCTCGGGGCTCCGGGGGCCCTGGAGCAGCACCAGGCTGGGAAAGATCAAGGTTGCATTGTGTTGGTAGAGTCTTGCACCTGGGTTCAGGCTCTCTGGGTCTGACATTTCTTGACATACAGTGTGGCCTGAGTCTTGCATGCTCATTTCATGGTGGAGCATTTAAATGTAGGGGATGGGGGAAACACCATTCTTTCTTTTAAAAAACCCACCTAGTCTGGGTCGGTGCACCTGAGAAGGGTGGGTTTTTCACAGTCAAGCTGGTGGACAGCCCAGGGAAGATGCTGGCTGGGAACTCTGAGGTGAGACAGATGCAGACAGCGGACTACTGAGTGCACACCTAGCACATAATACGTGCTTCACACACATTAGGTATAGAATCTCCCGAAAACTTGATGGGGCAGTTCCATCATCATCCCATTCCACAGACCACAAGACAGAGCTTGAGGCACTTTGTCCAACACCACCCGGCAGACTGGGCCCAGAGTCCTGGTCTGTAGCCTTTGCCTTACGCTGCCACATGGTGCAGATCTGGACTTCACTGCAGGTCAGGGTTCCTGACCAGGGATGGGTTTCTCCTTCTGCATGGGACTCTGGCCTGGAATGCCTGCTTCCCCACGTGGAGCGGCCCGGGAATCACCAAGGGCTCTTGCAGTACAGACACCTTGAACCACGCCCTCCACGTGATGGCATGTGCGTCCTTCTCATCTGGACCTTGGTGTGACTGGCGTCTGTTTTCCTTAATAGCTTTCTCAACACATGAGACAGGCCAGGCAGCTAAAAAGCCACAGAGAGACATGAAGCCCATCTTCAGAGATGGACATCCCCAAAACCCAGAGCAACATTGCACAAAAATAAATGGCTTTCTCATTTGCACATCTGCATGTCCTTTCTGCTCTTTATTGCTAAAGAGTTGGGGTGGAGAAGAGACAAGGGACCCATTTCATCAGACTCCCAGTGGGAGTGGCCTGGTGATGCCCTCGGCCCCCTGCCCTGCCCTGCTAGTTGGCCTCAGGCTTTCATCCACAATTAGAAGATGCTTTTGGCTAAATCTGCCCTTCTTCTTCATTCATAATTAATTACCTGTTGGTTTTTGGGCCACATGAATTGCTACCAAGCTTGTAGTTGTCTTTGTGAACTCAAGGTCATCAAGTGAAATGGCCTGGGCTCTCATTAAAGCAGTGTTGTCTCTGGCCAGAATCTTTCTTCCTTTAATCATCATTAGACTTAGTTAAGATCTTAAATATAAGGTTTTTTTTTTTTTTTTTGAGGAAAGTAGATGGACGGAGCTGGACCTGCTGTCTAGCCGAATGAAGACCACTGTCGATCGCGCCCAAGTGCCCAACTCAGGCCGATGCTGGGTCTCACTGAGTCTGCGCCTTAGTCGGTTAACTCCTCCAATAGATCTGCACATCCTGTCGTTCCCATTTCAAGGCGTTTTCTCTCAGCCTGGGAATTTCTGTGCTGGATGTTGATTGTGCTTGCTGCCAGGATTATAAATTAGGGAGATTTCGTAATAAAATTGGGCCGGTCTCCGGGTTCCTTTCAGCGTGTGCTTATGCAGCTTGTTTAGCATTATCAGTTGTCTTTTGCCCAAATAAAATGCTCTCTAGACCATAGCTCTGTATATGAACTTACTTAGCAGAGTAGCACCTGCACAGCATTTATGTTGGTGATGGCAGCTCTGTCTCTCAGTGACGGGGGCTCCCTGTCCTGTGCTCCGGGGCTCCCCAGAAGTTGGACAGTGAATGTGGACATTGGTCCAACACCAGCCTGGTGCCACAGAACAAACGCTGTGAACTTTGCATGACACTGTGAACAATATGCCTCCATCTGTGCGGGCTCTGTCCGGGGTCAGTCGGCCCATGTCTTTGTTCATCACTCTGTGGATACGATGGCTTTTTTAGGAACAGATGATGTTTTTTAAATGAAGAAGGTAGCTCTACACTGAGGCTGCTGGGATAGTTTTCTAGCACCTCTGATGAGCTCAGGACAGGTGGCAGGCTGTTTGGTGATTTAGGTACACACAGAGCAGGGTGGGGATGCTGCCCCAGAGCCGTGAAGCCAGGACTTCAAACTCCTTTGAACTCACCTCCTTGACCCTATCTGGACCATTTCCAAGTCAGGCCACATTCTATATTTCTTCCTCTATTCTAGTAAAAACAAGTTCCCTTTTCCTTAGAATAATTTCAAAGTACAGGTCAGAAAATGGGCCTAATACAGAATCTCTGTGATAAGTTTACAAATTATACTCAACCTAAAGGACTGTTAATAATACCACATGGTGGTGTCCACAGAGCTGTCCTCAGTGAGCAAAAGACAACCTTAGGGGACCCTGGCTTCTTCCTACACCCCCCAAGTGATGTTGGGAAATGCCTGAGATGGGAAGAGTAGGGGCAGATCCCCAGTGTGAGGGCGCATGTAGTTAGGTGGCCCAGCAAGGGGCGTGAAGGCGACAGAAATTGCTGCAGGTGAGAGATGCACCTGAGACCTCCCGAGGAGCCGCTTTCCTAGGGAGGCCATGTAGCTTGTCCCGTGTCAGGACAGCATTGAAGCCACACTCGTGTGTGAGTTCTTTTTGGCCTCAGCAGGCAGATGTGGCTTTCTTCTGTCTTGTCACCAAGGGAAACATCAAGTGGGACTTTGACCTTGTACTACAAGCAGAACTAACTACTGGATAACTCTCGGCCAGCCTGTGATTCTGAGTCTACTTGTAACTCTGTCACGGCACCTCTTCACAATTTACGTTTGTAAAAGCTCACATTACCCCTGGGGCTAGGGCATGGCTCCTTCCCATCTCTCAGGATAGGAAGATGATGAGGCAAGAGAAGGAAAGGGGTCTGTCAGCAGCAGAGAGCAGCAGGCTGCACCGAGCCGCTAGCCAAATGCTCTATGACTTCCCCAGATGGACTTGAGGCCGGGACTCTTAGATGGTCCCATGGAAACATCAGTGGTGAATCCAGACTGGCCCAGCAGCAGCTATGTGGAAACCAGATGTCAGCTTCTCAGTGGACAAATGCCCTTTACCCTGAGCCCATCACGTCAGCATGGCTATAGATAGCAACGTTTTCCCCCATCACTAGTATTCCAACTAGAAAGGTGGTCTGGTCCATGTTATTTCTCAAAAACTGTGCACTGCCCTCACCCGCACCTGCACACCATGCCCGTCCACCTGCTGTTCCGCCCACAGAGAGGCTCAGCCCCTGGCACCAACCTTGGGGTCTGTGCCCAAGAGCCCCTCCTCCAGGAAGCCCTCCCTGACCTTGAGTTTAGGGTTATTCCCCTCCTCCCCACCCTGGCAACACTTCCCCCGCCCCCCAAAATCCAACACACATTGTCACCATCACTCTGGTGGCTGTGAATGCCAGGAGCCCAGGGACCCCGTGAATGTCAGCCACCAGCATTCCTGTACTTGGACGGCGCTCACCCAGGGAGGGACGGACACCCAGATGTAGATAAATGAATAACAATGTTGTGAGAACAGCTTGGGCACTGTTCCAGAGGGTCTTTCTTAGCAGATTGTGATCTTCACAGCAGCTGTGAGGTGGGTGCTGCCAGTACCATTCCACAGATGAGGAAACTGAGGCACAGAGAGTCTAAGGCGGTGTAGTCAGTCAGAGCTGACAACAGATTCAGAGTCTGGCGCTGGATATGAAGGGGGGTGTCCTGGCAATGGAGGAAGAGCCTAAATTAAATCTGTCTATAGTTCCCATCTAGACCACTGAAGAAGCACTTTCTGCCCAGATTCTAGGGATGTGTTGTGGCACCACACATAGCCCAGTTATCTGTGCCTAAGGGCTCTCTAGAGGGGCTGGTTCCCCCAGGAGCTGTCAGAAAATCTCAAACTTGTAACCTCCAGAAGCAAGTACAGCCTCCCACCCAGCTGCTGTGGGCAGACGAGCTACCCTCAGGAGTTGGAGGGTGATGGGGACCTGGACAGGGAGGATGGGGACCTGGGGAGGTGAATTGGGACCCAGTGGTCTCTCACTTGCCCACGTTTCATGGGGCAGAAGGGGCCTTGACCCCTGGAACCCTGGAACCCTCAACCCAGGTACAGCCTCCCTACCAACCTAACCCCCTGCGGGGACATTCTGGCAGATGGCACTTGTCTGAGTCGTTTGCTGTGAGAACAAACCCTATCATGGACGAAGGCACGTGGTGAGCGGGCCTGGGTGGCCTCCCTCCGTGCTGGATGTAGAGGAAGGACAGAGCCGTCCTGTGTCCGAGTCTCAGCTTCTCTGAGATATACAAAGGCATTCAGCAATAACAGGAAGAGCTAGGGAAGAGTCACAGATCTGACCTAACCCATACCACACCCTACTGGACTGTCCTCACAGCTCTCTGGATCAACCTGGATCTTCCCCTGGCCAGGAGACTTGAGCAGGAGACCTGTCAGCTGGTCTAGCGCTAACATTCTGTGATTTGTTTGGAAACATCTTTGAGTTTGCCTCAAGAATTTCATTCTGACTTAGAGAATTGTTCTAATCTCTGTCACACTGATACTCCAACTCACTTGCTAGTTGACGTCTCCACAGCAGGGGCCAGGCATGCAGACTGTGCACGAGCCCTCAGGGTCCACTCCTGTGTGGTCCCCTCTACCTCTAAAGTGGAAAACAGCAGGCGTGGAGACCATAAATGTTTTGCCCAAGTTCACATAAAAGGCCTGTGGTCCTTTGTTGTCATCCAAGTGAAAAAAAGTTAAATTAAAATAAAAATAAAAGTCTGTGGTTAAACAAGGACATGGATCTAAGATCTTGAAACTGTACTGTGCATGTCCTTCTCTGTGGGTCCCAGAGGGAGACCAGAACCTGGGTTCACCGCAATCTCTCGCAGTGATGAGAGTCGTGTGTCTAGGTTGAATTCTTATTTTCAGTGAGTGAATCTCACACACTTTGAGTCTTCCCCAGAGTGTTTTGTTCCTGCAGGCCCACACTGGGCTGCTCAGACCATACTGCCACTGTCTCTACACTCCGATTGGGTGTTTTATTTTCTGGATAAATTATTAAGCCATAGAAATTACTGCAGAAACGTGCACTGTGCTTCCCCCATCAGGCAAAGCTGCACTTGCATCAGTGGGGGTAGAGAGCTAGGGCTGATGTCAACCACCGCACCAAAGGATTCTCTTATTCATGGGTTTCTTCTTGTTTGTTTTGCTTTGTTTTTGAGATTCTGAGAAAACTTGGGTTGACTTTTTTAAACCAGCTTGTTATTTAAAAACTGCTTATAAGCTAAGGAGGACTATAGGACTTCAGTGTGGCACCCTCCTGCCCTCCTGCCTCCTCCCTGTGGTCAGAGTCCCCTTGTTCTCATGGCCCTTCCCAAGGCACCTGCACCCAAGCCACTTGTCAGCAGCCCCAAGTGCCCAGGAGCTCAGGGTCATCCACCAGAGCTGAGTGGAGAGGAGACGGTTCCCGTCTGGGGTCCACTGGCTTTACAAGACCTTGAGAGCCGAGGAATGTGGCAGCCCAGGATGGAGGGGACAAGACGCAGAAGTGCTTCCTGAACTTCCTGCCTCTGGAGCTGAGAGACCTCTGATGCTCATGGCTAGGGACAGGCAGGTGGCATGGCCTCCGTGGATGCCACCAGGATGAAAGGACAGGAGCTCTTCAAAGACTTTGCCCATGAATGCATTTTCAGCTCTTTGGGCTCAAATTCTCTTGTAAACTTTTTCTTGATACCAACTTTTTTTTGATGAGTTAGGCTATGATTATGGGTTCACTGGTTGAAAGGGTAGGGCACACAGAATCACCAATGTTGGGATACTTCCTTAGAGAGGCGTTTAGGCGTTTCGTTAGCTGTAATGGTGGGGAGTACCCAGGAGTGTGGGGGAGAATACCCAGGAGTGAGGGAGAGTATCCAGGAGTCGGGGAAAGTACCCAGGAGTGAGGGGAGACTACCCAGGAGTGGGAAGATTACCCAGGAGTGTGGGAGAGAGTACCTAGGAGTGGGGAAAGGGTACCTAGGAGTATGGGGGAGAGTATTAAAGAATAGGGGACAGTACCCAAGTGTGGGGGGGGAGTACCTAGGAGTGTGGGGGAGAGTACCCGGGAGTGTGGGGGAGAGTACCTGGAAGTGGGGGGAAGAGTACCTGGGAGTGGGGGGAGAGTACCCAGGAATGGGGGGAGAGTACCCAGGAGTGTGGGGGAGAGTACCCGGGAGTAGGGGGGAGAGTACCCAGGAAAGGGGGGAGAGTACCCAGGAGTGGGGGGAAGACTACCCGGGAGTGGGGGAGAGAGTACCCAGGAATGGGGGGAGAGTACCCAGGAGTGGAGAAGAATACCCGGGAGTATGGGGAAGAATATCCAGGCATGGAGGGGAGAGTACCAGGAATGGAGGGCATCCCAAGAGTGGGAGGCAGTACCCAGGCTAAATCTGGAGGGGGCAATTAATGGCCAGTCCTGAGGACTACATGGTGTGCCTACAGCCACGTGGCTGTGAGGGGTGGCACCATGGCCACACAGAGGCTGAGAGTGTGGGGGAGAGGGGCCTCTGTGGTGTGTTTAAATATCCCATGTGGAAGGCAGGGAACTTAACCAATGTTCCACTGACATTTTCCTTTGAATCCAGACCCCTTTTACAGCAGGCCACGGCATGTCTGTGATTGCAGGTTTTCTGTGTCCACTTACATGCTGATGGGCACCTGGGTTATTCCCTATCTTGCTACTGTGGACTGTGCTGTGGTAAACACACATATAAAAAGTGTAGGTATCAGTGGTGCCCGTAGCTCAAGTGGCTAGGTGCTAGCCACATACACCAGAGCTGGCAGGTTCAAATCCAGCCCAGGCCGGCCAAACAACAATGACAACTACAACCAAAAAATAGCCAGGCATTGTAGAGGACACATGTAGTCCCAGCTATTCAGGAGGCTGAGGCAAGAAAAATCGCTTAAGCCCCAGAGTTGGAGGTTGCTGTGAGCTATAACACCACAGCACTCTACCCAGAGCGATAGCTTGAGGCTCTGTCTCAAAAAACAAACAAAAAAAAAGTGCAGGTGTCTTCCTGACAAGCCCACTTCTCTCCCTCTGGGTAGAGCCCCAGCAGTGGGGAGTGGATCAAACAGGAGGTCTGCTTCAGCTCTCTGAGGACTCCCCTTCATGTGTTCCGGTCTCACCAGCAGTCTAAGTGTCCCCTTCTCTCTGCGCCTTGCCGGCTTCAGCCCTTTTTTGACTTTTTAATGATAGCCATCTAACCAGTGTAAGATGGTATCTCATAAAAAAGAATGAAACCTTGTCTTTGGCAGCAACATGGAAGGAGGCCATTATCTTAAGTGAAATAACTTGGACAGAGAAGGTCAGATAACTCATGTCCTCACTTATGAGTAGAGCTGAGCCTCGGGGGTAGGGGAAAGAGCAGTGACTCAGAGGACACCGGCTGTGTGGCAGGGTGACAGCCACACAGGCTGTGTGGCAGAGTGATGGTTGCACAGCTGTGTGGCAGGGTGACGGCCGCACGGGCTGCGTGGCAGGGTGGTTTCCATGCTAAGAGCCTAGAATGCTACAAAGCATAGTCACATAACCAAGCTGCAGTGAAACCCCCAAGTCTGTAAAGTCTCTGTGAAACAATCCATCAAGAGACTTTAGCCTTTGGTGGTCCACTCAGAAAGGCAGGTGATGACCCAGCACTTTCCTTTGCACATGTGACTCCATCTGTCCTCCTTTGCATGGGCTTTGGGAAGAGAGTGAAATACCAAAATGAGGGGTTTTCTTCCAAACAGCTTGAGTGTGGGCCAGTTTCAGCTGTCAGGTGGGAGCCCTCTGCTCCCCTCTGCTTATCCCCTAACAAGAAGGGAAGGACTCCTGACCCAGTCTGCCTTTCACGGTGTTCCAGGACATTCTGTTTTGATGACAGAGTAGGATCCAGCAGCCCCATTCTTGAGTCTGAGGGTCTGGGTGGGGTGTGTGGAATGTGTGGCTGTGTGTGTCTGAGTCTGCATGTGTGTGTGAATTATGGTTTGTGTCCGTGTGTAGTGTATGAAGCTTCTCCACAGTGTGGAGCCCAGGTGCAGGGCCCAACCCTCAGGTTCCCTGGCCGCTGACCCCTCTGCCTCTCGCTGTCCTCCAGGAGCTGTGCCGCCAGCGCATGGCCGCACGGCCGCCCGACCGCCCAGAGGGCCCTCACGTGTCTCGTATCAACAGCATCTCATCCCAGTTCAGCGACGGGCCCATGCCGAGCCCTTCTGCACGGAGCAGCACCTCGTCCTGGTCTGAGGAGCCCGTCCAGTCCAACATGGACATTTCTACTGGCCACATGATCCTGGTAAGGCCCTGTCCTCTGTGTCAAGCACAAGGAGAGACAGGAAGTGGCTCATGCCTCTGCCCAGCCCCATCCTGCCCCAGGGGCCCTTGTGCTCATGGCAGGACTGATGGGACTGACCAGCCACCTCCTACCCCAGTGGCCCCTGAGCTCCCAGCAGAACTGATGGGAATGACCAGCCACTACCTGCCCCAGGGACCCCTGAGCTCTTGGCAGGACTGACAGGACTGACTAGCCACTGGCATGAGCAGCATGAGGCCCCTGAACCCAGCAGGCAGGACGTTCACGCCCTGAGATCCTTAACGCTCCTCCACCCAGAGTGCGCAGCCCCACTTGTGTCCATGATGTGAGCGATGTGGCGAGGTGCCTTGTTTTCCATGGTGCGATCACACATCTGTGGTGCCTACTGTGTGTGCTGCTTTTCCTGTCCTTGGACTCCCAAACAGTGAGGTTTCCTTCAGCCTCAGCTCCCTGCTCCCCAAGCCTCGCAGGGTGAACGAACGTCAAATGTCATTCATGAGCTCCCTGTAACTGAGGGAGCTGGGGTGCGGGATGGATTTGGGGCTCAGGCCTCACAGGAGCATTTCTAGGGGTGCCAGCCCAGATGTGTGGGAGTTTTCCACCACCCTTTCTGCAGTGATGCGCCTTTCCCTGGCCAAGGGTCCCCTTAGGTGACACAGAGGAGGTGTCTGGCCTCACCCCTCAACCTGTCGTTAATGCCTGGATCCTCACTGAGTCATCCCCCGCTGGTGACTAGGAGCTAAAGCACAGAACAGGCCATGCACCTCTGGTAGGGAGAGTAGGACCTGCTGCTGGTGGGAGCAGCCTCCACACTTAGGTCCAGGGACACAGGATGGCTCACGTGCTCAGGAAAGGGCCCTGGAGTCCTCATCAAACATGCATGTTAATGAAAACACTTTCTAGAAACTATCTAATCACAATCTAGACGGGTGGGATTAGACCAGCAGTTCTCAACCTGTGAGTCACAACCCACAGAACTGTATTAAAGCGCCACAGCATCAGAAAGGTCGAGAACCACTAGATTAGACCATAGGAAGCTGGAAAACCATGTTTTCTCTGAAAAGCCTCATTGCAGAGCCTGGGGATCAAGCTGGGACCCTGCATAGAGGAGATATCAGGGAGATTGAGGCACACGGCAGCCGGACTCCCAGAGAACTTAAGTGGAAATGAGTGAAGAAGCTCAGCCCCCTGGTCTGTGGGCTGCTCTAACCTGATTCCCACCAAAGCTGGGCAGGGCCCAGGCCCAGCCCACTGCCTACACTGACCTGCCCTCCCTGTGCACAGGTCGGGAAGCCCACAGTTCCCACAACTGGGAAAAGAGTGCAGGCTCCGTTAGCAGACACACAGACTCCTCCGGCACTTCCGTCCTCGGCTGAGACAGAGCTGCCTCCCTCAAACACAGTTACTGCCGAACCAGCTCTTCAGAGAATGTTTTGACATTTGTCCCTTTTAAAAAAGGAACCTGGACTGAAATTTGGGATTAGTGATGAGATTCAGTATTAGGGTCACCTCACCAAGCACATGTCCATCTGACACGTCGTCAGCCGAGGGAGGCTGGCGCAGAGAGCTCTCGCGGTCTGAGTCCTCACTTGATTCAAGACACAGACGTTACACTTCGATGACATCTTAAGTCCTGTTGGTGCATGGAAAGACTGATTTTTCATTGAAAATCATGTTTTGCCATTCACGTGTGTAATGTCAAACCTGAAAGCAAGTTCAGTGGCTGATTTTCCTTCAAAATGCCTAAACCACAAGAATGGGCCCTGTCTGGTCCAAGAAGCCCTTTAATGCCCAGACTCTGTCCTGGCTTTCTGTGTCCCCTCCCCATCAGCTATGTGTGTGGAACCCCACACACATACTGTGAACTCGAGGGAAGCTGGACTTTTTGTGGGAATTGATGCTTTTGAAAAATTGAGCAAACCAAGTACGTTTCCCTCGCTCTGGGAATGTAGGCAGTTCCGTGTGAGAGGTGGCTATGACCAGAGAGCAGGGTCAGCGGAGTGGGTCCTGCTTGTACCTCGGGGTTCGAATGCTTTCTCTCCACTCAGTAGCTGTGATTCTCCCCTTTTGCTATGGTTTCAGGTAGGCTTGAGGGCTCTCAGCCATGTGGTGTGTCCCCACAGGCACTTCCCAGTATAGGAGCCAACAGCCTGGGGATGCACAGTCAGCTTCTTGCCAGAATTCCCACCCACTAGGTGCAGGTCCAGTGACTGTTCTCAGAGGCTCAGAAACTACAGACCTGTCCTCAGGGACAAGGCCATGGGAGCACCTCAAGGATGTTCCCTTGCAGAAAGCCTGCTTATGTCAGGCCACTGAGACATGCTGGGAAGGCTGACTTTCCAGCTCATTAAAGCAACAGGGAAGGTAACTCCATCATGATCAGTCATGACCGTCTGTGAGGAGATGCTCGTTTTCATCAGACAGCAAACCCCATGGTCTTGGGAACTACACAGTGAGGGTTCTGGGACTGCCACATAAACCATGCAAAGTCCACGTGAAGACTTCGGGCAAAATGCAACATTTGAACATACAAGTGCCATGACATGAACAGCAAAACACCAGGGCAGAAGCAGGACTCTCCACGAAACAGGGAGGAAGTTGTCCAAGGCACCTAGGAACATGTGACTGCCCCAGACCTGTTGCTGGGGTACAGACCTGGGGCACCTTCTTCAGAGGAGAGCACAGGGCATCTCGAAGGCTGAGTACCCCAGGATGCTAAAGGTGGTGCGTTTCCCTGCAAGGCTAGGCCAGGCTATGCTCTGGTTCCCTTTATGAGCAAAGCACTGTGACCTCTGCTAGAAGCCCAAGTAGCAGGACTCCAGAAGTAAAGACCCCCTCTGAGGAGTGAACAGAGGATACAGGTGGCCTGGGAGGCTTCTCACGGAGGAGGGGAGATAGGAGGCCCCATGGTAAGACTGTGTGGGCTGCACATCACCCAGGGAGACCAGCCATTTGCTTTGTCAAGGGCAGCATCATCGGAAAGAGGGCATCACATCACCTGACTGCAGGGAAGGACTGAATTGCCTGGTCCAACTGTCCCAGAAGGTGGCAGGAGAGGGGCAGCGTGGGCTGGAAACACATGTCCCAGGAATCTCAGCTGCTCAGAGTCTGAGGTCAGGGGGGACAGAAATGGCAGGGGCAGTGGGCAGCCTACGGGCACCCTCGCCAACTCTCCCATGCCCACTCAGTGGTTAGGTCTGGAGATGGAGCACAGGCTCCAGATCACAAGTACAGGGTCCAGCTGAGAAGCAGCACTGCCAGCCCATCTTTGAGCTGGACAGGTCCAGCCTCTGCTCTCTCACCTGTGAGATAGAGCAGCAAGGCACGCCCATCCCCAGGTTCTGGAGGGGAGACTCAGAGCAGCACTGGATAGGCCTGTCCTGGGGCCTTACTGACACTTGGAGCCGAGTTCAGCTGTGAAGGGGAGGTTTGCACAAAGGACCAGTGCCCACAGGGCCTTCACCCCTTGGGTCTGGGCAGCCAGCATCCTGGGCTCCACTGTCCTCTGCATGCCCTACTGTCCTCTGCATGCTCCACTGTCCGCTGTGAACCCCACCATCCTCTGTGACCCCACTATCCTCTGCATACCCCGCTGTCCACTGTGAACCCCACCATCCTCTGTGACCCCAATGTCCTCTGCATGCCCCACTATTCACTGTGCACCCCACTGTCCTCTGTGTGCCCCACTGTCCATTGTGCACCCCACTGTCCTCTGTGCACCCCACTGTCTGCCCCACCCCCCACCCGTCCTCTGCACACTTCACCTGTTCTGTTTCTAGGTCTTGGATTCATTCCTTGTTATGCTTTGCCTTTATTTTCTTAGAAAGTGCTTTTTTAAAATTCCAGTTCTCTTTCGATGGAACTAAGGAGAGCAGGGCTTTATCCACAGGGAAAACTGCCCCAGCATACCACCTACCCTGGAAGAATGAACGGGTAGCCAGGCATAGAGGGAAGGGCGCCCAGGAGGCTGGGCTGACCGTCAGGGAAGGCAAGTTGCTCCCCAGGGTGGCAGAGCTCACAGGCAGGAGGAGAGAGGCTCCTTGGGAAGCTCATCTCTGAGAAGTGTCTGCCAGGTGAGATAGGCGATGTCTGGAACCCAAAAAGCAAGTGATGTGCAAAGTGGCTAGGAATTTTTATGAAAGTTACTGTATTTTAAATGTGTGAGGGATGTGGCTTCTTGGGAAATTCTCTTGCTTCCTTTTATAAGGTAAAGAGTCCTCGTTGAATTTACCTTTTTAAAAGATCTATTTCTGCATTACTTTTGCTCTCAGAAAGGTGATGTCTTTGTGTGACCACTTATGTGAGGATATGAAAAACAGGATAACTGTCCTGAATTACTAATTACACATGAGTCAACCCTAAGTCCTGGTATAAACAGGAAACACATGCAGACACATGCTTGTGGGCAAACAGATGGGTGTGGACAGGAAGCCCTCCTGCAGTGCATGTGGACAAACGTGGGTGTGGACAGACATGTTGCTGTGGATGGACATGTGGGTGTGGACAGGGAGCCTCCTGCAGCACGTGTGGACAGATGTGGGTGTGGACAGGGAGCCTCCTGCAGTGCGTGTGGACAGACATGTGGGTGTGGACAGGGAGCCTCCTGCAGTGCGTGTGGACAGACATGTGGGTGTGGACAGGGAGCCTCCTGCAGTGCCTGTGGACAGGCGTGTGGGTGTGGACAGGGAGCCTCCTGCAGTGCCTGTGGACAGGCGTGTGGGTGTGGACGGGGAGCTTCCTGCAGCATGTGTGGACAGACATGTGGGTATGGACAGGGAGCCTCCTGCAGTGCGTGTGGACAGACGTGTGGGTGTGGACAGGGAGCCTCCTGCAGTGGATGTGGACAGACATGTCAGACATGTGGGTGTGGACAGGGAGCCTCCTGCAGCGCATGTGGACAGACATGTGGGTATGGACAGGGAGCCTCCTGCAGTGTGTGTGGCCAGACATGTCAGACATGTGGGTGTGGACAGGGAGCCTCCTGCAGGGCATGTGGACAGAC
>NW_003852630.1:1277281-1286887 GCF_000181295.1 Otolemur garnettii
TGTGGACAGGGAGCCTCCTGCAGCGCGTGTGGACAGACATGTGGGTGTGGACAGGGAGTCTCCTGCAGCTTGTCTGGAGTTGAAGCCAGTACTGGAGAACGTTTTGGGGCTTGGGAACATTCAGAAAATAGTTGGTTTAATATTTTCTCCATTAGACATAAAGAATATAGAATTCATTCAGGAAGGTGGCACCAAATAAACACTTTTAAAAATGCACTGCCTCAGCAGTTGTGTGTACCTCAGCCGGGAAGGACGCGTTGAGGTTGGCAACCCACCAAGGACAGTAACCACCATGGCTTCCAGTGCTTTGGCCAAACCTCAGATGCGTGGCCTCTTGGCCAGGCGCCTGCGGATTCATATTGTTGGAGCATTTGTTGTATCCCTGGGGGTTGCAGCTTTCTATAAGTTTGCTGTGGCTGAAGCAAGAAAGAAGGCATATGCAGATTTCTACAGAAATTATGATTCTATGAAAGATTTTGAGGAGATGAGGAAGGCTGGTGTCTTTCAGAGCGTAAATTAATTTTGAAATATAAAGAATTTCTTTTGGGCTGATTTATGTAGATGTTTGTCACTGACCTGTGTTCCTGAGCTATGAATATGAGTGATAAATAAACTATTAATAGTTTGGAAACTATTGGAAAAAATGCACTGCATGGCATCCCGAAGGCAGGAGTGGGGGCTGTGAGCCTGGAGTACCCTTTTTCCTTGGAAAGGGCAGTGTGTAACTAAGAAAATGACATGAAGGCTGTGTTGACCAGTTTGATGGAAGTATTTCGGATTGCATGTGAAAACCCCACACTGTACCCCAGAAGTGCATTGATGTACATAGTTACCATTCAATTAAAAAAAAAAAAAAAGGGCAGTGTGAGCAGTGTGCACCTCTGAGCGTTTACTAACGGCCCAGTTGCTGAGGAACTGTAGTTAGGCCCATTTCACAGAGAAGACAACCTGAAAGGAGTGACTGAATACCTGAAAAGTGAAAAGTTACAATGTTGTGAAAGGTGACCCAGCTTCCTGGGTCTCAGAAAAGAGAAGAAAGTTGAACTTCACCAAGGCTCACAGCACTTTCCTCTTGGATTTGCCATTGGAGTTTGGAAGGTCTGCAGGTGTGAGGCCAATAGACTGTTGTGCTGGACACTGACAGATGTTGGCACCAGCTGGGACCACTGGGGGCCCCTGCCAGCCTGGGCTGCATGCCCCCTAGTCTCTCTCTAAACCCACTACCCCACTGAGCGCCTTTACTTTTTGACTCATGCACCTGAGTGACCACTGTCCCCTTCAACACTTTTTCTCCTGCCGGGCTCATTCGCTCACACTCAGCAATAATAGAAGTCTAACTAGGAAGGTTCCTAAAAACGTGCCCACGTCCTCCTGCGGTTGCAGGGGTGGCTGCAGGCAGGGTGCATCATCTCTCAGCTCAGCCCCTTCCATTTCTAGAAGGTTCCCTTCCTGTCATTCACTCATGGTTGACGGCACAGATGGTCACCTCCCAGGATGAAGGGTGCTAAGGTAGCCAGCAAGGCACATGTCTGTCTGGATGGTGCCACCTCCCGGCTCACATTTGGAGGGGAATATTTTTGCTTTGACGCTGCTTCTGTTGGGATTCTGCCAGGTATTTAGACTTCAGGTATTCACGACATGGGAAGACACGTGGCCCATTGCTCCCAGCACTCGGAGTAGGGGCATAACCCACACATGGACAATTCCCTTGTTGGGTGTTACGCTCCAGGAGGAAGCCTGCAGCCTTCACGGCTGTGCAGTGTCCTGCTCAATGCTGATGGGTGTCCTGAGCCTACAGAACCCCAGGAGGAAGCTGGGGGAGGATGTGAGAGTCGCAGCCTCTGAAGACCTCTGGACTTGCTGGCATTGGCTGGGGCACCCACACACCGATGTCCACTGGAGCTCGGTCAGGCACCATGCATGTGCAGTGTCCTGACATCCTAACACTCTCCGGGGTCAACTTCCTAGAGCCTCCCGTGTCCAAACTGCCTCACACCAGCCAGGTGTCATTAGCACCAGGTATTTACATCTTGTACAGGAGGATGGTCGGCTGGAACCTAGACGTGCACAGTGCCTGGATGTGGCCTGGTCAGCAGCCAACAAGGGCCTTTCTGGGCCATCCAGGGCTTTGAAGACACCCCTGTGCCTGGGAGGAAAACCCCCACCTGGCCAGCTGGGACCAGCAGCAGTCTCCAGCTCTCAAATCCTGTGCTTTTTTAAAAAGCAACTTTACAGTGACCCAAATTTACTGCTTGTCACGTACTAAGATGGGAAATGAGTCCCAGAAGCCCAAGTTCAAGAGCGGTATCTTGTCTGTGCTGAATGAAAACACCATGGCAACTCTTGTCCTCAGATCCAAGGCACTAACATGCACCCCAGCTCACTCAGGGCCACCGTGCTGCCCATGGCACATGGTAGAAGACATGGTGCCACACGGGAGCACGTTCCCAGCCCCCCACGGCCATGGCTCTTCCACTATCCTGTTCTTCCACTGTTGCAATTTAGGCAATTTTCAAATCTTTGCCTCTCCCAGCAACCAGACCAGGTGAAAACACAAGGGGTTTAAACCTCTAGAAGTAAGACTGAGTCATAGTGTGCCCTATCTAAGGGGTCCCGACTGGGCCCCACCAAGTGTCTGTCCCACCAGCAATGTGGAGATGGTGGCACCTGTTTCCCCAGCACTCCCAGCCTTTGAGATTTGCCACTGGTGAGTGGAAGTGGCTGTCTCCCAATAGTTTTGATTTATAATTTCTCTTACTCTGCATGAGCTGGGGCATGTTTTCATATGTTTCGGAGCCACTCACCACTCCTCCCATGAGTGGTTTAGGTTTCCTGCATGGGCAGCGAGGCCCATACCTGAAGCCTGTTGACAGCCCTGCACACTCACATGGTCCATTCCACACAGGGGCTGTCCCCACCACTCCCGTCTGTCCTCCTGCGTGCCTGTCGTTACTGCACGCACAGGAGCTGGCCACAGTCAGCCAGGGCAAGGTTTCAGGGTTACGACACAGAGGAAAACCTTTGAAGTTACGTCCGGGGAAGAGGGAGGAGTGTATGAGAACATGCTAGCATTGTGACTCTGGGCAAAAAGAGTTTTAAGTTGTAAAAACATCATGACCCTGATGCCTGTGAGAGGAGTGGCCCCTGGAAGGCACAAGGGCCAACAGCTGGGTTCCCTGGACCTCACAGGCCTGCCCTGGCCACATGGGCTACGTGGTGAGTCCCTCAGACCAGAGTCCATCACACAGCAACAGTGTGCTCCTCACAGCTCCAGACGCCAGAAGCCTGTGACTGGGCAGGCAGGCCGGCCTGGCTCCTCCCAGGGCCTCTGTGACTGTTGGATGCCACCTGCCCTGCATCCTCACATGGTCTCCTGGGGCCTCCTCTTCCCAGGATGCCAGTCACGGGGTTAGTGCCCTCCCCTCACGGCCTCATTTTAACTTATCTCTGTAAATCCTCCTCCTACAAACCAGGTTATATCCTGAGGTTAATTCAACACACAGATGTGGGGGCTAGTTCAGCCCATGGCAAGGACTGGCGCTGGATGCCCATGGTGTATTCTGGCACCCTGAAGCCAATGGGAGGCCCGGCCTCCAGCGCTCTGCCCACACAGTGGGGTGGCTCAGCCTGTGGTTAACTGCTAATGCTGCGGGAAGCTGGCCACTGTCCTGGCCTGGCCACTCACCCAGCACCACCTTCCACCTGTCAGCGAGTTGGTAACAGCCTTCAGGGTCTGACAGAGTCAGGTGCAAGGCTTACTATGCCACCACCTTCTAACCTGCAGCTCACACCTGCTGATCAGAGCCTGACCCCCGAGGGGTGAGCAGTGGGGGCGGCAAAGGCGCATCCCTCATGGGGCCTTGGGAAGGAGAGAGCCAGAAGGGCTTCTGGCACGTCACACCTGATGGGAGCTCTGGGCACACAGACTAGGGGGAGGAAGGGGCCCTCCCACCACCTTATCGCAGGAGTGCACAGCAGAAGCAGGACACAGCAGCGGCTGCTCAGGGGACACCCTTAAGAGCAGGTGCTCAGTTAGGGAGCAATCACTGCAGCTCCCTAGATTTCCCACAAGACACTGAGGGTGTGGGTGTGCTCTGCCCTGTGTGGTGGTGAGCGAACCGAGGCTGCCCTCCACCTGCACACCTGGAGCCTCCTTCATCAGAAGCTGTGTGGACAGCAGCTGGGTATCGCACAGGATCAGGCTTGTAACGCACATGTTCCATCTTTATGGGGTGGTTTCAGTGAATCTTAGGTTTCTGGTAGGAAGGGAAGTGATTTACCATTTTATTTTTTTAAATCCTGTTTGGTGTTTAGAATCCTAGAACAGTGTTGGTAGTTTATTTTTTAGTCTCTCAGGGTCTTCAAGATACTGTCTTTTCTGTCTTGGTCACTTTGTGTTTAAAGATAAAATTCTATGGCCCAAATCCTGCCAGTCCCTCCTGCCACGCCAGCCACAGGGAGACCAGTGATTGGGGCTTGTGAGAAGCTTTTGGGGTGTCTTTAATGCTGTAGGTGCTTCTTAGCTGACGATGAGGTGGCATCCCAAGACGCTCATCACAAGCTGAAAATATTGTGAGTCCAATGCACTTTTGACTTAATAATATTCTTAACATACAAAGTTAGGAGTGCCCTGAATGCACATTGCTTTTGTACCATCCAGTTGAAGACTTGTAAGCTATAATCTTACTTACAAGCTGGTGTGAGTGGTTGCTTGGGCTCCAGAGAGAGTGGACAAAAGTTGATAGGGTCTGTGGGGGAAGTGGGGTGACAGAGATCGATAACCAGCGCTGCAGTGATTTTTTTTTAAGTTATTTCTTTGTTATCATTTCCTTGCTTGGTAGACCTTCTCAAAAGGGGTAAATCAGGCAAGACAGAGCAAGTAAAATCAAGTGGTCAACCAACATGTGTTGAGTTGAATAACCAATGACTCGGTAACAAGGAGTTCTGTGAGATAATGGTTATGAGGGAAGCATTTGAAACGGTGTCTCCAAGAGCACCCAGAAAGTATCCACTACTCTGCAGGTGCCAGTGCTAACACCAGCACTAGGCCACGTGAGCCTGCTGGGATGAGCCATGCCAAGGGGCTGTGCTGCCCTGGCCCGTGTGGTGGCTCCCACATCTGAGATTCCAGTGTTCACAGGACTAAATGACACCAGTGTCACTCGAGGCCCAGAATAGAGCTGTCTGACAGCTCACAGGCTTAAGTGAGGCTGGAGTTGTCTGATGGCTCATGGGCTTGTGTGAGGCTGGAGTTGTCTGATGGCTCACAGGCTTGTGTGAGGCTGGAGTTGTCTGATGGCTCTGGCCTTGCATGAGTCTGGTGCTGTCTGATGGCTCACAGGCTTGTGTGAGGCTGGAGTTGTCTAATGACTCTGGCCTTGTGTGAGGCTGGAGCTGTCTGATGACTCTGGCCTTGTGTGAGGCTGGAGCTGTCTGATACTCTGGCCTTGTATGAGGCTGGCGCTGTCTGATGGCTCACGGGCTTGCATGAAGCTGGCACTGTGATGGCTCACGGGCTTGTGTGAGGCTGGCGCTGTCTAATGACTCTGGCCTTGTGTGAGGCTGGCGCTGTCTAATGACTCTGGCCTTGTGTGAGGCTGGCGCTGTCTGGTGGCTCACAGGCTTGTGTGAGGCTGGAGCTGTCTGATGGCTCACAGGCTTGTGTGAGGCTGGAGCTGTCTGATGGCTCACGGGCTTGTGTGAGGCTGGAGCTGTCTGATGGCTCACGGGCTTATGTGAGGCTGGAGCTGTCTGATGGCTCACGGGCTTGTGTGAGGCTGGCACTGTCTGGTGGCTCACAGGCTTGTGTGAGGCTGGCACTGTCTGGTGGCTCACAGGCTTGTGTGAGGCTGGCGCTGTCTGATGGCTTTGGTCTTCTATGAGGCTGGCACTGATGGCTCACAGGCTTGTGTAAAGCTGGAGTTGTCTGATGGCTCTGGCCTTGCATGAGGCTGGCATTGTCTGATGGCTCACAGGCTTGTGTGAAGCTGGCCCTGTCTGATGGCTCACGGCTTGTGTGAGGCTGGAGCTGTCTGATGGCTCACGGGCTTGCATGAAGCTGGCACTGTGATGGCTCATGGGCTTGTGTGAGGCTGGTGCTGTCTGATGGCTCATTGGCTTGTGTGAAGCTGGCACTGTCTGATGGCTCACGGGCTTGTGTGAAGCTGGCACTGTCTGATGGCTCACGGGCTTGCGTGAAGCTGGCACTGTGATGGCTCATGGGCTTGTGTAAGGCTAGAGCTGTCTGATGGCTCATTGGCTTGTGTGAAGCTGGCACTGTCTGATGGCTCACGGGCTTGCGTGAAGCTGGCACTGTCTGATGGCTCACGGGCTTGTGTAAGGCTGGAGCTGTCTGATGGCTCTGTCCTTGCATGAGGCTGGCGTTGTCTGATGGCTCACGGACTTGTGTGGGGCTGGAGCTGTCTGGTGGCTCTGGCCTTGGGTGAAGCTGGCGGGATCCCACAGCTCCCAGACAGCTCCTCAGTGAACGAGTGTGATCTGGGCTCTCCTTCCTCACATCCTCAGCACAGATCTTGGACATAGGTCAGTGCAAGGCTCTGCGTGGAGTAGGAGGTAAGTCTTGTCCTTACAAAGCTTACGGTCAATTCAAGGCAAAAGGAGTGAACAGGTAGACATACCTGGACATTGCCAAATGCCAAACTGCATTCTCTACTGGTGTCAGCACTGGAACCCCCCTTCATGAGGGGCTGGGACAGGTACCTGCAGAGAGGGGTCAGGCCGAGTAGCTTTTGATGCAAGGTCTTAATTGCTCAGGGCAGCCACATGGGAGTCAGCTGTAGACAGGGGAAGGGTCACAGCCTGTCAGGAGCCACAAGTGGCCCCATGATGCTTTGTGCTGGAAAAATGGGAAGTCGAGACAGCCCAGACCATTTGGGTGACTCGAGCCAGCCCCGTGTGGCAGTGTGTATGTGACAGTGCTTGGCTCTGTCTGGAACTTTCATTTCACTCATGGGTGTGCATGTGTAGGTGTGAGCGTTTAGGGTGCACAAGCTGGGATTGGGAGTGTCATGGACCTTTTCACCAGTGTTTCCTCTCATGGAACAAGAGTGAAATGGGATTCAGAAGGCTCAGATGGTCTCCAGTGTAGAGCAATGATTTCCAACCAGTGTGCTGCAAGATCTTAGGTTGCCATGAAAATTTTTAAATGTCATTAATTATTTTCAAGGACAGTCAAAGCACAGTAAGCATATTCTCTTCTTTACTCTTTTTTTTTTTTTTTGGATCAATATAAGTGAGCTGTGAGATTAAAAAAAGTTTAAAAAACAGTGGTATAGAACTTGCCGTCCAGCATGACACAGGAGGTGAAACTCACAAACTTCAGCTTCCCCATCCACGGGACGTAGCAGTGGACAGGCTCGTGTGGCAGTTCTGCTGTGAGGGGAGTCATGAGCTGCTAGGCAGGGATCGCTTAACACACCATGGAGCATTGCCGTTCCATCCTTAAATTGTAGATGCCAAAAGTTAAATGTGACAGAAAATAAAGTGATTGTGATCATGTTGTTAAATAAGTTTTCCTTTCACAAAGTCTAATCTACCAATTACCTAATGTCTCGCTACGTACATCTTACTTTGTGCTTTACGCAGACCCGGCGCTTTACGTGGGGTTTATTTTTTCACTCTGTGTATTTTGAGGTCCTTTCCTACCTTCTCTTGGAGTGATTGCATTTTCCTGATTCCCTCTTTTCCCCTGGAACAAGAGGGAGATGGGATTCAGCTGTTATATTGTAGTAATGGTCCTGATAACGTGACTAGCCATGCTTGATTTAACAAGATCTGGACCTACTAGTTCTGTCCTTCTCTTGAGTGAGCCTAAAAACTCAGCCCCTGACCTCACTGCCCTCCTCTGGCACGTGAGTGATCGCCTGGTGCCTCAGTCCACCTATCTTGTCTCCTCACGCTGACCATTTGTGTTGGTAGTTCTCGTGGGCGGTTTTGTTCCAATGCCTCCCATTTTACTGGGCATTTTTCCCCCTCCACTATTCCTCTTCTAAATTCTTCATTTGGGATAAAACGAAGAATTTTTCCTCCTGAAATACTATGTCTGTCTTTTCAGTCTTTTAGTGGGAAAGTTTCCTAGTCTTTGTCAGAAAATGTCTTTAATTAATCTTCACACGTGCATAATATATTAGCTAAGGATCGAGTTCCAATTGTGTTTCTTTTATTACTTTAAAAATCTGTCCCCTTGTTTTTGATGCCGTCACTGTGGGGAGCGTCCATGCTGGACCCTTCCCGGGTCCTCCAGTCATCTGCACTTCCTTCCTGATTACTGCATTTTTATCATTTCATGATTTCTTTGTGCCCCAGCGTAGGATGGATTCATTTTATTTTTATTGACTATAGACTTACTATGATTCCTGAACTGAGAATTCCTGTCTTCCATCAGTCCTATTTACTTATTAAATTGGACTCTCTTCACCTGTCCTCTAACAGAAACATGTTAGAAAATCTTATTCCCTTGTCTCTTAAATCTTACAGTCCCTCTCTTTACCCCCTGTCCTGCATTCCAGGGAATTTCCTCAGATCTGTCTTCCAATACTCAGTGTTTCTCTTCAGCAGTATCTAATCCAGTGTTTAATCCATCCATTGTATTGACGATTTTAAGACGTCTGTTCCTCACTGGGGTTTACTCTATTCCATTCTTGTCAGAGCAGCCTGCTGTGTTGCTCTTTTCTGACGCTGCTGACTCCCGAGTTAGTTCTGTCAGTCGTTACAAATGCATTATGTGATTTTTCTGTCTGGTACTTTTGTTATGATTTCATGGGTCTAATTCTGCTCCTTGAAGTGTTTGCTGATCTGTTGGTGGTACTTTGTTGCCTGACAGGGTCTATAATTTCAGATTGTAAACTTTTCATTAGTGGAGCTTTAGCTCTTAGAATTTTGTGTGGTCCTGTACTGAGGGCATTGACCTCAAGAGCTAACACTCCAGGCTGCCGTTAAACCAGGACCATCTTTGCATCAATCCCTCCCCTTTACAAACCCCAGATCACTCACATGTTGTAAATTTCAGCCTTATCCAAGCTGAGGACCATGGTGCTCACATCCTCCCATCTCGAGTCCATATGGTGAAAGATGAGCAGACTCTCAGCAAAAGGGTCCTCATCTCTCTGGGGTCTCAGACCAGACCCACTGCCTCCTGTGGGGCAGGGCTTTCCTCACAGCCCCACAGCAAACCTTTCCCTGGTAGATGTGGGAAACTGAGCCCCTGGCCCCTGGGGACCCGAGAAGCTTCTGACCCAGTCTGGGTCTCTGCCCTCCTCAGTTTGGGTTCCTGGCAGTTTTCCTCAATTTTGCTAAAACCTGACTGCCATTTATGCAACATTTCTCAATGTCTGTAGAGGTCATCTCACTCTTCCTATGGCTGGAAACATACAAACAGTGCAAATTAAAGGAAAAACAGTGCACGTGGTTACAGCCCTCTGGTGCTGCATCACACTGACGATTGCATCCAAGAACCAGCTCCATGTTCTGCATAATGAAGATGGGTGTCTTACAGGTGGCTGTCCAGAGTCACAGCCACACCTAAGCACAGACTGACCATCTGTGGGGCTGAGCTAACTTCCAGGTGACTGTCCAGAGTCACAGCCA
>NW_003852630.1:1287316-1305630 GCF_000181295.1 Otolemur garnettii
ACTGACCATCTGTGGGGCTGAGCTAACTTCTAGGTGACTGTCCAGAGTCACAGCCACACCTAAGCACAGACTGACCATCTGTGGGGCTGAGCTAATTTATAGGTGGCTGTCTAGAGTTACAGCCACACCTAAAACAGATTGACCATCTGTGAGACTGAGCTAACAGGGCTGCAGGCCAGGCAGCGTGGGCAAGCAAGTGAAGCCCTGCTGCTGGTCACCGGTGGTGCCAGGGAAGTTCCAGAGGATACACCTGTGGGAGGGACAGCCTCAGAGCTCCAAGGCTGTGCTGTGCTAGAGCCCAAGAGCAAGCAGAACAGGAGACCCCTGCCAGCCTGCCTGGTGACCCCTCCCACCTTGAGACTGCACTTGTGTGTGACCTGGCCTGTCCACAACATGATTGGCCTCTGAGCCAGTAAAAGATTTAAAATGTATCTGACAGTCTTACCTCTAACTTTTCTTCCTAAAAGGTGAAAATATCTTTTGGCATTATCAACTCTCTTTTGTACCTCACAATCCTCATTTCAAAGGAAGAGGAATAGTCACCAACCAGCCCCCTACCTACTGCAGCTGCCTCCTGAATCCTGATTTTCTTTTTTTCTTCACCAACATTTTAGCCATTTAATTGCACGTGGGAAGGTCTGAGACAGGAGAGGAAATGGACTTGGCCTCCAAGCTTCATTCCTTATTAATAAGTTTGGTTGGTAAAGAGTTGAAGATAAATGTTTGAGTGAACACTTTAGAATTTGTGCACGCATTATCTAATAAGGAGTCACAGGACCCAGTGCTTCTCCTCTCCTCATGGGGGAAGCATCCATGCATGTGCTGCCATCCCAGGCAACCTTTCCTGAACTTGCTGGGAATCTTTATTCTCCCTAAAACTTCAGCAGAAAACCGAAACAGGCACTTCGCTGGCATGAACATAAAAGGCTGCTCCGTAAGGAGGAGGCGCTGTCTGCGTGTTGCCCGGCAACCACCTTCCTTCCCTCGCCTGGAAGGCTTCCCTGTCAGCGCCACCACCATCGTCACCGGTCAGGAAGAATCGTCCTCTGGGCCTCCTCTTGCTAGTCAGTGGCAGTGAAGGTGTTGGGTCTCTAGCGGCTCTGTCACCTGGGCATCATAGGCAACCCCCAGGTGGGGGAGTGGTGGGAGGACAGCATTTACCCCCAGTGTGTCTGCTGCTGCCCTGCGTGCAGAGATGGTGACCCAGAGCCACTTTCAAAGGAGCCTTAGAAAAAACAGCCCTGCCAAGCTGCCAGCCAGCATAGGCCACACTGAGGGCACCTGATTTCTGCCCACAAGGCCCCTGGCTACGCCGACGCCTACACCAACTCCTCCACTGCTCACAGAGCCCGGCGCCAGTGGGTGGGGTTTGCTCTGGAGCCTCTTTTTTCCTCCTAGAATTTGCTAACGTATCAAAAGTCCTTTGCAGAGCTTGGTTATCTTAGACTTGTGTTTTCATAAATCTTTTTTCTTTCTCTTGAACCTGCCTTCCCTAGGAACTGTTTGGGAGCTAACAGTTGAAATTCAACTGAATTCTGTCCATTAATGGAAGTTTTAAAACACGCATGACTTGAAGTATATTTGATAATGTCAAAAGGATATGTATATTTGTGGTTGAAATCAATTTTCCCCTTTTAATAAAGGAAGAATATTGGCATGAATTTTTTGTGAAACATACATCCTTTCTTATTGTCCAACTAAGTTATAAAAATTAAGCAGAAGTGTAGTTTCAGCCAGTTTCCTTTTTCTAGTTGAGTTTTCTTGGTTTCCACTCCTCACCAAGGTCTTAGAAGATGCGCAGCTTCTCAGCAAAGGCTGATGTTGGTTTCTGTGCTAAACTGTCCATAGTCAAACTTTGATTATCCAAATGGAATGAGAGGATTTAATTACTGCTAAGCAGAGAGGTTTAAAATGGATGAGAAAAGGATTAGCAGAGTTTAATCTGTTTAGAATGGTTGAGACCTATCTCTTCATCGTCCAAGCTTTCTGATGGTTTTCTTTTATGGAGAAGATGACCACTGTATACCGTGGGCATAAACAAGACTCCTTGCTAATGCATTCTTTTGTTGGATAAATAGCTATTTCAGGAGTTTAACATACTGTGAATATATATTTTAAACTTTTAAAAGGCAGAAATCAGTAGAAATATCATACAATTGAATTAATTTTTCTTTAGACTTGTTTTATTCAGAGTAGCTGCAGACTGGTATTCAAAATCACTACATTATTAATTTTTTAGCTGTGCATAGACTTACATTACAAGAAGAAGAAAAACACACAAAAGATATTTGGTAAAGGCAGGTGGCCTGGATGAATAATGTTCCTTTCATTAACATATTCCCCTTATTAACTGTGTAATTAATTGTACATAGCCAAGGGAAGCCATGGAAATTGCATTTTGAGATGTATCAAAGCTGACTTCTGCCTCAGACTTCCATGCAATTCACCATTAATGAAGCCAGAGATGGAAGCCTCAAATCTATAATTATTACTTACTATTTGAATGACAAGCAAAGAATTTTATCAGCCGAGTTTTAAATGAAAGGGGATTAGCAGCTAATGTTGAAACTGTTAATCTTTCTTATGAAAATAATTTTGAAGAAAATGTTTTAGTGGAAAGGGAGGTTTGAGGGAAGCATTTGCCATTAAAATAGCCACTTCCTGTTACTCCTTGTGAACTTGTCTATATTTGACAGCACGGTACAAATATTTTTGAAAGTGAATGAATATTTTATGGAGTCCAGAGCTGCTGGTGCCTTGAGTCGCAGATCATGACGCATTTCCACATATCCTGTGCTGGGAGCACCTGTAAGCCAGCCAGAGAGAAGAGGTGAGGCTGAGGAATGAGGACACCCCAGAATATTGGAAAAGAAGTTAAAATCTGTTCAAAATCATAGAAGTCTGCCCTCCTCCCCTCTGCCTGCTCATTTAATTTTAGAGGGTGAACCACAAATACATTAATGGAGATGATCGAATGAAGCACTGGCATCCACTGGTGCAGAAGCAGCCTGTCCACGGCCACAGCTCAGCATGTCACACCTGCTTCCCAGGTGAACATGACGTCACCTCGAGTCCGTGCTTCTGACGTCTTGACCAGCCTGTGACCTCACTGGGGCTTGTTCAGAGATGGAGCCCCATGGGTGTCTGTCCCCTTCACCCATCCATGAATGTTTACCGATCACCTAGAAGGAGCCAGGCTCTCTGTCAGATGTCAGGGACTCCACAGAGTGAAGCTGGTGCAGTGCCTGCAACATCCCTTGAGCTCACATCTGCATCCTTGTGATTTTTTCCCCACCAAGTGACGGCACTGCCTGCCATTCTGAGCTTATGGCATTGTCTGGTTAGAGCCTGGTGTGGCTACCAGTAGAAAAGAGGCAATTTCCATGTTTCTAGAAGCTCAGGAAGACAGACCAGCAATCAGTCTTCTGGGGCCCATGGTGAAGTCAGATATAGGTTCTGGGCTTAGGTCAGAGCCTGAGACTTGCACTGACTGGTCAGGACATCTCAGACCTGGAGCTCTGCTGGGGTCTTGTGGAAAGTTCTGCATTCCCTCCGCACACAGGTGCCCAGTGACAAGACAGTGATGACATCTGGTCCAGACGTGCATGACTTTCATCCCTTGGAAGTTCTTACTCTCTTGAAACATGCTGTCTCCTTGGTCTCTGTCTGTACTTAATGCCTAGAGACCTGGCAGTCACTGAGGTCTGTGAATCTTTCACACAATTACTTTGCATCACCTGGCAGCCAGTCCATGAACGCAGTGGGGTTCTCACAGCTGGTCAGTCTGCACGAGGGTGTTCAGTCTCCCAGCCTGCCAGGGACTATTTATGTGCAGGGACCACGCCTGGATGTTATGCAGTTACGACGTAGTGGCATGTGTATTTGTGGGTGTGCACGTGGGTACACGCCTTTGTCTGCGTCTCAAGAATTGCCCTATTTATGGATAAGTATATCAAAGTATTCCAGGTTCATTTGATTGTTTGCTTGTTTTTGTGTCTTAAATTTGGGGATAAGCTATTGGCTGTTAATTTTCTCTGGTACTTTGAACAAACATATCTTCGATGAGGCTCCATACAACAGGTGAAAGGAAAACTCAGTAGTGCTGTCAGATATCTGAATATTTTGTCCATAAAACAAAAGCATAAGGGTTATTAGAAATATCAGGGTTGTTGGTGCAATTTTTCAGATTTCTACCCAGACTTTGACTTTGGATAAATTAAGACTGACATTGACTCTCAGCTCAGATCATTAAGACCGCTCCTTGGTGTAGCACTGTGAGGGATAAAGAGTTTAAATCATTTCAAAATAATTTGCAATTGAAAGAGCTGCAGAAGTTTCAGGAGTAGGAGGAAGGAGGTCAGATGGTTAGGTGGACCAGAGCCCTCTAGTCCCTCCTCTGTCCCTCCAGGCTGATCTGAGTCTTCTCTCTGCTCACTGTCACCTGAACTTGCCCCTTTAAGTCGTGTTTATCTATTTGTGTGTAGCCTGTCCCCAGCACAGAAATGGGCCCCAGGCCTACAGGGTCTTTGGCCAGCTACTTGCTGTGCCAGCACCTGGGACACCGTGGCTTGCAGGATATGCTTAATCAAACCAGGAGAATGGGTGGGGTGGTGACTGAGCTGAGCAGTGAGGCAGTGAGAGCCCCACGGAAATAGCAGTGCAGCTCTCAGCTCCCCTCACCTGGAGGGCCCATTTGCGTTTCCTTCAGAATGTCAAGCAGACCTCTTTTGCCCTAAATTTAAATATAAATAGCTGTACACTGATGGGGAAAGTGGTATAATTCTTTTAATTATTTTCCATTGCTTCTAAGTATTCCATCTTTGTATTTTACCTTTGTGCATATAACCTTAATTTTTAAGATATTAAATAAGATAATAAAATTCATAAAATTGTTCATTTAAAATTTTCTGAGCTTCCCTGACAATGACAGCCTGGAAGTGCAGAGTGGCGGTGGTGTTATTGTCACTGTTATTAAACAGCATCTCTCTCGTCCTTTATGCAGGAGGCCTCTGTCACCCTCTCCTACATGCACCCCTAATACTGTATCTTGCTGAAGAATGCCCAGCATAAAACAAATTCCCAGCCTTCATGCAGAAGAACAAGCCTTTCCTCTGGTAGGAAGAGGAGGTAGTAAGGATGAAATTAATTATTTTTTAAGTGTATTAATTAGAACATTTCTGAAACAGAAATTATTGACATTTTCTATCAGGGTTTTAGTTGTAAGTCTTTCTCAAGCTGTGATTTTTTTTCTATAAGTTTATAACATAAAGGTCAGTGGAAGCCACAAACTGATTGATGACCACTGTGCTCTGGGCACGTGTAGCCATCTCGGAGATCAGGAGTCTGCCCAGCACTTTCTGAAGATGGCCCAGGGCTGGCCTGATCATTCATGGGCTCCAGGAGTTTTCCTGCAGGTCATTTGGGCAATGTTTAGGAATTCTCTTTCATTGGTGTGATTTCTTACAATTCTGGACCTTATTCTAGATTTGGAATACTGAAAGCCAAAATTATAATTAAAACATATTCATTGAAGCTTCCAATTTGTTGAGTTCTACACAATTGAAATTTAACCAGTTTTTGTGTCCTCTTAACCTGCTGCTTTGTGAAGAGTTAGCCTTTCCCTCTGTGCCCCGTTACCGTATAGAAGGCCTCCGTCCTCACCCTGTGTTTTCCTGATGATGCTTTCAAAAAAGCACATCGTTTTCCCTAGAGCTCTACTGGGGGAGGGGATGTTCTTGGTTCTTGTGTGTGTTTTATTTTTTAGTTACAAAAAGGTTTTAAGTAAAGCAGATGGTCCAGCAGTGCTCAGCCTCTGAGCAGACCTCACGCCTGCTCCTCTGGCCTTCGTCTCTGCCGTCCTCACGCATCATCTCCCTGAATCAGGCTTGGCCAAGGACTTTCTCTGGGGGACTTTACATTTTGAAGTATTTGAGCTTTTCTCCACTACTTTAATGACTTAAAATGTCCGATCACTCAGTGATTTGGTTGGCTGTGACAGAAGATGGAAGCAGATTCCCAAATCTCTCTGAGGCCATTCCAGATTGCTAGGCTTGTGGGGGGCTCTAGGTGGTCCTGAGAATGGCTAGTGTGAGATGGCTCTCAGGGGGAAATGGCACTGAATCAATTACTGGGAAAGCCAGTTCTGGTGCCCTGAAGGATGCTTTTGCTAGCCAATCGTATCTGTTTATACCACTTCCAGTTCACTAAGATACGGAAGCTTATTGCTTACCGCAGATACCACATACCTGAGGGAATATTTGCTCCAGAAAAACAAACTTCCATTAAAGAAATGTTTTAATGTAATAGAAAGAAAAAGAGCCCATGAGTGGTCTTCCACCTACTCTCACCAATTCCTCTGGTCCGTTCCTACCTCCCTCTCTGCAGTTTTGTGCAGATGACCCAGGGGTGGGATTAAAAACCACATGTTTAGGGGCGGCACCTGTGGCTCAGTGAGGAGGGTGCCGGCCCCATATACGGAGGGTGGTGGGTTCAAACCCAACCCCAGCCAAACCACAACAACAACAACAACAAAAACCACATGTTTGCATTTCCCAGCTGAACCCCACGTTGACTGAGCGTGTTCTTGGTGGGCTCCGCAGGGCTGTGCACACACTTGCTCACATCTTAGGTTCTTTGTTGGGGGAACCAAAGAAGCGGTGTTTTAACTGTCCAGCGAGACCAGTAATCCCCTGTAAGTCACAGGCGGTGCTGTCACGGGCCCAAGTTAGAGGAGTAAGACAGTGAAGGAGGTGATTCATCCTGCCATTTCTACAGGATAATTTGAATACAATTCAGTGGTTCGCAAGTCTTGTTTCAAGCAAATCTTCCCTAAACTAAAAACTAGCAACTACCCTCTGATCCTTTAACTGTCTCTGCTCGTCTTTGCATTTGCTCTGGCTGCTTTGAATTTCTAATTTTCAATGTTTTAACATTTCTGCTACATAATATTAATAATATTTAAAATATGCCAGATGCAGCAGTCTATAGATGAACAAAACACCTTCCCCACCAAGCCGTCGTTGTGCCCCAACCTCTGTCTGCCAAGGCAACTGGCCTCACCAAGTTCCTCTTTTCATCTTTTCACACATTTTCTTAGAATTCATATCTCCTGCTTTTGAGATTCAGACATTGAACATGAACATTCTCCTTTGATGTATTAATGAAGACAGGTGACCGTGTTTATTTTTAAAGAAAGGAAAGGTCACCACTTCCCCGAGTGGCTATGAGAGCTGCTCACTCAGAGCTTCTGAAAGTGTGAGTCTAACTTGAGATTTTGACACAGCCTGAGGTCTTGCCACAAGGCAGGAAGATGTGAGCGGTCTGCGCTCTTCACTCCAACCAGAGGTTTGGTGCAGCATCAGTGGGTGGAAGAGCGGCAGGCTGTGTGGGCACCGGTGTACCCGAGGGACGGCCCCTGAGAGCCCAGCTCCCCTTGGCACATGGTCCCCACCAGGGGCAGGGCTTTCTCTGGAGTGTAATGATGAACTTTCACCAGGACAATCTACCTGTCCTGTCAAAGACCCACAAAGCCATGGCTGTCTCCAGTAACCTGTGCAGACTTGTTTAGGCCAATACCCGTAGTGGGGCACATCTTGACTGAAGTGAAATAATGTTGGTTGGCTCTTGTGCTTATGTGTGGGTGGTCCAGCACCCTGAGGAATTTTGCTGTTGCATGTTAGGAGTTTATTTTCCTTATTCTTTTTAATAATCATAATAATGAATCTTCTTGTACCTCCCAGCATCTCGTGCCATCATTGTTAAGGCTGAGAGATGCCACCAATGACATCAGCAGGCTATCTGTCCAGCTCTCCTGCCCCTGTCTTGGGTGTCCCTGAGCACCAGAGCCGCAGGGCAGCGTGCTGCAGCACTGTCTGACACTGGCGTCCTCCCACCTATGGACTGGCGCCTGATGACCCTTCTGTGCCCCTCAGAGGTGGCAGTGGCACCTGTTATGTGGGAGTGAGATGCAGGCGGCCCACTGAGCACAGGCCTGGCACTCCCCAGGACAGTCATAGTCAGCTCGTTGCACATGAGGGTCACAGATCTCAATTTTGATAGATGGTGTTTTTCACTCCAAGCAACCCTGGAAGCTGGGGTTTTGACATTCCTAAAATGGTGCCTGTAAAGTAGTCTCGGAGTGACATGACCACAGGGCCTGAGTCAGAAGCATGCAGTGTCCAATGTTCTTTGCACCAGAAAAATCACCTCTGTTAATTAGCAGTTTAGTTTCGTACTGTCCCTCACACAGGTATTTCCCAGTAATTCTCTTCTCAAGATTGGCCGTGAAATACAACCCTCTTTAAAAAAATGATGAAAGACTCCACAACTCAGACTTTGGACTTCACCTGACAAATGCCAATAACATGACCTAGTCGCCTGTACCCTCATTTAACCCATAATAAAAAAGTATAGAAGACAGCAGATGAGAGTGGAGACGAGTTCTGGAACTATCCCCGACATTGTGACATTCTACTCACATGCTGGTTTTAAAAATGCAATAAGAAAACTCTGCGTTTCTGAGAAATACAACGACCTCAAAGGGACAGAACACTGGGACCATTTTCCTCACTGATGTTATCCGCAGTGCCATCAGCGCCCGGCGATGTCCGGCTTCGACCTAGCCATGCACTCCAGCTATGGTCAGCCCTCAACCAAGCACTGCAGCTGCGGTCAGCTGCTGGTGCTTGTGGCCACTCAATGTGTCCCGTTTCCTTAGGTAAAAGGTCAATGTCCCCAGAACTACAGTAGAGTCACAGAATATGGAAGAAAGTTGAAGAGATTAATGGAAAACTGAGACCCACCACCACTGCCGTCATCTGTGTGATACACTTTGTAGTCCAGGGACTATATTTTACATAGTAACTAGCCAACCCTGAAAACCACCTTTACAATAGATACTCTGGTTCCCATGTTATGTAGGAGTAAATTAAGGCTCAGTGAGATTAGATGATTTGTCTAAAGTCAATAGCCAAAATGTAGCTGTGTGTGGGACCAAAACCTTGCTGATCATTCCATTGCTGAGAAGCCTTTCCCAGCGCCCGCCCTGTGATGTCCACACTGTGTCCTGCTCAGCAGACTCCCGCAGGTATTCCTGAGGCTCCTTGAGTGACAGGTGCAGCTCACCTCCTGAAGCTGCAGAGCTCTGGGGCGGTCAATATGGGGTGCTCCTTGTTCCTGGAGATCAGAGATGGCTCTATGGACCTCAGAGTGTTACAGTGTGACCACAATACAGCCCAGAAAACATGTGGGCTGTATTAACAAACTGTGAGCACCTTCCTATGATGCCAGTAATGCTTTTTGTTACGTAAGATTTGGGATTCTATGTAAAGCAATTCCCTAAATGTGGAAGCCAGCTGGTTTGTCTGACAGGGGACTGCTCCCTACAGACGTCATCTAGTGGCATTTAGTCCCAGACACTGTTCTACTGTGCACATTCCAACAGTGAGGGCTAGAAAACAGAGCAGGACGGGGAGCCGCAAGGATGGTCAGAAATAAGAGGAAGAGGAAAGCCTTGGGTTAGGGTTTCCTTCAGAAGCAGATCCTGTGAAAATGGATGCCATATTCCTCAAAGAGCAAGAAGTGAGAAGAAATGCAGAGTGCCTTTGGGAGTCACAGGCGCCAACATCCCACGCTCAGGGCACAGCCAGGCCGTGTATGGGCCGCACACATGGACACCCCGGGACCTCAGGGCTTTTTCCATGAGAGGCTGCTCTGGGACTTACCTTTCACAGTAACATATCACGTCCAAGACCTCCAAAGGTGCTGGAATTCAAGAAAGCTGTAGATATCTTCCCACCTGGGGCTCACCTACAATCAGCTTAAATAAAATTCCCTGAATGAAGTTTAAAAATATGGATGTCAGGCTGAGTTCCTCCAGCCAGGAACACTTCAAAACCCCAAAGTATTATTGAGAGAATCATAAGCAGCTCTAAAAGATTAAAGATGAGTTTCCAAACACCCCTGGAGGACCAGGTCACTGTTAGAGCTGCCTCCATGCTCAGGCCGCACGGACTGGGATCAAGCAGCAGCTTCACTCTCCAGGTGTTCACACCGTGTGTTTCTTGATGGGAACACGGCATGGTGCTGTCCCTCTGCAAATGCCCAGCCCTGTGCCCACCCTGGAGCTTCCTCGTCAGATCCAGTTCAGAGCACTTTGTAGGGCCCAGGCGAAGACTTGTGTGAACTGACGCCCGCCGGTGTCACACCCAGGGGGAGGCCTGCTCTGGAGGTGTCAGCAGCAGCACATGCCTCGCCCACCTGTGTGATGCTTGCTGAACGCACAGGGGTCACCAGAAAGGTTCCCTGGAGACAGAGCCCTGGGCCAGGACCTGGACAGTGAAGGAAGATTCCGACTCGGAGCAGGGAGAGAATTGTGAGGGAGCCTTCTGAGCTGCTGCCCGCCTCCAAATCCACACAATCGCTGTGACGTTGGGGGCACAGTGGGGGCCCTGGGAGTGGCACCGCCTGTTCGGCCTGAGTCATGCAGACGAAAGGAAGGAGGCAGCAGGAAACATTCTCAATTCCTTACGTTGCTTTTTAGAGAAATTCTTCCAAGTTTCATAAGATTCGAAGACAGTGTTTTCGGATGCCTGTCATCAATATAAAATCTTTATAGAAATTACTTATAGAAATTTCCAGGTTACCAATGGCCATTCACCCACTGTAGGCAGTAAGCAGCTGAAATGCAGCCCCTGCCCTGGAAAAAAATTGATCTCGGTAGAAGAATCAGAGCCTCAAGCCTGCAGCTAAAGCACAAAACAGAATTCACACACAGAAGGGCTTCTGTGACAGCAGGTGTTTGGGGTGAGTGGGGATGCGGGAGCAGAGGATCAAGTGGGGGTTTGGGTTAGGTGGTGACAGGCTCCAGGACCAGACTCCTGAAGGAGAAGTCAGGTGGATTGTTCACGGCGGGGCCAGGGTCCAACAGCAGGAAGAAACAGGTTAGTAAGGCTGGGAAAGGACAGTGTAATCTAGGCAGCCTGGTTTTCAAATAGGTTGTGTTTTGTACGAGAAATGCCCACCTGAATGTTCCGTGAAGAAGGACCTAGGCAGGTGGTATGATGGAGAGAAAGCCAGCGAGGGGGCTGCAGCCAGAAGGGCAAGCCCTGGGCACCCAAGGTGGGGCTGGGGCTTTCGGGGCCACCAGCAGCTGTGCCCAGCCATGTCCCTGCCTTTGAGATGGGAGTCTCAATCCAGCAACTTTTCACCTTACAAAAGAAAACTCCATAACACTGAGATGCCCAAAGCTTAAAAGGTGCACACAGCAAGGACTGAAGGGACCCCAGGTCCTGGGGGGAGGGGCCCAGGAACAGGTCCTGGGGGAAGCCCCAGGGCCTCACAGTGTGCTGGTGGCTAGAGTCAGGCTGGCTTTGGTTTTCATTCTGTCTCCATTTTCTGTCCTGTTCTGCGTGTGCCATCTTTGTAATAAAAAGGTTGCAGTTTCTTAACACGAAGCCCTTTCACCACCCTGCCCCCTCATACATGCGCCGTTCCCAAAATCAAATGTTGGCTCTTAAAACCCCTTCAGCTAAATGCCCACACTGGGGAAGCCGGTGAGCGGGGTTTGATCATGTGTCCATGTGCCAATGATCCCAGAAGATGCCTGAGTCTGCAATAGCTGCCGCCCCGTCCTCCTTCACACTGATCATGACCTAGAAAAGCAGGAGCCCCACAGAATAGTCCCCCATTACGATGGCTCGACTTCTCGACGGCACAAAAGCAGTGCAAACCCAGGGCACCCACTGTCCCAGCACCTGCAGCCTCCACTGCCCACTTTTAGCACGGTACTCGGGAAATTACTTGGGCCACTGTCCCGTGTAGACTTGGTACTAGGTGGTTTCGCCCAGCCGTGGGCCGACATGAGTGTTGTGAGAGTGTGTCAAGCAGGCTAAGCAGTGATGCTGGTCAGCTGGGTGTATTAAGTTCAGTTTCAACTTGAGATATTTTCGACTTGCAATGGCTTTATCAGGATGTGACCTCATCATAAATAGAAGGGCATCTGTATGGTGTTACTGGGGCAGCTTTTGATTTTGCTTTTATGGTTTAAAATATGTTATGAAGGCCCAGAGTCCCCACAGCCTCACATATGAAATGCATTTTACCCACAAATCACAAAGAGGAAGGATTCCCAGTGTGTGTTTGGGGGAAATTATGTCATTTAATATTGTAAATGATGTTCCATAGGCAAGCAGAACAGATGCAGCGTGGCAAGCAGGGCGGTGAGTGCAGCCTCCTAGAGCGGGGTGTGCTGAGAGGAGGGGCTTCGTCTTGGTTTTAATATAATCAGGTATATCTTTTGATGACTTAATTCTTGGTGAAAAATCTAATCATGCCAGTGCCCTCCTCCTCCTCCTCTTCCACCCCGAGCTTATGGGGTGCTCAGTTTATATTTCTTGTCATAAATTTAGAAATTCGAGTGCAGTGTGATTTCACTTCCCATAGTTAAGATAAATGAGAGAATTTACACAGCTGCAGTTTACAGGAATTAAGATAATATCCAGTGCCTCTTTTGCCGACAATATTTGAGATTGGATTAAACCTGCCAAGGTTCATCATTTTAGAATCCATCATGTTTTATTGAAAGAAGCTCATTTGTTGGCGATAGATTTTGTGAAAAGAACATTTTCTAAAGAAAAGATAGGACCCAAAATTATTTTGCCATGAACCATTTCATATCTATTTGTAGGACTGTACCTCAACCAAGCCCAAGAAAAATAACTACAGACGTGGTGAAACTGCACTTTTCTCCCCAGCATTCTCCCCATGGACCAGACTTAGGCTATGTGAACCCATCAGTATTTTCATAAAACTTAAAGATTGTATCATGCAAAAAAACATTTTCCCGTTAGAAAACTTTTGCATAAAAATTGTATCCAGTGCTCCATAGTGACTGTCTCAAGTTAAAGTGGTTTATCAGTTAAGCCATTTGAATTTTGCTTGATTTTATAATTCAGGACCATCTTTATGGGGGTTTCTTCCGCACACAGAGGAGCCTCAAGTTGCCTGGGTGGTGGGTTACAGGGGAGAGGGGACCAACCTCCCCACTGCAGATGGGCTCCTGAGATGCGTGTGGTGCAGCGTGGAAACAGTCCACAACTCGGCTGAGTGGTCAGTGCAGCCTCTCCAACATCAGCTCTGATGTCCCCTGAGTAGCTAAGGGCCCTCCCGCAGCAGGCTGCCTCTGTGTCCCCACCTGTGGCCAGAAGGTGCTCCCCGCCTTGTGCACCTGTGTGCAGGGGACATTAGTCTGGTCACCACACATGCCTGACACAGCATGGCACAGACCCTACCTCCAGTAGGACCAGCAGGGCAGAGCTGAAATTTGTACAGTGGATTTGAGCCGGCTTTGTTTGAAACTTTAATAAGACAGCGTGAGTCTCACCCAAGGTCCCTTCCCCTTCCCCTGGCGTGTCATGATCCTTCCCATCCTGTCTCTCTCCCCGCCTGTCCCCTTTAGTGGGTGCCAGTGGGCAGGGATAGACAAGAGCAGATCGTCCTGGATGGGAGGGGGTGTCAGGGAGTAGAAGGTGGGGGCTGCGGCAGGAAGACACAACGCCACAGGTAGATGTGCCATGTGTGGCCCTTTGCACAGGGGACTATACACCCACACATATCTTATTTCTGATATGGACACACTCTGTCTCCATATGACACACAGCCGGTGAAAACTACAAGCAAATTTGAGCACACAAGACCAATATTTCCTGTGGGTGCAATATCACCGCTGGTTTGGTCTTTTGAAATGATTTTCCTTAAAGTCACAGCCGTTTCCCAACTAGATGGATCGTTTAGAAACAAGTGGGCTGTGCTGGGGGGCATGTGGAAGTGGGGCATCCAGGATGCATTTGTGTCCTTGTTGACTTCAAGTAATCCCTGCTCATAGACAAGTGCCAGAAATTAAGGTTGGAGCAGCCCAGGCTCAGAATATCTGCCTCTGTCTGACACTAGAAACTGTTTAACCTTTTGCACAGATTGCAGCACCCCTCCTTTCTTAAATGCATCACACCCCATGGACTCACAAAAGTGAGCCAGTTTAAAAAAAAACTTCTGTGAAAACTGAAAGGGAACAGGACATCCCCATCAAGAGATTGTTCTGAGCTCCCCAGCACTGGAATTGAGATTCGTGGTAACTGATGTCACTCAGCAGTAAACGGACTCCCATTACACACCTAACACGGTGTCTTTGTATGTGGAATATTAATGTGTAAAATAAGAATGCAAGTATTTCATGTAAGAGGTGTATCATGTCACCTACACTGTGTGTCCTTGGAGACACGTCCATCCCTGGCTATCAGAAAAGCGGAGGAGGCCTCTGGGATGGGCAAGGAATGCTTTGCCTCTCTGGAGGAGCTCACCAGGCTGCAATTTCCATTCCTCACAGCTTTTCTGAATTAACCAGGTGGACATCATTTCGATTAGATTCATGAAATAGTATCCAAACTATGTATTTCCTACTTCTCAAGTAAATAATTTCGAGGACTGACAGCTAGACAGTATCTCTTAGCAACTAGTGGTTCCTTAGACACTGGAAGAGCTTTCTGTTCAGCCGACCTTGTAGCTCATCTGCAGCATATTCCCTCCCAGATGCTGGTGAACCTGCACCTGCCCCTCTCTCACTGTGGGGAAGGCCGACCTGTGGACTCCGCAGCCCCGCCTGGTCTGAGCGCCCCCTGCGGCCAGACACAGGGCCACCCCTTCCACCCGGCGGGAACGCCCTCCTGCGCGCACACACGCGGGAACGCCCTCCTGCACGCACACACACACACACACACACACACACACACCCCACAGCTTCCGTCCCTTAGCCAGCTGCCTACTCAGACCTGGCTCCTGCACCCAGTTTTGGTGGCTACTCAGACAGGTCTCCTGGGACGCCTCTCAACCCAGCCAGTCAGTTCCAGTACTGCACACAAGCCACACACCCAGGACATATGGCACACGCTATACACACAGGACACAACACACACAGCACATAGTACAGAGCAGACATGGCACATATATGTCACACATGTACAGGCAGCACACACAGCACATACATGTTATAGATGGTACATGGCACACACAGCACACAGCTCACACATGACTCACATCACATGTCTCACATAGCATACATGGCACAGCAGACACATCACAGCCCATACATGTCACACAGTACACTCATCATACATGGCACACATGACACTGCACATACATGGAACACACATGGCACACACAACTCACACACCTGGACACCTAGAGCCATCCCTGGATCTGCACCTGTGCCTTCCTATGAACTTGCTCTGAGGTGGCCCCAACTCACACTGACTCCTACATGGAGGACCACCTGAACTCACTCCCTGACTCTGTTTCCCCCAGTCCTACATGGAGGAGCACCTGAACTCACTCCCTGACTCTGTTCCCCCTGGTCGTACGTGGAGAACCACCTGAACTCACTCCCTGACTCTGTTTCCCCCAGTCCTACATGGAGGACCACCTGAACTCACTCCCTGACTCTGTTTCCCCCAGTCCTACATGGAGGATCACCTGAAAAACAAGAACCGGCTGGAGAAGGAGTGGGAGGCACTGTGTGCATACCAGGCAGAGCCCAGCAGCTCGTCCGTGGCCCAGAGGGAGGAGAACTTGCCCAAGAACCGCTCCCTGGCTGTGCTGACGTGTACGTACCAGCCCCGGGGAGTCCCTGGCAGGTGGCAGCCTCCACACAGGTGTTGGGAGAGCCCTCCCCATGCCCGCCCTGGCTTTCCACAATAGGCCCCTTTGGGCAACCAGGTGAGCACAGCCCCAGCCTGAGTGGCCTGACCCAGCCACTTCTCTGGTCCTGTGGCAGAGTCCTGGGCACTTGAGGTCCCATGAGCACTGGCTCTGTTGTCTCCTGCCACTGTGTGGTCCCAGACACGTCCCTTCACGACTTAGAGTGAGTAGCAGCATGGCAGCCTGGCCTGGGCACAGAGCCAGTGGCATGGCTGTTGCAGCATTTGTGCCCTGGCCACCATTCCCACACACACCACCAAGGACCCTCACCCTGGGTAGGTATCTTGCTGGAAATGGAGATACAAAGCTCAGCAGTTCTGGGCGGCACCAGCGGCTCAAGGAGTATGGCGCTGGCCTCATGTACCAGAGGTAGTGGGTTCTAACCCGGCCTTGGCCAAAAACTGCAAAAAAAAAAAAAAAAAAAAAAAACTCGGCAGTTCTCAGAAGGGCCCTGTGTGGAGAGGGAGACATGGCTGCAGTAGGCAACATGCACCCCCTATGCTGAAGAAAGGGAGGCTGGTGTCTAAAATGTTGGACAGAAATTGTCACTCCCGGGCAGTGCCTGTGGCTCAAAGGAGTAGGGCACTGGCCCCGTACGCTGGAGGTGGCGGTTTCAAACCCAGCCCCGGCCAAAAACTGCAAAAAAAAGAAATGGTCACTCCCCATTTTCTGATTTCCTGAGAAAGGACTGTGCGTGTCCACATGTGGCCACTCTGCCACTCTCAGGGGCTTTAAGATGGGTCATGCGCCTTCTCACATAGAGAGGGGCTTTCTGAGCTTTGCCTCTGCGGGCCCGTGAAGCCCTCTCACCCTTAGCTCATCCCAAGGGCATGAAGATGAGTGGCCTCCCTGATGAGGGTGAGCCCTCTATCACTGCATCTGGGGACCAGCCTGTCACCACCCCAGCACTGCCTGCGGCTCATCCCACCATGGCCTCATGGGGCAGCTCTTCATCAAACTATAAACATAGATACTTGTTCAGAAGTGAGAAGCAGAATCTTGTGCTGCTTTAGAGCCTAACCTGGGGGGCTGTAAACCTTATGAAATCCAAGTCACCCTGCTGGATGTGAACTCTGACAGGTTAGTCAGTGTCCAGACCAGATCCTCCATTGCTAGGGCTAAGGGTATTCAACCATAAAGAGCTCTGAAAACAGAAGCTGTTAAGATTTATAAGTTTTATGTTTAGAAGAAAAGCAAAATGTAATACGTTCAGTCAGCCCATGGACACTCACCGAGCTCCTGCTGTGTGGCAGGGCTGTTCATGAGCCCATGTGGCCTGGCCCTGTCCTAGAGGGTCGCAGTAAGGCCGGGGGGCTGCAGCTGCTTCTCATGCAGACAGTGGTTTGGGTGCATGGACGTGCAGGAAGGGAGCATCAGGTGTGTGTCCAGCTGTGTGCGGCCTTTTAGGTCTTTTATGATAAACGCTGCAATTAAAAGCCTGCTCTACCAAGAGTTCCCAGCGACAGCCCAGCATGCGAGGGAATGTGGGGGGTGTCTCCTCCTGTGCTCCCGCAGCCCATGTGGCCACCTGGACTGCAGCTCCACCATGGTGACCTGGAGTCAGAGACAAGGACCCTCACCACGGAAGATGTCCCATGCTCTGGTGGGAAGCAGAGCCCTGCTCACAGCGATGGTCAGCGGCAGTGACACTGGAGCCCTCCATGCCTGAGAGGAGATGCTCTTCCCACAGAGCCTCCCAGCCCCAGCAGCCAACCCCTCCCACCAGACGCATGTGGGACCCGGGGTCTTAGCTGACTGGGTGTGGAAAGTCACCCTAGAACAGGAAAGGCGAATCACTGGCCAGAACAAGCCCTGAGGAAAGTGTTTTCATGGATAAATAGGTTTATTTTGAGCGAACCTGTATTTCCTCCATCCTGCTAGCCTTCTTAACTTTTAGGAGGAAATCTTGCCATCAGATTTCAGCCTGTGTCTCCTCCCAAGTGGAATATTGGGGGTAGACACCATTGCTAACACTTCTGCTGGTCTGCCCAGCTCCAGAGAGACTCCTGCCCCTCTCACCCTTCACAGTGTAACCAGCTGTCACACTCCTCACGGGGCAGAATCGGCTGTGATGGGGCCCTAAAGTACCGCAGAGAACGGACTTCTGGTGGCTCTGTGTCCCTGAGGATTTGGGTTGGGTTTTTGTAAACAGGTGGACTGGAGGGTATTCCTGTGTGTGTGTCCCATGTGTGTGGGCCGCGTACATGCCCTGTGCATACCCCATGTGTGAGCCTCATATGTACTCTGTGTGTACCCCACATGTGTGCCCCATGTGTACCCTGTGTGAGCCCCACATGTGTATCCCAAGTGTGCCCCATATGTGTGTCCCATTTGTGTCCCATGTGTGCACGCTGCATGTGTTCTGTGTATATGTGCCCCACATCTGTACTCTATGTGTACCCTGCATGTACCCCACGTGAGTGTGCCCCTTTATGTGTATCCCATGTGAGTCTTATGTGTGCCCTGCATGTGCCCCTGTACATAGACCCCATAGGTGAGCCTTGTGTGTGCCCCACATGTGCACTCTGTATATGCACCCCGTGTGCGTGCCCCACACGTGTACTCTG
>NW_003852630.1:1308174-1330390 GCF_000181295.1 Otolemur garnettii
ATGTGCACTCTATGTGCACCCCGTGTGTGTGCCCTGCATGTGCACCCTGGGCAGCAGGATATTCCTCCCTTCAGCATCTCACTCTGCACCTGTCCTCAGCTGTGTCCTGCATGGTGCCCCAGGTTTCTCATGTCTGTCTGGGGATGGTCACATCTACCTCCTACCCAGATGCTCCTTCGGCCTCTGACTTCCACCCCCGTGTCACCTTTGGCAGCTCCTCTGCTGCCCACAACCCTTACAGAGCAGCTCCCAGAGTCTCACCCTGGCCAGGTGGCTGCCTGACTTCCAAGACAAAGCTGATTCATTGAGTGCGTCCAGCTGCTTCCCAGTGCCCCAGTGCCTACCTTTCCAGGTGGGGCTGCAGCCACTCTACTGCCTCCTCCACCCATCTCCACTAGCTGGGTCCCCGTTGACAGTGGCCCTGCCTCCCAGGCTGAGCCCTCTCCACTCAGGAGACAGCGTGGTGGCAAGTCCTGTGGGAAACTCACAGCTGGGAGCACTGCCGACTTGGATCCCTATGGCCTGGGGCCTCTAGCCATGCCCAAGTCATCTTCCAAAAGAGAAAGCTGTTGCCACTGGACACCCACTGGCACTGCCCTGTGTCTGGCTAGATCCTCTTGAAAGCTTAAAGATCTCAACATGCATTTTGTAAGTTTTCTGTGTGTTTAAAAAAGAGTCATGCAGTATTTTGCTCATCTGCTTTTAAAATTAAGAAGAGAAATATGATGCTATTTCAGTGCACGATCTTAAACAAATATTTTTGGCCTTGTGTTATAAGAGACACAAAAGTTGTAACAGAGAGGACGAGGAGCTGAAGACCCCGGGACACAGGACTGAGGAGGGGCATGTGGCGGCGTCCTCAGTGCAAGCTCCTGAGGACGTTGTCAAGTGACCGTTCAGGTGGGCGGAGGGCCAATCCCACCTGTTGGGCTGAAGTCTCAGTGCCACAGGGCTCCACCCTGCAGCCACCTGAAGGACATCCTGTCTGCCTCCCGCCTTCATGAGATGCCCCTGTTTGGCAGATGATAACTTTGGGGTTTAGATCCAGGCCTGACAGTGCCCAGGCCCACCCTCCCCAGACCACGTGGGACACAGACACTCGTGGACTCGTGAGGATTTGTGTGTGCTGGGAAAAGGCACTAAGCTCCAAACTGCCCCAAAAACACGTGTTTGGGGCACATACAAGGGCTCTCCTTAAAATCCTCAGAAAACGATTTCCTCCCAATAAACCTCTGGTTTAGTGTTTTTCCTCTCGGACTCCAAGCAGAATCCTCTTTAAAGGACGTTTTGCTTTCATCACTTCTGAGTGACCAGAAATTTTCCTGACTTGTTTTGTAATTCTCCCGAATCTGATGACTAGGCAGATTCCTCTCGTAGGAGAGGGTTCCTGACATGGGTCACTTGGCCTAGAAAGTTGCTCAGAGCCTGCCTTGGGAGTCACCCTGCTTTAACCTCAGAGCCAGCCAAGCATATGCCTCTGGGATGTGGGGGGCTCTTCTTCCTGCCTCAACCTTCTAAGTAGCTGAGACTACAGATGTGCCCACAACGCCCAGCTGATTACTTTTGTAAAGACAGGTCTCATTATGTTTCCCAGGCTGGTCTCAGACTCCTGGCTTCAAGCAGTCCTCCGACCTTGGCCTCCCAACGTGCTGGCCCCACAGCACCAGCCACTGTATCCAGCCTATTGCTTTTCTTGAAGCCAAACCCGTGGATTTGTAAGATGTCAGCCCCATGTAGTGTGGTTGTCCATGGTCCTCAACACCCACACTCCAGTTCCATTCAAAGGATCTTAGTGTTGGGAGGGTCTCAGCAGGTGTGGGGAGCACAGGGTCTGTGAGGTGACAGGCCAGCAGTGGGCCACCCTCTCCTGGACACGCCCTAGTTTTCCATGCCCAGAAAGACCCGTCCTCTGGGGGGCCAGGAGCTCTGGGTGTCCTGCCTCCCCAGGCAGGTGTCTTGTTCACATGTGAGCTCCTACTGTGCAGCAGGTACAGTGGCTCATGCTGAGGCTGCAGTCCCCTGAGGTCCCCTGAAGTCCACTGCAGTCCCCTGAGGCCCACTGCAGTCCCCTGAGGTCCCCTGAAGTCCACTGCAGTCCCCTAAGGCCCACTGCAGTCCTCTGAGGTCCAATGGACCCCACCCCTCCGCTTTAACAGAAGGATTGAAGTCTACACCGTGTCTAGTGACTCAATTCTTGTTTCGAGTCAGGAAGGTCTGGATTCCTCACACCACCTGTCCTCCCAACCCCCAGGCCACCTCTCACTCAGCTTTTTGCTATCCGCCTGTTTTATGAACATGTTTTTCACATCTTCAAGTTGTTGATGAAACACACTCAGCAGGACAAATGCAGCAGACCCTCCTCTACGCAGACACGGCCCTGAACCCAGGCTGTACTCTCACCTCACAGCAGCATGAGGGTCACATGGGAGAAAGAACCACAGAGAGGGATGTTGAGAAACCCTGGCCCAGGCCAGAGGTCCGGAGCACACAGCCCTCACCCCGGGCGCCTCCCTGTGCTGCTGCTGTGGACTTCTCCCAGCATGGAAATGCAGCCTGCTGGGGGTGGTTTTCACCAACATTCATTATTACTAAAGTTTTAAGGTTCAAGCTGAAGTGGTGACTTGATGGCCGCCTGTATTCCCACCGCCGTGACCACAGCTGCCGCTCAGCGTTGTGCTGTATTCGCACGATACACGTGTGTGCTTTATTATTTCCTCTGACAAACTGTTTCACGGTAAGTTTTGGGCAACATGGTATCAGAATACCTTACCTGCATCTCCTAAAAATAAGGACCACAGCCCCATTTCTCATAACTAAGAAATTAGCGATGATCCCCTGATACCTTGCAGTGTTGCTTGTAGGAGCTGCTCGTGCTGCCCTAACAGCAGAGATGCATTTGCTCACAGTCCTGGAAGCTGGAAGCCCAAGCTGGAAGCAGGCGAGGTAGCTGTCGCCAAGGCCTCTCCCCTGACGTGTGGGGTCATGTGCACCCTGGCAGGTCTGTGTTCAAGCTTTCCCTCATTTAAGGACACCCGTCAGACTGGGTCAACCTCCAGAGCAAGCTTTCCTGCACTCTGCACTGTGCCCAGCTGTGCCTGGGACAACTGTGAGGTCAGTGTGTGTTAGAACAGCCGCAGCATGAGGTCCTGCTGTGTACTGGGCCCTGTGACCTACCCAAGCTGCCTTCACCCACCAGGCAAAGCAGTAACCTGCCAGGAATCACTGTGGAGAGGTCTCAGACAATGGGAGACAGAGACACAAGCCCAAGCCTCTTGGCCACAGCACACAAGCCACTGATGCTGCTCCAAGACCTGCTTTTGGTGCCTTTGATGCAGGGAAGGCCAGATCAGGCCTTTGGCCTGCTGGACAGCTGACCCTCAGGCAGCTTCCTAGCCTGAATGGACCTCTTCATCTTAGTGACCACCCTTGGAAACAGAAGTTTTACTGAAACAGGGACCCCAGTCTGCCCACAGGCAGTGCTGTGCTAAGATCCACAAGCAGAGCGCTGTCAATTTTCTTCCTCAAGGTTGATGAGCTTTGCGCTCTGAGCTCTGCACCCTTATGAGCAGGATGTCTGCCCGCTGCCTCCACTCCCAGGAGGACGATCCTCTCCAGGGCACACATGTCCTGCCTTCATGCTGGTCTCCATATTTCGGGATCTGCAGAGAACAAGCTGTTGAGCTTCTCAGAGCCTCGAAACAAATGTGATGGGATGACTTACTCCTTTTCCCCAAGGATGATGAGTCCAGATAAAGTCCCTTCAGGGTGTGAGCAGTGGGAATCATGAAACCAGCATTAGTGGGTGTTGTGTAACGGGTGGGTAACCTCAAGCCATGTCCACCATGCACCCACCCCAGCCCAGGGAGATGGAGACCCGCCCATGGCACTGCTCCCATTGGTTGAACGAGTCCTGGTGTCATGACCTGTGGGAGTGAGATGCTGGCCCTTCACCAGTGTGTGGCTGTCCCCACTCACCACACGGTCAGGGTGAGAACAGAGTAGCCAGCATGTGGACAGAAGCCAAACCTGCAGGGACACTGAGGCTGCAAAGCCTGGGGAGCACGCAGCCCCCACTGAGCAGTTCTAGGCCCACGTTCCGAAGGGCAGTGCCATGGAGCTCACCCTGATGACGTGGAGATTGTTTGCCCCCGACAAAGGAGGCCTGAGGAGCTGCTGCCCGCAGGCATCCAGGTCACGCTGCAAGACAACATTCCAGGCAGGTGAAGCTTCCCTGTGCTTTCCCAGGATGCGCTCAGGTGGAATAGAAGAAGGTTCCAGATCATGAATCCATTCATGGCAAAGCTGCAGTGCTCTCCAGAGCACCAGACTTGGCCATCTTCCAAGGCTGTTTGTCCTGGTAATAATCAAGGAGCGATTCTGGAGCTTGTCTGTCCTCTGGGCACTTAGCAAACCCACTTGCTACTTTCTGACCACGCAGCCCACCGTAAATGCATTTTGCTGGTTCCACTGACCTTAACTCAGGTGCACGACCACCTCAGTTTCGAACCCATTCCTGGACTCCTTGCTGGCTGTGGGGCAGACATTATCCTACAAACCCGACATCTTAAAATGTTGAGGAATTTACTGAGCACCATCTGGTTGGCACATGACCAAGCTGACATTCAAACTGTAATCAGCCACGACGATGTGGCCTCTGCCAGGGACACCACTTGAACTTCCCTCCTGGGCCTTAGTGTCCTCAGCCTAAAGCAGGAAAGTATCGCAGTGTTCCAGGACCAAAGAGGACATGCGTGGAGCCATGAGCTTACAGTGTGAGCATATAGAGTATCTAGAGACGCTTGGAATGTCTTGAATGGGGTTCTCATGCACAGTAGACACCTCAGGATCACACATGGTGGGTTAGTGCCGTAAGTTTCTTGCTATTTTTTTTCTCTCTGCCTCATAACACCTACAACTGTGGAGCTTCCTACAGGAAAATAACTGTTACCAGGCCAGGAACAGAAGGAAGGAGCTACGTGAATCCCTGTGTTTTCCTGGTTTCTTAAGCAAGTTCTCAGACTAAGTTTTGAAGAATACACCTACTTGTTAATTGAAGTGTAAGCCACAGGGTGGCCATAAATTTTTGCTGGGTGACTCTCACATGTACTGCTCACTCCCAGGGAGACGTGTGTGTTTCACCTGAAGGACCAGCTTCAGTGAGCCCAGAACAGGTGGGAGACAGGAGTGCACAAGACCCCCAGTTCTCCCTTCCAAGTTACAGTGGACCTCTGGAGAATGGCACCACCTGCCCAGGACACACTGCCTCCTGCCCAGGACACGCTGCCTGCCACCCAGGCCTTGCTGCCTCCCACCCAGGCCACTCTGCCACCCGCCCAGGCCACACTGCCTGCCACCTAGGACACACTGCCTCCCACCCGCGCCACTCTGCCACCCGCCCAGGCCACACTGCCTGCCACCTAGGACACACTGCCTCCCACCCAGGCCACGCTCCCTCCCACCCAGGCCACACTGCTGAGGCTGGCATTGTAGTAATCTGTCTATTAAGGTGCTCAGGGACATGCTGTTATCCTCTCATGGGCCCCCATAAAAGATGAGCAGGAAAAGGGAATCACAGAAGGAAGTATGGGCTGGAGGCGGCCATCCCTGCCCTCTGTCCCTTCCAGGACAGCTCCAGGGCCTCCCAGGGAGGCCTGCGATGGCCAGTATTAAACACAGTAACTCCACCATTCCTGTAAAGCAGTGTGTTGATATAAACTCAGATCAGGAGCGCTAGGCTTTTAAAGCCCTGTCCTCAACTCACCACTGTCTTTGGGCGGGTGACCTCAGAGGAGGCGGATGAAGCTGGACCCGCATCCCCCATACAGAGCAGCTTTAGCAGTCTGTGGACCTGTCCACAAGGCACCAGCAGGCTCAGTGCCCTCTGCAGGATGCACCCTCTGCCTCCAGGGACCAAGCTCACAGACTGCATTTTCCACTCCCTGAGACGCCCAAGCTTATGAAGCATTTTCTTAATTTTCTGACGAGAAAATCCAGCTGCTACTCAGCCCCTGGGCTGCCTCCCAGTTTCCTGTTGCTGGTGGCCCTGACACAGAGGAGCGGCAGCTGGGCTGAGCAGACGCCCCTATGTGGTCTCCTCCCTGTCCATACTTGCTCCAGCCCTGCTCTTTCTAGAGGTTTCTCTGGCTACTGGGCGCAGTGCCAAGCTGCAGTGTCACAGGTGTATAAGGTGGCTGTGCTGGAAGGCATGTGCCAAGGCAACGCTTAGGGTAACCCTCCGGAACCGTGGAAGCAGCTGCCAGTGCCGCTCTGTGGCCCAGGCCCGGGGCCCGGATTGTTGTCCTGCTTCCCAATATCTGTGCAGCGGTGGCACCCGGGCTGCTTGAACTTAATTTTCAGGGTGGCGTTGGTGGTGCGTTCGGATGTCAGAGTTGGCTGATTTCCCTGGTCAGTTTTATTTTGGTTTCCTGCCTCCACCAGTTTTCAGTCCCTCGAGAATAAATGGTGAGGAGACTAAAGCCTTCGAGCCCACATGGCTCCTGTGTCACTCAGGAGTTGGGGGGGTGGCTCAGACTTAGGGGGGTGACCTGGTGCCTCCACCACATTCAGGCCTCACGCATACACGGACAGGAGAGCAGCTTATCCCACATACATCCTCGAGCCGTTCTGTCCCCAACACCTGATGAGGGTGGTCACACGTGTCCATCCACTAGTGTGTCGGCCTCTGGCACTTTCCCGCTTCAGACCACAGGCACCATCAATCTCACTGAGCTTCTAAGTAAAATCCCCAAAGAAGTGAAAGAAATAGAAAGGTCAAGACCCTGTGGCATCACTGCCCATCCTGAGCTGCCCCATAGTCGGAGCCGTTTCCTTCTGATGTCCAGGCATCTGCAGGGACCTTGGGGAGGCAGGACTGGGGCAAAGGATGTGCTCTGCCCTGGCACCTGCTCCAGAGGCTCCCATGGGGCTGTCTGTGTTCTCAGAGGACAGACCCGACGTGTGGCTGTGGCTCTGTACCCCCAGAAGGTCATGAAAGCTATGCAGCTGAGATGCCACCTTGCGCCCAGGCCCAGCTGACACCTACCCGGCAGGGAGAGAGCGTGCACATGCCTAGGGAAGGGGGACCTTGCTGCGGCCTCCTCCTTGGTGAGCCTCCCAGTGAGATCCCACTGCAGAAGTTAGCAGGTGTCTTCAGGTGAGCAGGAGCGGTGTCCAGTGCTAGCACTGAGAATAGTCTCACCTCAGCAGGCCGCATGCACCATCAGTCCTCCTCACCCAGGCCAGTGTCAGCCCTGTCCAGCCAACTGGCCTCTAAGCAGCATGTTTTATTCTGCTGAGTCTCTGCCTGTGTGTTTCTCCTCTGCTCTTTCTTTGTCCCTTACTTTCCTTTTAAAAGTAAATTCTAGTAACTCAAGGCTGTAACCATGTATTGACCATAACAACTTATATTTTGGATGGTGGCCTGTTGGTTGACATTGATGTTTATATTTATTCACTCTGTGTTGGCAAACATGTCTGTTATTTAAAACACAAGAGTTTTGCAGAGGACACTGACCTTGGCATCTAAGCTATCCGTGTGACAGACACCGGGACCCTGGTGTCCTCCCACGGAAGACCAGGCTGTCTGCCTATGGTTCAGACAGGCCACCAGCGGTGGGAGGAGGGAGGTGCCGGCATTGACACTGGGGCAGGGGCGGGGCCCTCAAGGCGCAGGGCATGGCTGTGCACACTCTGACCACCTGCTCCTCTGTCACTTGCAGACGACCACTCCAGGATCCTGCTGAAACCGGAAAACAGCCACAGCAACTCAGACTACATCAACGCCAGCCCCATCGTAAGTGCCCTGCTGGGGCTCTGGGCTTTTTCTCAGGTCGTGAGGACGTGGCAGAGCCAGGCAGGAGGGTCTCAGTGGAAATGGAAGCCCCCATGCTCTGGGCCCCAAGCTGTGATGGGGCTGACTCTGCCCCAGGCTGACTCTGCGCCACTGGGCTCCTGGCCCCACTGGACTCCTGGCCCCACTGGGCTCCTGGCCCCAGAGGCTGCAGAACATCCAGCAGTTGGAACAACGTCCCGATCAGAACCCGGGGCTTTCAGGGACGTTCACCACACTCGGTGGCGTTGTCCTTTCCCAGCGCCACTTAGCACCTGTTTATTCTGGGAGGTGGAGAAACTAGGCCCACCTTGCCTCTTTTCCAGCCATCACTGACACTGAGGCAGGTTTAAACTTGTAGGTTTCTTTCCTGTAGGTTTTCCCAGCAGCAATGTGCTTCCTTTGTAAGAACAAGGACGTGTATGGGCCACGCCTCCTCCAGGCAGTGCAGGAGAGTGGCTATGTCCCCAGTCTGGGAACAGGGCATGAGCCCTGTGACCTCGGGGCCCCACTACCAGGCAGGGTTCCTTACCAACCCACACCTGGAGACTCATCCTACCACCTCCCTTAGCTCTGGACATCGCAATATCCTCCCTATCTTGAACCTCGAGGGGCAGAGGCTGAAAGGAAACGTGGTGGGCTGCTGGGGCCAGGCAGGCAGCCATGGCAGGAGGACATGCAGTGTAACTCTCCAGAAGGGGGTGTGGAGACCAGGCCCAGTGGCCTTTTAAACCAGCGGGCAACAATCGAGACTTAGGCAGATTTACAGTGGACAATGGTTGTGATGCTTCTCCCCTTTAAATAGCTTTTCTCAATCCTGATCTTCAGGGAAGCATGAGGGCATCTCACTAAAATCCCACTTTGTACTCACTCAAACATGGTGCCTGCAGGTGCCACGCTGAGCCAGGGCACAGTCAAACCCCTCATCCCTTCACAGGGCGCTCTGCAGCAAAAGTGCTGGCCCTTCTGGTCACCAGAGCCACTGGCAGTGTGGACGCTGCCCAGCCCCACGGTGCGCTGGGAGGCAGGTACCGAGTGAGACCTGACCTGGGTGCTTTGTCTACGCCCCCTGAGCCCAGGCTTATGTTGACAGATCATTGTTAAGGAGGAGAAGCCTCTTTACCTCCCGCAGAGGTGGAGTCCAGAGACTGCTTCCATCTGGGTTTCATCGGAGCCTTTCTCAATAAGACGTCATATGTGGTGGGTTTCTGTCAATTCTAATTCAAATAACCAAACCAAAGCCTTGCTGACCTTGGGCCATGACTAGAGTGTCATTCCGGGGAAGTTAGGCTTGCCAGTGCCTGGGTTTGGCTCCTGTTCTGCAGACAAGAAGCCAACCCAGAACTAAGAAAGAAAAGGCATTTTCTTCCTATTGAAGCCCCCTTTACCTAGAATGAACAATTTGACTGGGCCAGAATTAGAAATAAAGCCATTATTTACGAGTCTAAACCCCAAGAGTTCAGTACTATGACTGTGGCTGCGCCAAAGTGGCCCCCACGTTGCAGGTTCCAATTTGCAGATGTCTGAGCCCATCCAGACCACGGTCTGGTCTCATGAAGAACGGTGGTGCTCGGTGCCACCATGGACGCGGTCAGGCTCACATGGCACTGAGGGCGGGGTGTCCGATGAATTCTGCAGTCCGTGCAGGTCCCCTGCCTCTTCTAGTAGCAGGGATTTGGAATGACCTTCCAGGCCTCACCAAGCAGGAGCTTGGGCAAGAGATGAGGCCAGGAGAAGTAATTTTATGGTGCCTTTTGTGTTCTCCCTTTATTTCATGACACAATTCTTTTTCTTCAAATCTGGGTTGTAAGAATGAACTAGGAGAAATCCATGGAGCCTCTTCTCTCTGAAATAACTGAAGCTACAATGATAATGACCTTCCCTGCAGCAGCCGAGTGAAAAGCTCACAATTACAGCCTGGGAAGACCCCGGCTGTGCAGAATAAAACTATGATAATTACATCTGTCATATTTGTGCTTGGGCCTCATTAAATTTCAGGGAAGTCATCCAGTAGTAAATAATGTGCAATCTTTCCTTTTAAATCAGAGGTCATGAAAGTAAATGGGAATTTTGTTTTCCCGCATGGGGTGTCTGAGAGACAAACCCATCAGCTGCGTGTGAAACCTCTGCTGGGTTGTTACCGAGGACTGTCAGACACGGCACACAGTTATCAGAGGGCAAGTCTGGAGTTCCCAGTGACACTTAAAAATGAGCTTCATCTTCATTCCACTGCTCATTAAAGGAGAAAAAAATTGTTTAAAGTTCCAATTCAGAGTACATTTCGCTAATTTAAGTACAGACAGAGAGCACCTCAGGAAAGGGTGTGAGCTCAGCATTGTAAGAAAGGCCGTGCCCTTTTCCTCCTCCCACAATCCCTTGTGCTCTTCTTTCCAACTTGGACCCTGCAGAATGGCTCCCTCAAAGAAGGGTGACAAGAAAAAAAAGGGCCAGTCTGCCATCAGCGAGGTGGAGACTTTAAAATACACCATCAATATTCACAAGTGCATCCATGGAGTGGGCTTCAAGAAGTGTGCCCCTGGGCACTCAAAAAGATCTGGAAATTTGCCATGAAAGAGATGGGAACTCCAGATGTGCGCATTGATACCAGGCTCAGCAAAGCTGTCTGGGACAAAGGCATAAGGAATGTCCCATGCCGTATCCGTGTGCGGTTATCTAGAAAACGCAATGAAGATGAAGATTCAACAAGCAAGCACTCTACTTTGGTCACCTATGTACCTGTTACCACTTTCAAAAATCTACAGACAGTCAACGTGGATGAGGACTAACTGGTGCTTGTCAGACACATCAAATAAATTTATAAAATAGGAAGAAAGGAAGAACTCAGGATCTGAGTCTCTGGTTCTCAGAAAATATTTACAACCAAACATCTGTGTGTATAATTAGGGTTTGTATTCAGTATTTTACTTAAATCTCTGTGTATAAGAATAAAACACAAAAAGAAGTTCATAATAGTTCGTAAATCAGTCCTCTCCTGTTGATCATCAAAGTTACAATTGTCTAATTGCGGTTTATATTCACTGTTTTACTTAGATAAAGTTCAACACAAAAGAATAAAACACAAAAATAGTAAAAGTTCATAAATCAATCTCTCTTCCCATTGACCAACAAAGCTGGGAACAATTTTCCAATAAATTCCCACCCTAAGACTTGGTATCTGGAAAAGTATCTTGATGACTCAGGCCTGATATGTGTTTGTTTTCCAGAAAGGATTCTGCCAAAGTTGCTTTAGGATAGAAAATGTTAGCAAAGGTGAGGCAGAGGTGAGCAGAGTGGAGCTCAGACAGAGGGACAGAGCATGCAGTCACTGTCATGGAAGGCTTCAGAGCCAGGCACATGATCCTGCCACCTCCCCTAAGTTGCCCAGATTGTCCCTGAGACTTCTGGGTCATGACTGATAGAGGCCGGGACTGGTATGGGGTAAGACCTGGCCCTGCCTGCACCTGCCCACCAGGTGGCTCAGGGCCATTGTCTCTCTGAGCTCTTCAAGGCTGCAGGACTCAGGGCCAATGGTCTCAACATGCTGATGCTTTATTTTTAAAATCAGTTTCATTTGGAATATTGGGGGAAATATGGCTAAGTTTTTAGATGCAGATTAGCATTTCTAAAGATAAAATTAGCTGCCCACGCCCATTTCACAATTGCTATCCCATAGCTCAAGCAAATCTCTAGGTTGTTTTTTAAACTATGTGTTTAAAAGTAGGTAGGAATACACCTTACTTATGCCCTGTTTCATTTGATTTTTCCTAAGAATCAGCCTTCCAAGGGATAATAGATTCAACACAAATGGTTTTCCTTTTCTTAAAAAAAAATAATAAAAGCAAAATTATACATTAATCATGCTTGCCCTCTGACCATCTATTTTCGTGAAGTGGAAATGAGTGAACTCAGGTTCTCCGGGCAACGTATGTGCCTGCAGAGTCCTCCGCCATCTCACCCTTCCAATGCCCAGCCACTCAAGCCACCAGAAAGCACCTAAATTTGGTGCTCACGGAACCTTCTTTCCTGCATGGTTCACAGAGGAGAGCATAGACATGTGCCGGCAGCCCCAGGCCCCCCACGGCGAGGTGTCTGTCAGTCTCCAGATCTTCACTGAGGGTTTCAGGCATACACTAAGGTGCACTCATGCATGTGTATACAGCCTGCTCACATACACACATGGAGCTCAGAGCAAGCAAGGCTCAGGGCTGGAGTCATCCGACCTGCTCACTCGCCAGCCACAGCCACGGAGGAGATGCCACGGAGGAGATTAACAGACTCTGAGGTCATGCTGTCGGTGTGAGAACATAACGTACAAATAGTAAGCATGTTACAAAGATGTGCAAAGTGGCAGAATGGAAGGAAGGAGGTGGAGAGCAGAGGCAGGTGTTGTGGGCGCTGGGGGAGTGGGTGGAGATGGCTGTCCCAGGCCTCCAACACACTTATCCTGCCTTGAAAATCTTACATGTCTAAGACTTCTATGTGTTTAGTTAAATGTTTGCTTTGCTTTTATCCACTTAAAGCTTCATGAAACTGTGATGAGGTTCTGGCTGCCTTACACTATGTGCTTGCCACATGTGCAGAATGCCCAGAATTATTTTCTGTTCAACAGAATGTGCATGGAATGAAATCATTGTAATCATCTTTTGAGCTATTCTTGAGCTGATGACACATCTCACTCTCGGGAGTCGTGCTATTCACAGCCTTCCTGGCAGTGGGGTGGGCTGGACTGTGAGGCCCGTCCGTGTCCTCTCCAGCCGCCTCCCAGTGTCCATGACTTTCTTTTCTTCTGTCTCGGGCATGTGAGCAGGTGATGGGTTTCAGGAATTCAGAGCACAGTCACAATTCAGACCTATCACCAAAGCTGCCTTCCTGACCCTCCTGAAACCCTGTCCAGATTTTCACTTTTCATCACTTATTTTTCATTTTGAAAGCAACTAAATGTGCTAGTTTGAACAGGTTCACAATTTTAAAATGTGTTGCTGTCAGAATTGCTTTGGGCAAAAAAGTGCATTTGAGAAGGAGGTGGAGTTTTTCTTTTGATGCGTAACTATTTTCAGAGAAGAGACAGGGGTCTCTGTAAATAGCTGTCACCCCCAACAAATGCATATTTCAAAAAAATCTAAACTCCTTATTTCTGATAAGCTTTTTTCTATGGAAACATTTTAATTGGGGCTTTTAGTGAGAGTAACATAATTTTACCTGTATTGTGTGTGTTGTGGAGAATTTCAAAACGAAGTCCAGTTTTAATTACGCATCACTAAATCAGATGCACAAAAAGCTTTTCTCCCTGTGCCCCCACCCCCGCCCCAGCGAGCTCAGCATTGTTGCTCTGCTAGAATAACTTACATCTGCTCCTTTATGTGTGTCCCTCTTCTATGGGAGCATAATTATAAGGTGCACGGGTGCATTCTTCTGTGCTGACAGCCGTCATCTCTGCCACCACGGTGGCTGTGTGTGGACGGGCTGGATCAGTGCAGAAGAAAATGCCTCCGCCAACTCCTCCTCAAACCCAAAGGCAGGGCAGCGATTGGGGTGCCGCTGGGCCCATGGCTGACATCCTTGCTGTTGGCTTACAGGTCCATGCGGCTGTGGCTAAAGCGTTCTCCTTTTTCACTGTATTGAGAACTGTATTCTTACCAATCATCTTTAAATACGAAGTGTTTAAAATCTTTAATCAAACCCCAATGTCAAAAGAGCTAATTCTAGTTCTAGACAGGAAAGAACAAAGGAATGTATGCGTTTCCTCAGCAGCTGTCTTACCCAAAGGGGAGATTCTAGCAGCGCAGCCTCACCCTATCTTCTGGGTCGGCCTCTGTGGACCTTTCTGGGAGTGTGGGGAAGCGCTAGGGGACAGTAAAGATGACCTGGTATCTCTCTGTCCTTTTCTGGGTGGCCTGGGCTTGCCAGTCAGGGACAGAGCCCAAAACAGCCCTCTGCAAGCTGCTGCAATCCTACCTGCTGCCCAAGGCTTTGTTCTCGTGTTCTGTTTAGTTTTTCCCCTGCTTGGCCAGTCTTTGAATTAAATGTTATAATTAAGGTCTTTTAAGCCAGGCTTCCCCTGCTGGAGCTCACAGGGTGCATTTGGGCAAATCCACAAGCCACAAAGCCCACACCGGCGGCCTTTGTTTTCAGCCCCTTGTGTGGCAGGAGAACCAGAACAAGTCCTCAGCTGGGGGAACCACAGCTCCCACAGGAGCTGCTACCCTAGCTCAGGGTGGCAGATCCAGGCCCAGGCACCTGGCTGTGTCTGAGCCCTCTGCTCAGAATAAATAAAAGAAAAGTGAGGCAGGGACTGTTGACTCCTTTCCCATGATGTGGGCGAGTCTGGCCCCAGGGCCTGGGGGGGAGTGTCCTGGGGGGTGCCCCCGGTCCCCCTCTCCAGACCGTAGGCCTGCTTCCCCAGCAGCATCCATGGGCCTAACAGGTGCACTCTCAGCATGGGGTGGACTCAGCAGACTGACAAGTGCCCCCAGACCCCGTTGGGCTGCTGGTCTTCATTTCTGTCAGGACTATGGCAGGCTCAGGCTCTAATACAGAAGAGTCCACCAGGGTTTTCTCCTTCCTCAAGAGTCATGTGTTAAGGGGCCTTGGGGGTAGGGCAGGCCGCCTCCACCACCCTCTAAACCGGGGCTCTACCCCCCACAGTCTTCCTAACTTTCCAGCTAACACTTGTCTCCTGCCTCTGTCTCTGCAGATGGACCATGACCCAAGGAGCCCTGCGTACATTGCCACCCAGGGGCCCCTTCCTGCTACTGTGGCCGACTTCTGGCAGGTGAATTTTTTTAAGTAAAATTTATTTTTATGAAAAGATCTGAATACGTCAATCATGAGTAATGCTTTGAATTCAGGTAAACCAATTTGGACTTGTTCATCAGATGTTACTTGATATGTGTGTGTGTGTGTGTATGTCCTTAAGTATTTCTTATTATGCATCTTTTTTCAAAACTTGAGTGTAAAATAGTTCCCTTTGAGCTCAGTGGTTAGGGTGCCAGCCACATGCACCAAGGCTAGCAGGTTGGAACCCAGCCCAAGCCAGCTAAACAACGACAACAGCAACAACAAAATAGCCGGGTGTTGTGGCAGGCACCTGTTATGTCCCAGCTACTCGGGAGGCTGAGGCAAGAGAATCACTTGAGCCCAAGAGTTTGAGGTTGCTGTGAGCTGTGACGCTATGGCACTCTACCAAGGGTGACATAGTGAAACTCTGTCTAAAAAAAAAAAAAAGACAGAGAGAGAGAGACTTAATGCTTTCAAGAGCTTTACTTTTTAGCCATTTTACAATTTCATTTTATAAAATAGGGAAAGTTAGTAAATGTTTATTTTATTCAAATGTGCCCTCTTACTTATTGTTTTATTCTCATAAAGGTAAAATGTGGTGTTCACATCCTAGTTCACCTTCTCAGTGGACTCCCTGTAACGCATCTCTTTGTATCCAGCATGATCCTAGGTCACCCAGACTGAGGTCAGGCCTTCCAGCGGAGGTCAGTAGTTGGGGCAAGGGCTTCCTGGCCTTTCCCTCCCCGCCCCCAGCATCAGCCCCAGGGTGGCGACATAGGAATGGATTTTGGAAAGAGTTGCTATGAGGGGGGGTTGCCCAGCAGTAGGGCTTCATTCTTGTTCTGCAGCAGTGATAACTCCTGGCTGAACACACCAGGTTTCTCCAGACCCTGGCTCCAGAGCTTCCCTGAGGGGGTGGAGCTGAGGACAAAGGTGTGAAAAGGAACAGAAGAGCCAGTGGCAAAGCCTGGAGACTGCAGGTGGGAGGTTGCCAACATCCAGCTCGCTGGTTTAGGAGCACAGGGGTTATAGCTAAAGACCCGAAAGTGACCTGTTCTCCAGGCCCTTCCTCATCCCTTAGCCTCTTGTTCCCTCCCCAGCTTCCTTGTCAACCCTCTCCAGACTCCACCCAAGACAGGGGAATATTCCTCGCCCTGCCCTGAAGGACAGTCTCTGCAGAGGTTTTCTGGAAAAGTCCGCAGAGGACCAGACTTACCGAGAGCTGCTGAGTACCTCATGACATACTAATTAACTCTCAGGTGCTGCCCACTTCATGGGCGTGGCAGAGGGGTACTCAGGAGTCACCTAATTCATCCAAATCGACAAGGGTGGGACCAAGGTTTGAAACATGTTGGAATGACCGCCTGCTTTTCTATCCGCCTATGTCTTCTTGCTACTGGGGGAAAAACTAGACGGAATCTCTGGGTCACCTTGTTGAAACCTGTGATCATGGCATATAACCAGGGACCTCTGACATTGGAATGGTATTGAGGACCCCATGGTGCCACCCCCACGTGGAGCTCCAGTTCCCTCCATGTTTCACCTGCAGAGAGCTATCCAGCCTGGGGGAGAAGCCACAGCTACAGAGAGCTCCACACCTTCGGGCTGTGTGTCTGGGGGCAGCTCTGCATGGCAGGGGACTCTTCCCCACACCACAGACAGCTGTCTCCTTGAGCCATAAACCCAAGAGGCCCAGCCCTGCTCCTGGAACAAAATCCAAGGATCCCATCTGAGACTTCCTACTCTCCAGGGCAGGGCACGGCATCCTGCAGGGGCTGGTGGGACCCAGTGCCCTCTTTGTGTGTGGCACTGAGGGCTCCCAGTGTGAGTTCTTTCATTTATGCTAGCGCCAGACCTTGACCACCAGCTCCAAGTTCATCACTCCTTTCTGCCAGGATTGGGCTTCTCAAGGTCACATCCACACTGAACCACGACCATCCGCATCTGCTGGCTGCTGATCCTACATGAAGAGTTTCGAGTGTTCACATAACGGTCTCTGGGACCCTTGAGACTCTCAGGCTCATAATATGCCCACGTTCAGACAGCTGATAAATTAAAGGATGAGCTTCCTTACTGCTGGTTGCAGATAGTTACAATCAGAGGCAACTCGTTTGATCAATATTTTCAAGTTATGGAACATGTTAGAGAGATTGTCAAGGAGTATACATTCTTGAAAGGGGAAGAAAACATCTCTAAATGAAATAACTAGAGAAAAACTTTAAGGCAGATGAAGTGCCAGGTAGGTGGAGACTTGCCTCAGTCAGCAGCGAGGTTGACAGCTCTGGGACGAACCAGTGCTGAGATGGGGGTGCTGCAGCCACAGGCCTGGCCCTCCTGGGTGTCCCTGTGTACATGAGGCTGGCAGAGCCCTGAGATGCATCGCCTCACATCGTCAGCCACCTTGAGGGGCCCTCCATCCATGCAGGACACACTTGGAGGCACCCTGCCCTGTTGGGGGAGCAGAATTGGAGACACTGGCCACTCAGCTCAGAGGATGGACGGCCTCTGACCATGTGCTCCGAAGGTCAGCCTTGGCCACCTCACTCCTCATAGAACAAATGCCTCAGAGGTTCTGGGAGACTCTGCCCCAGGCCCTAACTGCTAGCACCCATGTTGCTCATCAGTCTTTGGCAGGGAAGGGGTGGGGAAATGCACCACCCATCTCAACCTCCCTGTCAGTTGTCACATGGCCTTCCCCTGCAAGGTGGGGGAGGGGGCTGTCTGTCTCCAAAATTCCATCTTCTTATAAAAGCACCAGGCACTGGACGTAGAGTCCACCCTGACCCACAGAACCACCTTCACTTGGCTTGTCTGTGAAGACTCTCTCCAAACCAGGCCAGAGGCCCAGGGTCCAGTGGACGTGGCTGAGGCAGACAACACTATTCTGCACAGTACAGGGCCAGAGAAATCAGTGACCCAGCCCTACGAGCATCTGTGGTCAGGAGACCACCCACAGGAGCCCAGAGAGGGTTCTGGTGGACAGGGCAGGGAGCAGGAAATGGGAGGTCAGCAATGAGGGTCAGTAAGTGCGGGCATCCAGAACACTCCATCCCAGGCACCTGCACCCCTGCAGAGCTCACAGTGCCCTCCTGCCTCCACACAGGCCACGGCAACTGGCAGATCCAGAATATGCCTGTGAGCCACCCAACGTTGCAGGCTGATGTGGGGAATTCTTTCCCTAAGTGCACTTCATGCATTTTCAAAATTTTATTTCTAAAACTTTGACTCTTACTTTTAAATTCTTAAAAATAAATAGGCTCGGCGCCTGTGGCTCAAGTGGCTAAGGCGCCAGCCACGTACCCCTAAGGTGGCAGGTTGGAATCCAGCCCAGGCCCGGCAAACAATGACAGCTGCAACCAAAAAAATAGCCAGGCGTTGTGGCAAGTGCCTGTGGTCCCAGCTACTTGGGAGGCAGAGGCAGGAGACTCGCTTGAGCCCAGGAGTTGGAGGTTGCTGTGAGCTGTGATGCCACAGCACTCTACCCAGGGGGACAGCTTGAGGCTCTGTCTCAAAAAAATAAATAAATAAATAACAAATATATGACAGAAAGGAAGATAAAACTCAGGTTAACTACCTGGCTGAGTGTCCCTGCACAGTTCCAGGGAAGACCTGACACAGGTCTGCAGAAGTCAGAGTTAAGGTTCAGAAATCAGTTTTGCTAAAACACGGCAAAATGGCATAGAAATTACTTTTTTTGTTTTTAAGAAATAATACCCAGTCAAGGGAGTCATTTCATCATATACATACTTCTCTGAAAAAAATGCAGTATTTAAAGTCATGCTCAGCTCCTGGAAGCATTTCTTCATCCTCTCTGCTGGTCAGGCCATGTCGGGAGTATATGCGTTTAGTTCGAGGATCATCATTTCATTTTAAAAATGAAAACAAACCAGAAAGTTCTGTGGAAACTGCCCTGTGGAAAGAGCTCTGAAAACCACAGAGGGAAGTACCAGCCACAGAAGGAAGCGTCCTCCAAGGAGTGTGGTCTGGGGCAGGGGGCGCCCTGTCCTGCACAGGCTGTGGCCAACCTGGACACCACAGGGGACTGGCCTTGACTGGCATCTAGACAGGGCAGCACCTTGTGACTTTCTTTCCGGAATCATGAGCTTTGTTCTTTACATCTCAAGGAGGACGGTTTATGTTCTGATGAACTCCAAGTGAGGATCGGCAGTTTGGCTTTGAGGTTCTACTTATTTATCTAGTGCTTCAGAATAATTTCCAGGAAGAGCCTGTCCCTAAGGCCCAGCCCTTGGCTCCCCTGCATTACATTGTTCAGGAGCTTGGATGTCTGGGGAAGGAGAGGAACAGGTCAGCCGTCCACTCTTCCAGTCCCTGCGGACATCAGGCCACCTTACAGGGGACATTGATGTCCAGATCAACGTGAAGATGGGAGAGGGGAGGCAGAGAGGAAAGAGGCTCTAGTGAGTCCCAACTATTTGCTGGACCCTGCAGGAGAAGAGAAAAGAGCATCAAGTAAGCCCCGACTGTATGCTAGACCTGCGAGGGAAGAGAAGAGAGCATCTGGTGAGCCCCAGCTGTATGCTAGACCTGCAGGAGAAGAGAAAAGAGCATCTGGTGAGCCCCAGCTGTATGCTAGACCCCACAGGCAAAGAGAAAGAGCATGTAGTAAGCCCTGACTGTATGCTAGAACCCACAGGCAAGGAAAAAGACCATCTAGTGAGCCCCCGCTGTATGCTGGATCTGCAGGTGAAGAGAAGAGAGTAGTAAGCCCCATCTGTATGCTAGACCACACAGACAAAGAGAATAGAGCATCTGGTGATCCCTGACTGTATGCTGGACCCTGTAGGCACCTTTGACAAGCAACCTCATGCAACCTGCCTGCTGGCCCTGAGGTACAGACACCATGAGCCTCACTTGTCCACAACTGCAGGCAGATGTGGGGAGGGAAAGGAGGCACAGGTCGCTGGACATGGGACAGAATCAGGGCTATCAACTGAAGGGGACAGTCGGTCTGGGAAGATGAGGATGTTCTCGAGATGGACAGTGCGGCGGCTACATGGCGTTGTGGATGTGCCAGGAACCACCACCCTGTGCCCTGAGAAGTGCTGTGTGTCTGTGCTGCAATTTACATATACAGGGCATCCCAGAAGTCAACATGCACAGGGAAAATGGGAAATTGTAGCTAAAGACATCTTTATTTGCAAAATTTTATAAAATACTCTCTACGTGTTCGCCACCCACCCCTTTGTAAAATTGTGTACATATACTTATCTACAGAAATATATATACACGTGTTTATATAGAGACATATATAGATATCTCAAGAGCCTGATTCTACCCAGGAGGATGCTGAGGCCCAGGAGCTTTGCTGACCAGGCAGGTCCCCACAACAGGCTGGAGGCAGAATGCACTCTAAACCCACACCTGTGTAACTCAAGTGTTTCTTACTAAATCACCTGCCTTAAAAATGAAGACGGTGCCGTGATGGGAGAAGGGGGTCATTCACAAACACATCTGTCTACATAGATAAGAAAGACCCTTCTGTGGGGGCTGCCAGGCTTTACAGAGCAAATGTCATTTGTTCTCAAAGTGCGGAATGCATAAAAATCACACTCTTCAAGGACACGAGAGGAGTTGAAGCTCGAAGCAGTTTTCCCCCGGAGAATACACCAACCTATGCTGGGCGTGAGCCCTTAGTGTGCCCTACGGGCTAACATGGCCAAGTGGGACATGGTGGTGAATAAGTCTCTGCAGGTGTGTGGGAGTCGGCACACAGTGGGCAGCTGGAGAGGCCAGGCAGGGAGGGACCTGGAGAATCCTCATGGCTGCAAGAAACAGGTATCACTGGTCATGGGGACCACCTACCCTGGCCTTGCACCGTCCTCCCCACCTGGCTTCACACCTTCCTCCACATCCTGTTCCAAGCAGCCTGTGTCACCCACAGGAACTGGCTCTCTGCCACCCTCCTTTCCTAGGTGCAGAAAGAGCTTATCTCATGGCAGTGGCTCTGTGTGGCAGCCACACCCTAGGCATGCCACACTCGTCTCTAAACAAGTTCTGGCCACGTCGCCCACCACATCCAGGTGCATAATGAGTGTTTGCAGGAACTAAATGCAATCAGGGGACGTGAAGTCACTAGCCCTGAAGACAAGTACCTTGGCCCCAGAATCACGGTAGTCACCCCAGGACTCAGAAGCCTGCAAACCCCCACTCACCAAGGCTGTCCAAGCCAAGAAAAAAACTTCCTTTCCTAGCCCTGCCCATCTTGTATGAAAACAGGCTGACTTCTCGTGGGAATCAGAGCCTGTGCCCCTGGCTGGCCAGGGAGGTACAGAGCCCACTGGCAGCAGCTAGCCACGAGCAGAGCTGGCAGGGCTGCCAGGGCCTCGCCTATGCTCAGGACCATCCACCTGTCTGTTGTCTTTGCTGCAAGGGCCTACAGCGGCCACAGGAGTCCAGGCAGAGGCCGAGCAGGAAAGTGTCTCCCCCAGTTCCACAGTGTGTCCTTGTCTGGGCAGGCCGTCCAGATCAGAACCTCAGAGGACCAAATCTCAGAGATGGCCTGGACTGCCTCAGTGGCCAGACCTTTAAATCCCCCAAGTCGCCATCAGCTCAGCGGAGCTGGTTCATGGCCTCCAGGTGCCCTCAGCCAGGTCCAGTCTCCTTGGCACACAAGCAAAGGGTTCTTGGAGGTCTCTGGGGCAGACCCTGCCTCAATGTCTCCGTCCTGGGCAGCTGCCATCCAGGCTGGGTCGTGGTGTCTGGTTGGGAGGTATAGTTCCCAGCACTGTAGCCACTCCCTTTGGGTGGGCCTTCTACCCTTTGGCGGTGACCATGGGAGACATGCTCGACTTCACTGACTCGGAGCAGGGAGGTTTACTCAGAAGCCCTGCTAACTTACAGACTGGTCGCTATTAAAGCACATTAATTATTAAAATAAAGGGAGACACAAGGATTGTGTTAATTCTTAGCTAATTTCTTAGGAAGAACTTTATTTCCATGATTTATATGTACTTAAACAATATGCCCTGGATTTTCCAAGACATTTTATTTCAGATGTTTAGTCTTGCCGGATTTTGCATAAGTAAATCCACAAACTGTTAAAGGTGAAAGAAAACTTTTCTCAGGTCACCTTATCTGAATCGGAGTTTGAAAATAATGGTCTCCAAAGCCCTAGCCAAGATTGTGCTCTGTGGCTGCTACAGTGCCAAGGAGACACAGCCTCTTGCCACACATGTGAAAGTTTAAAATTAGGTGAAAAATACCTGTCTTGAGCGTCTTTGTTAGCTGATTTTATCCCCTCCCCTCTGCTCCCTTCCCCCGTCCCCACACACAAGTGTCCCATGCACTATTTTTTTTTCTCTAATTTATTTCAGACCACGCAGTTACAGTTTGTTGACATCGCCAAGATCCTAGGAAGTAAACACATGTGTGCTTAAGCCTCATTGATCAACTCTCTGTTCTTTTACCGTATTTTTTTTTTTTACTAAATCATAGCTGTGTGCATTAATACTGTCATGGGGTATAGTGTGCTATTTTTATATACAATTTGAAGTATTTTCATCAAACTGGTTAACATAGCCTTCATGTCATTTTCTTAGTTATTGTATTAAGACATTTATATTCTTCATTTAGAAAGATTCACATTGGCTC
>NW_003852630.1:1331145-1352036 GCF_000181295.1 Otolemur garnettii
GAGGTTGCTGTGAGCTGTAATGCCACGGCACTCTGCCCAGGGGGACAGCTTGAGGCACTGTCTCAAAAAAAAAAAAAAAAAAGTAATAATCCTTTACATTTAAGCAAGTTTGCTGAGGACTTCTGCTGTGCAATCCTTTGGTGGAATTTTCTCTGAGTTATCTCCTATCACATGAATATTCAGATGGTCTCTTTTTAAATATGTATTGTTTTCAGCTAAGCTGCTACTATAATAACTCACTGAGCTAGATGCCTTGGAGGGTAGAAACAGTACCAGAAGATCTGGTCTGTAGGCGATGACAGTCTGGCGGAAGAGAGAGGAAACAGACAGGACTAGAGGGCAGGGAGGGACACAACCCCAGCTCTGGAGAGGGGGAGCTTCCCTGCCCATTGTGAGAAATGGCCTGGTTGCCACTGTCTCAGATGGGTCCTGTTTCCCTTAGGGGTCTTTGTGGTGCCTCGGACATGCTTTTAAAGGGTCCGTAGTTCACATGCACAGGAGACCATTACCGCACCACGCACACCAGCCTCTCTCCTCAGTCAGCACAGCCTTGTGTGTGCAAGAACTCCAGAAACCTGCCTGAGCAGACACCTAGCACGTGACACACTGTTGAGACAGTCACTGTGCAGAGCGCCAGGCCTCTAGAGCTCACTCATCTTACAACTGAGCGTTTGCACCCTTTGGTCAATAGTGCCCCATCCCCCACCCAGCCCCAGTAACACCCTCCACTCTCTCTCTGAGTTTGGCTTTTTCCATTCAGGGAAGACCGCATGGCATTCGTCTTTCTGTGCCGGCCCATCTCGTTGGCATAGTCTCTTCCAGCTCGTCCCTGGACTTGGAAATGGCAGGATTTCCTTTTCTAAATCTGAATGATCCATTCTGCACATCTCCTCATTCACCTGCACATGGACACTCAGGTGGAGTCCACGTCTTGGCTGCTGTAAACAGCCCCACACTCAACACAGGAGCACAGACATGTCCAACACACTGTGGACAAAAGTTCCCTGAAGATGAATTGAGAAGAAAGAGACTTCATTCCAGTGAAGAGTTTGTGAACCAGGGAGACACAACCTTTGGTGTAAAATGAAGATGCGTTCTGGAAAACAAAGGGAAGCTCATCTTTTATAGAGAAAGTTCCCACCTGGTTCACACCACGTATGCAAATGAGGGATTCAAACTCTGAGTTACGATTGGTCAAGATAGAAACAGTTGACTGGTCCAGGCAGGAACAAGAACAGGCAACTGGGGGGGTGCGCGGTTGCAGCTGCCCAGTTCTCAGGAAACAGAACACATGACTGGTCTCCAACCAGCAGGCCCCAGGGCACATGAGCAAGCCCCGGGGGACCTGTGACTGTTTTAGGTCCAGGGAGCTACTCAGAATCATCTCAAGGGATTGGCCCATTCAGGGCCTGCATTACTGTTTCAGTTCCTTTGAGGACTTGTCTGGAAGTGGGGTTGCTCTTTCATATGGTAGTTTTGTTTTTAATTTTTCAAAGAATCTCTATACTGTTTTCCATAACAGCTGCACCAGCTCACATTCCCACCAGCAGTGTGCAGGGCTCCCTTTTCTCCACATCATCAGCAGCACACATTAGCCCTTTTGGAGAATACCCACCTCACTGGATGAAGTGGTATCTCGCTATGGCTTTGGTTGGCATTTCCCGTCGTTGGTGACGCTGGGCACCTCTTCCTATGCCTCAGTGTGTCTTCTGTGGAGAAATGTGCATTAAGGTTTTTTGCCCATTTTTAAGTCAGGTTATTTGATTTTTATTTGCTTGTTGAGTACTTAGTATCAAAAAACAACTTCTAGTGAAGAGATTCTGTGTTTCTTTCTCTCTGCTTTGGTTGACTTTGATATGAAACTTACCTGGAGTCCACATTGTTTAACACCTCCAGCGCATTTGGTGGCTGGATTAAGGGAGTGATATAGCAACAGGCAGGCCAGTTTTCTAGGACTGATGTAACAAAATACCACAAAGTAGATGACTTAAAGCAACAGAAATGTGTGCTCTCACAGTCTGGACACCAGAAGTCTGGAATCAAGGTGTCCCCCAGCCACAGTCCCTCTGGAGCCTCCAGGGAGGCCCTTCCTGGCCTCTCCCAGCAGCGGTGGCCCCGGGTGTCTCTTCTGGCTGTGGCCACATCACCACTGCCTCTGACTTCTTCTCAGGGTATCTCCTCTGGAGTCTGTGCCTCTGAGTGGTGACTTCCCTAACTTTTCAGGACACGGTCAGATTAGGTTAGAACCACTCTCTTCAAGTTAAACCTCATCTTAACTTGACTACTACTGCAAAGATTCTGTTTCCAAACCCTCTGCTCTATGTGGGTGTGAGGGCCAGGACTCCAGCACATTCCCTGGAGGACAAATCCCAGCCCCTGGGGTCACAGCCCCGCCTCTGACACAGAGTGGTACAGCTTTTGCAATCAGTAGGGAGCTAACTAGCAGCCTTGGTTGCACTTCCTGTCACTGGGGACAGCTGAGTCACTACATTTTAATTTTCCCAATTGTTTGCTACCAATACAGAAGACCCCATTCCAAGTTGGCGTGACTGTGGCTATCACCATGAGTTTCTGGGCTGTGTCACTGGTGAATGAGTGAAGATGGGGTGGCCCGTAGGGCTTGGCAGCAGGTGGCCATGCTATTCTAGGCCAGCCAAGAGCCACCAGGCTGCCCACCCGTCCAGCCCACACCCCAGTGAAGACATCAGTGGGACTAATGGGCTGCAGAAGCCACTCACTCTCCTGCCCCAGGCGTGTGGGGTGGTAACATTTAGGGCCTTGGAGGGGGACTTCTGAGGAGCAAGGCAGGTGCATTTGGGAAGAAACTCACAGAAAAGGGAGCTTCAAATCTTCTCTGAAGCTCAGCACTGAGACTTGTACGCACAGCTCATTTTTAATCTGTTTTGGTGACTTTGCTTTGATCCCAGGATGGAGACACCTGCTTTGTGTCTGGAGAGCACCATGGGTGGCTACAGGGCTCCCTGGCACATTGTGGCTGGGATGGGCAGTCCATCTGGAATCTCCAGCCAAGTGCCCACCACATCCGAGGTGCTCAATTAGTATGTCAAACAAGTAGATGGCCACAGACGCTGTATTTTCTGATACTTAACCATACCAAAAATGCTAGAAATTTCCATTTCCAGAATTCAGCAGTACAGGTCTTTAATTTTGTAAACTGCCTATTCCAATGACCTGCACCAAGATTATTTAGGGACTTGGGGTCATTATTTACTTCCTGGAAGAGACAGTTTCAGATTTATCAAAGATTGTCTCACAAATACTGCCTTCCTGTGTTTTGCCTATAGACAAAGACCACGCCAAAGAGAAAGAAAATAGTGAAACTTCTCTTTTGTTTAGAAATTGAACGTTAGTTGACTGGAATTCTTGCTCACATTCTATTTTCCCACCAAAATCCAAAGTAAATTTTGTTCTCAGCCTTCTGGGGTTAGGCTGTCTGGGCACCGCAGGTGAAGGCAGTGAGGAGTCAGTTCTCTCTACAGTGGGTCCTGTCCAGGGATCTGAGGGACGAGGGACCCAGACTGTGGGCAGCTTGTGACGCTGTCGGTGCCCAGTCAGGCTGCCTGTTTGTTCCAGTTAGTAAATTCCCCTCTCTGCTTTTGTACACAGTGACCTAAAAAGAAGTATTATTCCCCAGGGTGCCCTTGGGATTGTTTGTTTAAATTAAGTTTCATTTGGATTTAATCTTAACCAAACCTTTGGAGAGCAGGGGAGGCGGCCAAGATGAAGCACTGTGTGTGCCAATGAGCACGGCGGCCCCAGTGCAGGGCACGCACGGGGCCTGGTAATGTCACACTTGGGCGGCGCGGGCAGAGCTGGTGATCAGTTTATGGCCTAGATCATTGCATTTTTATTACACTCATAAAATCTGTGTTTTTCCTCATTTTCATAATGGCTTCAGTGAGCTTCTCCACCTTCTAAAGGCGCATTAAATCGTTATGTGGGGGGGAGCACCAACGTGGCAAGCAGGTTCGAAAGCCTGAAAAGCTTAAAGCAAGAAACACGTTTTGAATTCTCATCTTACTGCTGGAGTGGCACGAATGAAAAAAAGAACCGAGTTTGAGCATAATTCATATTTATTTGTGGGGTTTTTTGGCAAATACTTCAGCAGGTTCCATTAAATTCCAATATAAGTGATCTACCATGAGCTGCCTAAAGGATACTGATATTTCTACCACATGGGACCGTAAATCAGTGTTAAAAGAGGAAATACCGTGCTCGTGTTTGACTTTTAAAATGTAATCTAAAGAAGAATTTAATAACATGCACTGTGATAAAAAAGCATTTTATATTTGAGATATGTGTATTTTCTAAGTAACAAAATCTTAGATTTTTATATCTGTATTTAAAAGCAATAGAAGCCCTCTCAGATACCAAATTTACATCTAAATGCCATTTCTTATAAATATTTCTGTGACGTTAATGAACCCATAGCAGAAAGAGTAGACCCCTCTTCACTCTGTAATTTAATATGCTAATAAAAGGCTACAAATGCTACATCAGTGTGCCCGCAGAATTAATGGTTCTTAGCAATTACGCTGTAAGTATTAACATGCAGGTTTATTGCAGCGAAGTTGTAAGTTGTGTTTGCAAAGAAGTTCATCTGGAGGACGTCTGTGCTGTTGTCATTGCCCCGGGTGTGAGTGTGCACTTGAGTCCAGTGTGCCTGGCCGCTGCTTCCACGTAGCAGTTAGGAATTAGTCAGGGGGTTTGGGGTTTGCTTTAACTCAAATGGCACTGCGATATGTTGGTGTGAGTGAGTGGAATCCCAGCAGAGAATGTTGCTTTCTGTGATGTCCCTTGAAAGAAACCTTTAGAAGATATAGTTTTACGAAGCAAAGTGTCTCTCATCTGCCAAATATGCCAACTGCGGAAAGTGCAGGTGCCAGCCGCCCTCCCTCTGGGCCACATGGAAGGGGTTTCACCCAGCCTGTGCTGCTCGGTGTCACCTTAGGAAAGTCTCTTCAAGTCGGGAAGCCCGCTGAACAGAGAACGGAGGTGGTCGTGAACAGTGTGCAATGCACTCACAGGGCTTTTTAAACATTTCATGAAACGAGCAAACTCTGGGGCCAGTGTCTTCAGAGATGTGATAGTGGCTGCTGGAAACATGTCTAATGAAAATGAAATGAATTTCTGTGAAAGGAATAAATCTGACCGTGTCACACACAGTCTCTCTCTGTCCACAGATGGTGTGGGAAAGCGGCTGTGCGGTCATTGTCATGCTGGCCCCCCTCTCGGAGAACGGCGTCAGGCAGTGCCACCACTACTGGCCGGACGAAGGCTCCAACCTCTACCACGTCTACGAGGTACTTAGAGGATACCCCCGCCCAGCCCAGGCCGGCCTCCGAGCTGTCCCCATTTGCACAGAGCCCGCACAACCAGCAGCACATCCCTACGTAGGGGCAGCCTCCTGCTCTTAGCGGGAGCAAATCCCAGGAGACACAGGTGCTCAGACAGTCGTGTGGCTGTGAATTGTGTCCTGGGTAAATAGTGTGGTTTCCATTTTTTTAATTTTATAAATCCAGATGCTGACAGATTTAAAAAGCCCTACCTGCCAACATGGTCCTGGTCCAACATAACCTGAGTGGGCTAAGTGGGCCCACAGTTCCCAAGAGCCCTGCTACTCCTCAGACGAATATGATCCTGCTGCCCCTTCGAGCTCTGTGTCTGCTCCATCTGACCTTTCTCTCTGTGGGCAACCTGCTGACAAGTCTATCTCTCTTGCTAGATTTCCGCCCCTCATCAAGCAGGAACTAAATTCAGACATTTGCGGGAGTGCTTAGACACACCCTGGTGTTCCATTCTGCATTGCACTACTCAGACTGCCCAAGTTCCCAGGAGGAAATAAGTTAGAGGCTTAAATGTGAACTCTTCAGTCATGGATACAGCATCAAGGCCACTATAAGACAGGCTTGCGGGTGGCAGCGTCCAAGGCGGAGTCTCTGTGTGCGTGTCTACACAGTCCTCACTCCTCCACACCAGGTGCTATCAGCGCAGACCAGGTCTCTGTGAGAGCAGAGCCACTTGGCAGGACACAGTTGTGTTGATGGTTTTGCCCAGAAGTATTTTTCTCTGGTTACTTTTTTCGAAAGCTTTTATGACTTAGAAATACAAAAGACAAAAATACTTGGAGTAGTTTTGGGTTGTAACTTTTTTTTTTGAGGCAGAGTCTATCACCCTGGGCAGAATGCTACAGTATCAGCCTCACTCACAGAAACCTCAAACTCTGGGCTCAAATGATCCTCCTGCCTCAGCCTCCTGAGTAGCTGGGACTAAAGGCGCCCACCTAGTTTTTCTATTTTTAATAGAGATGGGGTCGCACTCTACCTTAGGCTGGTCTTGAATTCCTGAGCTCAAGGGATCCTCCTGCCTCAGCCTCCCAAGTAGCTGGGACAGGTGCCGACCACAACGCCCACCTAGTTTTTCTATTTTTAGTAGAGACAGGTCTCACTCTAGCTCAGGCTGGTCTTCAACTCCTGAGCTCAAGGGATCCACCTCTTTGGTCCTCCCAGAGTGCTAGGATTATAGGCATGAGCCACTGCACCTGGCTAGATTGTAATGTATTTTTTTAATTATTTGCCTGTCAAGGCCCTAAGTGACATTAAACACACATGATAAATACCAGCCTTCTCCACAGCTCTAGCCCTTCTCTCCTCCCACCTGGCTCCATGTCGGGCGGTGCTGGAAATGTGTGATGCCCACGCTTCCCTCCACTCCCTGCCTCTGGTCTTCCTGCAGGTGAATCTGGTCTCTGAGCACATTTGGTGTGAGGACTTCCTGGTGAGGAGCTTCTACCTAAAGAACCTGCAGACCAGCGAGACGCGCACGGTCACCCAGTTCCACTTCCTGAGCTGGTATGACCAGGGAGTCCCTACCTCTGCAAGGTCCCTTCTGGATTTCCGCAGGTATGGCTGAGAGCCCGTAGGCAGACAAGCACGAGCGTAGCCACCGGGGGGCAGGTGCATGTTGATTACAGGGGTCCTTGCCACCTTCTGTGTGATAATCAGAGGGAAGGAAGGAGGACTGTGTTGGCCATACATAGTAACTGTGAGATGTTTTCTAGTTTTAGAGGTGCTGAAATGTGAGGGGAAAGGTGTCTCAGAATTGTAGAAATACAGTCATTACTTTGATAAGATTCTTCAACCAAATGGCAGTCCTAAGTTCACATCTCCCAGGACCACAGTGACCGAGCTCAGATCTTCAGCTGGGACATGCACCTGCTGCCAGCAGGATGCGCTTCACAGATGCAGGCCCAGGCTCTGAAGTGGGTGATCTTGGGTGAGGGCCTGGACACTCTGAGCACGTGATTGTGTGTATTTTTAGTGCTATTTTGAAGTTAATAGTTTAAAAAAAATTCCAATTTTTTGTTCATTGCTCCAGTGAGCCAGTCACCCAGTGAGTTGTCTTCTCCTAAAGTGTGTTCATCGAACTCTAAATGAATGAAAGACTCTGTCTTACAGGAAGAAACTGTGGGAAAGAAAGTGTAATTTATGGCTGAGGCTTTGCCTGCACACCACATCTGGTGGTGAGCAGTTGGTTCATCCTGGCTAGTTACTGGCAGTGAATGAATAAATAACCACAACAAAAATGGAATTGCCCGGCAGCACCAATAACCAGTTCTAAATTTTACAGAACGTCTCTTACATGACGATAGGACATCTACCTACTAAGGAAAACAGATAAATACCAGGCAGGGCTCAGAGAGGGAGGCAAAACTGTGGCACGCACCAGCTCCACACAGCCTTTGTCTCTGGACAGCTGCTCCTCCCCTGCCCGTGGTCACCTAACCCTGAAAGGCCGGCATTGTCCCAGAGACTTGGACAGGTTTGGACTTGTCTCTGGGTTTCTTTAATTTGTACATTACAGACTTTGTTACTATTTCTTTTGCCTTATAGTCTACTTTGAAAAACAAAAGGTTTTTTTTTTATTTTAATTATTCTTTGGATCAAGTAGCACTTAGAGGTGCTTTGCGCAGGAGAGACAGGACTTGGTGCCATGTTGCCACCACTCTGTCACCTCCTGCAGGGACACAGAAGGCAGACCCAGAGTCCCTCACATGCCCCGGAGCAGCCACAACACACATCCTAATTTCCTGGCCCTTACACATATGTTCTCGATTCAGATTTATTCCTAAAGACATTCTATGTAGAAACTCCACTCCCTGAAACAGGGTCTTCAAGAAACAGTCACTACTGGCAAATGGATGTAGCCACAAAGACGGCGCCTGGACCTGCGGCCCATCCTTGCACCCACTTGGTGTATTAATGCACACGTGCATGTTCTGTGTCCATGTCCACACACGAGACTGGATGTGCACTGGGCCAACCCTCTGTGTGCACGATTTGTCATAAAGGAAAACCTGATTCCCCAAACTCCCTGGCTCCAGGGTCTAAGGCGATGTGGCCTGAGAAGGTTTTTGTTAAATGAACCCCAGACACAGTTTTGAGGATGGGGGCTTTGCTGCTGGCCTTACATGGCACTGCCCAGCCTCCTAGGCCACTTCTCAACCTGGGCAATTGGCTTGGACAGTCACATTCTCAGAAAGCCTCACGCTTAGACCATCTTTGGTAGGAAATTTTCTCTATAAAGTAGCCACCAAAATTTCAGCCCCAGGAAAGGTGAGAGGGCCTGTGGAGACATGGCCGTCAGGACACAGGGTTCCTTCTCTTTGAACAATAGGCAGCCAGTCCGGCTGGTGCGTCCCTCAGGCATGGGATGTGTAATTAAATATTTCTGGAGCCCAGAGGGAGCACATTTACACTTTAAAGAGAAGCTGCTAAGAGATAATTATCATCTCTTGTGAGGGCTCTGCTTTTAAAAACTTCACTCCCTCTCTCCCTCTCTCCACCACTCTCTCCCTCTCTCTCCCTCTCTCTGCCTCTCTCTCCCTCTCTCCATCTCTCCCCCCCCCCATTATTCTCACATGTCTTGCTGTGTGCAATGGCATTCACTAACCGCTCACTGTAAACATGGACAAACCCTTACTTTGCCAGCTAATTAGCGGTGGCCAGTGTCATTTTTGTGATGTTGCAGCTAGTAATATGAGCCCAGTTGCATAGTCACAAAAGTGATCATTGGAAACTGTGACTGTGCTGCAGGGACACTGGGGCGCCCCTTTTCTGAGCCTCTAACGACCTCTGACCCTGCGTGCTGTGGTTTGCGTGACGGCCGGTTCTCCCCCGGTGACCGAGGGTCGGTTTGTATACTAACCGTTCTTCCTCAGTGACGTCCTTCTGTCGGATACACACGGTGTCGATTTTCCTCAGTGGCGGAGACCTTTGCTGGCTGACGGTTTGTTCTAGCGGAGGGAGCGTGGCAGCCCCGTGTTAGCCCACTCAGGTCACCTGGGGGACTCGTGGGCTGTGTCAGGCTGGGCTTCTCTCTCTGTGACACTCCACACACAATGACATAGTGCGTGACTCTCTGTAATGAAGCCCTGAGACCTCTGCTTGTGCCCAGTTGAGGTGTCTGTAGACAGGTCTATGCTGGCACAAAAATTACACAACACCCTCCCCAGGCTGTCACGGCCAGCAGCCACAACACAGTGGAGAAAACAATATCTTAAATTTACCATAAAATAAAGGCAGGAGTTACAGATGTTGAGAAGCCAGTTGTAGCAAGAAAAGCCAGTATTGGCTTTTGAGCAACATGCCTTAGCCAGAGAGATTACTGTTGCATTTTGCCAAAGCGAGAGCTGACCACTGCAAGTGACACACCACGGCGTCTTCCAATTATTAGACCAGTGCAGTTTTCAGAAAGGTACCTGTGGGTTTTCTTTTTCTTCCATGTACCTTTTTTTGGTGCTTGGTCTCATTGTGCAAATATGAGCAAACCAGCATGTGGACATGCATACGTGGAGGTGAGCGTTGACGGAGCCACCCCAGCACGAGGCGGGCGCCTGGAAGTCGGGTGCAGACTCAGACCAGCAGGCCCTAGACAGCAGAGCCCTCAGGGTTCCCCTGCCAGTGGGTGGCTTGCTGACACTACACACACACACACGTGTGTGCACATGCACACACACTCAGTCTTTACTGAGAGAGAGGCCCCCACACCCTGAGGTATGTCCCTTAGATCCAGCATGTTTTTATGAAAAGCTGGAGCTAAGGCTCAGCCCCCATGCACAGTGGTTAAGGCACTGGCCACATACACTGGGGCTAGTGGACTTGAACCCAGCCTGGACCTGCCAATCAACAATGACAACTTACAACAACAACAACAACAACAATAAAAATAGCTGGGTGTTGTGGCAGATACCTGCAGTCCCAGCTACTTGGGAGACTGAGGCAAGAGAATCACTTAAGCCCAAGAGTTTGAGGTTGCTGTGAGCTGTGACACCACAGCACCTTACCGAAGGTGACAAAATGATACTCTGTCTCAAAAAGAAAGAAAAAAAGCTGGAGCTGAGATGATATCATAGCCGGAGTCAGGATCGGGAAATTTTGAAGCAAAAGTGGGGGCTCTGTTTCCATTCTTTGTTCTCCAGAGATCAGGAACTTTGCCGTGTCCTGGCCCACAAGTACAGAGGGTTTTACATTTTTCCCCTCCCCCAAAGCCTTAGAGCTGCAGCACCCAACAGCCTATAAGGCCGTCTCTGGGTGGCCCGCAGGCTCTTGGGAGTGGCCACGCCTTACCAGGCCCTGCAGCTGGTACCCTCCAGCTCCCACTCTGCTGTCCACCGTGGGGCCTTGGGATCCCCATGAGAAGGCCTCCTTCTGCTCACTCCAGAGAGGAAGTTGGAAACAAGGAGAGAGCTCTGACACTCGGGCCCTGTGACGTCAAAGCCTCTCCCAGCTCATCAGTCACAGGAACACTCACTGCCCCCTCCGCAGCCACCCCACTTCTGTCCTGACGGTTCACAGCAAAGCCACCAGCTGGGTGAACTTCCTCTCCAGCTCACGACTTGGGTGCTGAGGAGACTTGTCTTTCAAAGCCACACGACGGCCTCTGTCCCTGCTCCACTGTCTTGGAGAAGCTGGTAGCTCACGTCTCACATTACAGGACACCAGGCTGCATGCTTCAGGGCACTGCACGGCACATTTTTCCTTCCAATAAGCTGAGCTCCTGTCTTTAGTTTATTAAGAAATATTTTACTGAGAACTTTGATGTACTTTGTAAACATGTCTAGTTGTTTCACTGAATTTTTAAAAAGAAAAAAACTTGAAGCTTACATGGGGAATTTTAAATCAGTCCTCAGTTTTGATTTAGAGGTTGGTTGTGAAATCTTAGATATGTTCTCATTGTTAAATTTCATAACTTCTGACCTAAAATCTGCACAGTGTGGAGTTTGCTTTTAAACAGACTCAAATTCATAAAAATAGAAAAGATTTATCTTGGACTTAATTGAGGTTTCTCTGTAATTTAGATATCCTTACCAAAAGCTGAGAGATAAGAAAGGCCATTAAGGCTGCTGCTTCTAGATAGTACGGTAATATCGTAGTATATTCCAATATGATATGTACACTGTAAGAAATTTTGAGCATAAGTCGCCTAGCTCAAAAATTTTAGTAAAGAATCAAGATATTCATATCACAACAAAAGGTCAGATGAACTGCAGCAAAAAAAAGGAGAGGTGGGGGAAAGGGCTGGGAGGAGAGGGTGGGGAAGGAGGAGAGGGTGGTGGAGAGGGGAGGGTGGGAGAGAGGGCCGGGTGGGGGCACTGCGGCCGATTGCCTGGAGTTCTTGCTTATAAAGTAAAACAACGTCATGAAGGTATAAAAATTGTTTTAAAAGCTCTGTCCATAACTTAATATTGAAAAGGAAAATCTTTGACATTGTGTATATAATTTTGATTTTCTTGGTCAAAACAGGCTTTTGCAAAATAATTTCAAAAATACGGACAAAAATTGCTTTGGCTTATTAATTATTTTGAATAACATAAAGTCTTGGTATGTAACCATAATTTTTATATCTCTTTTTATTTCAGAAAAGTAAACAAGTGCTACAGGGGCCGTTCTTGTCCAATAATTGTTCATTGCAGGCAAGTAAAACTTTTAACATGGATTAAGAAATATTCTTGCTACCTCAAAAAATAATCTATGTGATTAAATGCAGAAGCTGAACTTTCTAGTTGCTTAATAAATAAAGGTAGCTAACTGATATTTCTAAAGGAAACCAAAGGTGCAGACTTAATTCTCTCAGCCACTTAGCTAGATAAGACACTGACTGTGATTATTTTTTTGTGTCTGCGCGGATGCACCATTTCCTCTGCGGCCCCATGCTATCCCTGCCTCCTGTCCCCCACGATGCCATCCAGCCACCCCATTTTCTTCACACTCTTAATGCTGCCAGCACACAAAAGCCTTGAGATAGTACTTTTGATCTCCTGCATTGCCTTGGCCACCCATACAGGAGCTGAGGTCTGGACCCCTGTACAGATGGGCCACTTAGAGCCACGAGCAGACGAGGACAGCCTCTGTCATGACAAGGGGCGTGGCAGTTTCCAGCTCATTACCTGAGTCTGGGCTCTTGGGTGAAAACTCAGTGACTCAGATCCTTCATTATATAAAACCACACCAGTGAGACTTGATCCATGCAGAGAAAACTCAGTCTCACGGCACCATTTCCACCTGCCCTGGTCCTCGGCTATTCTGGGTAAAGAAGCCATACTTCACTTTTCTAGAACTATCTTATAGAAGGCTCTTTTCTGCCTGGGATAAAAAGGAAGTCTGTCTCCAAAGGTCAAATCTCAAATCTGTGGGTTCAGTCAAGAAGCAAGCGTGTTCGTGCCCATGTGTGCTCTGTCCATGACAGAGGAAGAAGTCGAGGGGGCCTCAGTGTCCCCAAAGAGTGGGACAGAGCACCTTCAGCCATCAGCGTGTCGAGACAGCCGGCTAGTTAGGAGGTTTTTGTAGCATTTCTTAAAATATGCACATGAGTATGGGCTGTGCCAAGAAGACAAGTGGGAGGTGCACCCCAAGAGCGTGGCCTGTGGTCACTCGGGGTGGGCGAGGAGGGTGGACGGCGGCTGCTGCCTTCCCAGGACGCAAAGCAGGCCCCACTCTCGGCTTTCCAGACACAGCTTTCCTCAACCATTTCTTCAAGAAAATGTGTTAAAGCCAAACACAATGATCTTTTTTCCATCTGAGATCAAGCTGTGGGCTTACGGGTGATTTTGAGGGTCACAGGCCAGATCAGGAACGTGAGGCTCAGCAGCGTGTTGGGCAGTCAGTCACACGATTACTGAAGCCTCAAATGGAAACTCTCCTTTTAATTTTTTTCTTAAAGTCACAATTGATGTGGCTAGGAGTATACTTGTGAAAAGCCTTCCATTTAAAAGCCACAGATATAGAGATAAGCGAATGTGCTTTAGAGGGGGTCCCTGGAACACAGGTAGCTCTGCCCGGGGAGACACAACCTCACACGTTTCTTCCAAGCAGCAGACCGTGCTGAGGCTGCCCCTTCTCCTGGAAAAGGAATTTTCATTTTTTTCCATTTGCTGTTGTTAAGGTATAATTCAAAACATTTTTACAACTCCAGCCCAGATGGTAAATATTCCAGTTATAGCTGGTAGGATGAGAAAGACATGAAATGACAGTGCTTTTTAAAGAATATGATTAAGCAACAGATGAGACGTGCATTTCTACCTCTGAGAGGGAGGACATTCACTTAACAAGGGCACGACGGCCAGGCATGGTGGCTGATGCCTACAACCCTAGTGCTTTGGGAGGCTATGATGGGAGGATCAATTAAGGCCAGGAGTTTGAGGCCAACCTAGGCAGCATAGCGAGACCTCTACAAAAAAATAGGAAAAATGCCGTGAAGGCTATGATAACCAGTTTGATGAAAATATTTCAAATTGTAAATAAAACCAGCACATTGTAGCCCCCCCCCCAAAAAATAGAAAATAGCCAGGTGTGTTGGTGAACCCTAATAGTCCCAGCAACTTGGGAGGCTGAGGTGAGAGAATCGCTTGGGCCCAGGAATTCAAGGTTATAGTGAGCTGTGATCGCACCACTGTACCCCAGCCTGAGTGACAGAGTGAGACCCTGACTCAAATAAAAAAAAAAAAAAGAGGTGGCCCTCAGGCCCTGATGAACTGGCAGCTGTGGTTCCAGTGTGACCCAGCGGGGCCCACCCCTGGGTCCTCCCCACTGCCCGAGGGGGGTGTCCAGTGATCACAAAGAATTGAGCAGTGTTTTTAATACCAATGCTGTCAACTCTGACACAGTCAAGCATTTCTTTTTCTCACCTTTTCCTGAAAAAATTTACCACATCTTTGGCCAAAGAAGGAGAAAGGAGGAAAGAAATAGGTTCCTCGAAGCAGGATGGCTCAAAGGCGCACGCACCCCAGCCTTGGCCCTGCCCCCCATGCCCACGTACACGGGAGGGAACCGGCTGTCGCGGGCTTTGTGGGCTTCCCACGGCAGCCCCTCTCATGTCTCTCCTTCTGTTGGCAGTGACGGCGCGGGCCGGAGCGGCACCTACGTCCTGATCGACATGGTTCTCAACAAGATGGCCAAAGGTGAGCACGGCGCCTCCGGGCTCAGAGCTGGCCCGTCACTGGCAGCGTAGGGCCATGGTGTTCACAGAAGGTCCCGGAAGACATTAGCTGGTGGCTGTCCTCTCCCCGCAGCACGACGGGGGCTGATGGGCACACTGACTCTGGTCCCTTCTTGCTCACCCGCTGAACGCATAGTAGGCCCTCGATGGCATTGGAACAAGGGTGCAGTCCAGGGTCTTCAGACAGTAGCAGTCAGTGTACCTCAAGGCAGTTTCTAGGACACTCCGCCATTACTAAAACTGTATTTGCAGGATATAATTTAGGTTTTGTGCAGGAGCCACGCTAGAAACCTCTGGGAGTGATTGCCGTCAAATATAAACCATCTTATCTCCACAGACCCTCCAGCGGTCCTTTCAACAATGTCTCCATCTCAGGGAGTCTCTCTGCATTCCAGGGCGTTTCTTCTCTGGGGCCCTGTGGGGTGGCTGGACCTGACCTTACCAGATGAGGGAGGGGCTCACAGCCAGCAGCAGGTGGACAAACCTGGGGGACCCGGCTCTGCTAGAGATGAGTTTTACCCCTTTGGACAGAGCCTGGGACCCAATTTCTTCTACAGAAATGTGGGCCTGGGATTGGCCTGCTACTTCTCCAGGTGCCGAGCTAAACTCCATACCTGTGAGGCCAGAGCCAGGGCCCACTTCTTCCTTCTCCATTAATGCCACTGTGTCTTACCAAATATACAGAGAGTGCCCCAAAATGCATGCACATTTTAAGAAATGTTACCTATGGATTACTTTTGGAAGTTGAATTGAAGGTACCTTACTGGTCAGGTAAGATCCATTTTACCTGCAATTTGCACACTTTGGGAAATGATCAATTTTACTTCCAACAAAACCATTTTTTTTGAGACAAAGTCTCACTTTATCACCCTGGGGTAGAGTGCTATGGTGTCATAGCTCACAGCAACCTCAAACTCTTGAGCTCAAGCAATTCTCTTGCCTCAGCCTCCCAAGTAGCTGGGCTTACAGGCGGAAGCCACTGCACCCAGCCCCAACAAAACCTTTTTAAATGTGCATATGTTTTTGGCATCCTAGTATAAATTTATAGTTATTGAAGCTCAGAGCTACCAGTAGGTTTATATTTCTTCCCTATCCCTTCTTTCTCTCTCTCCCACGTAAATAATTTCCCTTCTAGTAAAACCAAAATACCTTCTGAACAGTGCTAGGGATTTTACTGCAGTGCTTCTGTCCAGGCCTACAGTTTTGACCAACACGCTGCCATCAACTTACCTGGTGCATATTTGTTTTAAGTGGAAACTTGCTGTTAGCAGGTGGCAAGAGACTCTCAATTTTCACATCTGCTAGGACTGCTCTGGTGCCACCACATCATGTAATAGAGCCCAGGTTCCCTCCACAGTGGAGAAACACAAAGTGTCCAGCCTTGGGATCATAGCCAGGGGCTGGGTGGACATTATGTCCAAGGCCACAGTGCACTATTTACTGGCGCCATCGTACCGTGTAATATCAAATGCCACTCCAAGTGCAAGATAGGCACTCAACAATACGTGTCCAGCCATGTGGAACGGGCCAGTGTGGGCAGGCTGGGCCTTTTCTGAGATTGGTCAACCCTTTCTGCTCCTGACCTGCTGGCCGTGAGCTCAGGAGAGATCAAAGGGCAGGGTGTCGGCGCTGGGAGGTGGGCCTTTCCCAGGCCACCACACGGAGAGGCGCCGGGCTTTGTTCAGGGCCGGGCTGGGCCTGCCTGTGCACCGGGCGGGCGTCTTTGTGCAGCCTGAGAAGCTGGAGGCCCCATTGCAGACCCTCGTTCATCAAATGATCAAAGGCCCAGAGCCCTGGACGTGAAACCTTTCTTCCCAATTCCCTTTCTTAAAAGGAATGAATTGCAGAGGACCAAAGAATGCCTCGCAAAGCGTCCTGGTGCCACAGCCTGACGCTGGAGTCCCCGGTTCTGAGTGCGCCAACCTCAGCTTGCTTTCAGCCGTGCCCTTGTCCAGAAGGCCTTTCAGGGATTAGGGCCTTCGGGCCTTGTTTAAGGGCCTTTAAGAATGAACTTGGAATAATTTAAGTTCTTTCTCCACTGTCTAGTTTAGCAGCCGGCAGACAATAATGCAGTTTGAAATCAGAGTAAATAGGCTCTCAGTCCGCAAAGGATTTTGTGGCGGGAAAGTAGACAGCAATCTGTAAAGCGTTTCTATGAGTTATTTCTGTGGCAGCAAAAGCGTTTCTAAGTAATATAAAGCATCAGAACCAGCTTTTAGGAAGGGCTTAGCTCACATGAAGCAAAAACTTTTGTTTTCAGCCAAAACATTTTCTGAGGTGTGCTTTTTAGGTCTTTGTCAGTGACATCTCTCTAATCAGAGTTTTTTCTTTATCACCATTTTTTAAAGGAATGGAGAGCACCAGACAAGTAGCATGGCTTCCCAAGACCGTGTTTGCTGGGTCGCCCTGAGGGGCTGGGGCAGGGCCTCAACTGCACGCAGGCAGGGCCAGCACAGAACCCGTGGTTGGAACGCAGGCCCAGGTGCCATGTGGCCTGTGCTGAGGAAGAACAGCCCCCTCACCCCGCCACAGCGAGGCTGTTCAGATGGCCCTAGAATGGGGAGACTGGCTGCTGCTGTTGGCAGGGTCCAGGCCCAGGGCTAGGGTCTCGCTTCCCAGCATGAATCGCTGAGCTGGCTGTACAGTGTGCTGGGGTTGCCTGGCGGACGCGCGTTAGCTGAGTGCTGTCAGGTAGGGTCCACCGTGAGCGTGTGATGAGGGTTGGGCATTGCAGCCTCATACCCACTGCTGGTTTGCACCCTCAGTGAACTGTGCATGGACAAGCTCGTTCGGTTAACATAAGCAATTACACGACCTCTGCTCCACTTGGCTCTGGTTTGGCTACTGTGGGGACCTCATGCAAGTGGGGTCATGCACATTTGTCCTCCTGCAACTGGCTATCACTGACCACGTGTTGCCAGACATGTCAGTGTCCTTGTTTGCACAACTGAGTGGTGTCCCATCGCATGGGCAGACCACACTTTGTTTATCCACCGTTCACTTATAGACCATGGGCTGTTTGCCCCTCCGGCTACTGTGAATGACGTTGCTGTGGGCATGGGCAAGCATCTTGAATCCTTGCTTTTAGTGAGTTTGGAGATAAACCCAGGAGCAGAACTGCTGGTCTGAGACAGTTCTGTGCACCTGTGTGGGGAGCCCCCAGGGGTCCCCAAAAGCAGCGCTCGGGGCACCACCTGTGAGTCCGTGCCAGCATGTGGGATTCTCCGTTGCTTGAGTTGTTGCCATGACTCTCTGTGGTCTGGGTTTTCACTTCCCTGCAATGGGCCATGTTGAGCATCTTTTCGTGTGCTCCGTGGACGTTTCTGTCATCACTGGAGAAATGTCTCTTCCAATCCTTTGTTGTTGGATTATAAGGATGTTTATGTTTTCTGGATGTTAATCCCTTATAAAATGTGTCTTTTACAGTTTTTTTCCCCATCATATAGGCTGTTCTTTTACTCTCTTGGTCATGTTCTTTCTTGCAAAAAAGTGTTTAATTTTTACGAAATCCAGTTTACGTTTTTAAAAATTTTTTGAAACATTTTTCTCTGTAGCTCATTGCACATCAGTGTCATTGAGGGTGGCCCCAGCCTCCCTGCTCTGTCACCCCCAGTCCTGCTGAATCCTATTATCACAACGTCATTCGCCCTTTTGGCAAACACCAGGCTGATCCACAAATGTGCCTGTCTAGCGGGTCACTAGGGAACACGCCCAGTTTGACACAGGTCAGCTGGTGGTGACTGAGGACCTGCAGCTCCCCAGCAGAGCAGCTGGACGCCGCAGACAGGACAGAAAAGTCCCGTCCTCCCCTGAGAGAAGCAGCCATGGCTGCCCAGTTGTGAGGTGGAGAGCACAGACATGGCTGCTTGGGGCCATGGTGCCAGGGCACATTTCCCCAGCTAGCAGGCCAGGCTATGGTGGGAGCTGTTTTCATAGAACTGAAGGGACTTGGGGGGACATTTGCTCCAACCACTTTGCTGTGAGCCAAGGAAGCAGATCCCTGAGGTTTGAGGCCCTGGCCAGGGTCAGACGTGTCACCCTGGCTTGTTCCGGGACCCCAAGAAACAGCTCGGAAGGGTGGCCAGTGGTGCAGCCAGGGACAGTGGGGTCAATGAGTTGGGGAGTTTATTGTGGGCTGTCGGGAAAACTGCAAGAGGAAGAGGGGAGGGCGGACCGCGGGAGCAGGATGGCAGGAGGCCACCCCCTCTCGTCAGAGTTGGGAGTGAGGGGGGCCAGGCTGGCCATGCAGGGCACAGGCCTCAGCCATGGCATCAGAGCCTTAGCATGGCTGTACATGTGGCTCCCTCCTCCACAGACAAGGCCAACCTGGATGGGCAGGCTGGGGAGAGCAAGACACTGGTGCTTATGTGACTCAAACAAGGGAACAAGCAGGAAACAGACTTCACAGACCCGCCTCCTCCCATGTGTCCCCAAGTGACAGTGTCTCAGCTGCAGAGAGTGGCAGGCTGGGAACAGCGTCCGGACGAGGCGAGTCCCCTCTACTCAGAGGAGCAGTTGTCCTCTTCAGGCCACAGCCTGGGTCTTCTCCCCTCAATTTATTTCTAATGTTTCTCCCACCACCAACATCCCCAACCCCTTCCCTAAGCTATTCTGGTGCATTGGAATAGTGACAGCTGGGGGCCCTTGGAGCGTGAAGTGTCCCATCTGAGGCAGGAAGACAGTGGCCCTTGGGCGCAGCAGTGTCCTGGTGTGTGGCCATCCCCATGGGGTGGGCACAGGGTGGGCTCTGGAGCTGACCTTCTCACTGGAGGGACCCCGAGCTTGGGAAATTCCCAGCACAGCTCCCTTGGGTGTGTTTATGAGCTAGTGCGGCCCTCACCCACCAGGTGCCCTGAGGGGCTTCCTGTTCATCCTGCGAGGGGCATCAACTTGGCCTCCCTCGGTTTCCTACTGCAGCAGAAGGTGGCCCTGGCAAGCTGGGGCCTTATGGCCTGACTGTGAGGACACCTGGGCTACCTCAGTGCCAAGTATCCTCCAGCCCTTGCTGTCCCACCTTCTACCATGAGAGGAAATGGTCCCTGCTGCCCCCCAGACACCTGCTGAGCTCCTCCTTCCAGCCCACGCTGCTCCATACAGATTTAGGCCCATCCTACAGGCTGCGGGGATTCCCTACAGGCTGCAGGGATTCCCTATGGGCCTGGGCACCTTGAGACAACTCCCAAACCTGATGTCCCTCTCCCCAGACCACAGGGGATGCCCCCTGAGGCAGCAGATCCTGCATCCCCTCCCGGTACTCTGAAGAGGTCAGGTGCTCTTCCAGGAATGCAGCGGCATACCACACCACCACCCATGGAGAACACACATGAACCCCAGAGGTCAAGGTGGCACTGAAAGCCACACTGTTGCATCGTGTCACCTGAGGGGGACGTTTTCGAGTGGAGGTAGGAGCCTTGGAGAGCACCAGCTTTTCCGAGGAGGTCCAGGAAAGGCAAGCATGCAGAAGAATCTTAATCAACAGCCCTCCTGTGGACCCCCGGACTCACCTCCTCGGGCAGGCAGAAGGGTTGTGCAGGAGTGTGACTTGGGCTAAGATATATGCACCCGGTTCCCTGGAGAGCCTTCCAGTTCCCCTTTTTACAAGATAGAGGGTGCAAAGTGGCCTTGGCCATGAGCTACATAACAGGCTTCCACTGCTTCCACCATAAGCCACAGAACAGAATCAGAACTAGCACTGCCCCACCAGGTCACCATCTGAACCCACACAGACTCGGGGATGAGGCCTCAGGGCAAAGCAGAGGAGAGCTCTGGCTCTGCATGGCCATGAGAGACCTAAAGACAGACTCCCCGGTCGGCTCCTGGGAGCAGAGGTGGCAGGTTTCAGTGGCCCTGGGCAGGCCCTGGCAGCACTGTTTCATGTGTTCTAATCAGGCACGAGCATGGAAGTGATGCTGTGGCACGAGTTAGTGTTCAGCCACCCAGGCTGTCCAGAACCTGTTCCATGTGCCCACAGTTTGCTGTGGATCTTTATGCAAGTACAGGCTCTTCCTAAGAGCCGTTCACCCATGCGTGTGCTCCTTCATCTGAATTCTAAATGGTATTGAGCGCCTGGGCTATCTGTCTGGGTCCATGTGTGTTGTGCAGGGCTCTGGTTCGTGTCTGTCTGGAGTACATGTGTGCTGTGCAGGGCTCTGGTTATGTCTGTCTGGGTCCATGTGTGCAGGGCTCTGGTTCGTGTCTGTCTGGGTCCATGTGTGCTGTGCAGGGCTCTGGTTATGTCTGTCTGGGTCCATGTGTGCTGTGCAGGGCTCTGGTTCGTGTCTGTCTGGAGTACATGTGTGCTGTTCAGGGCTCTGGTTAGTGTCTGTCTGGGTACATGTGTGCTGTTCAGGGCTCTGGTTAGTGTCTGTCTGGGT
>NW_003852630.1:1352386-1354228 GCF_000181295.1 Otolemur garnettii
TCTGTCTGGGTCCATGTGTGCCGTGCAGGGCTCTGGTTCATGTCTGTCTGGGTACATGTGTGCTGTTCAGGGCTCTGGTTAGTGTCTGTCTGGGTACGTGTGCTGTGCAGGGCTCTGGTTAGTGTCTGTCTGGGTGTATGTTGCTGTGCAGGGCTCTGGTTAGTGTCTGGGGTACACGTGTGCTGTGCAGGGCTCTGGTTAGCAGCCACCCTGCATCTGTCACACAGCACCCGTCACACACCTGCACACTCCCTGGTCTAGGCCCCTCTCGGCACTGGTTTTGCAGGGGGCGAAAGTGGGGGGAGCACCCTGTAGTTGGCACCACAGCTACACAGTTTGCACCTGGTCACATGTGGATGGGCTGAGGAGTTTTTATTTTTTTGCAGTTTTTGGCTGGGGCCAGGTTTGAACCTGCCACCTCCAGTATATGGGACCAGCACCCTACTCCTCTGAGCTGCAGGCACCACCAAGGAATTTTTACGGTCAGGTGTATCTTCTCCCTTTAAGGTCAACTTTTACCTTTTATAACGAGATTGTGCTCATTCACCTGTGGGCACCTAGGTCTGCTGTCTTCAAGTCAATGCTGTCGACACCTGTGCAGTATTATGAGCTGCTATAGTAGACAGAAAATTAGAAGTATACAAATTTTGTACAATTCCCCATTCTGGTGTGTTAGAGGATTGTGACTTTAAATGATAGCACATCCTTACAGAATCCTACATTTTCTTTAACTTTTATTTTTCAAAAAGATTTCAAGGCATCTCAAGTTTCCCCAGAAGAATGATTTAGAATTTGTTCAGAGGAAAAAAATAAGAAATGCCTTGCTCGTTTTGGTTCTGAGATCCTTGATTTTTAGGTGAATATGATGCACATTTGTTCCTTTGATTACAGGGAAATGTTAGAACAAGGAGATTGTAATTTATCCAGAAGGTCAGCTAAAAATCTTCCTGCTTGTAATTTTTGTAAGTCTCTAGTTAGGATCATCTGGGAAAAGTATGGAGTAAAATCTGCTCAGCACAGAAGGCTGGAATGATGTGTGTTTAAATCTGTGTTTTTGTGAGGTGGGGGTCAAGATGCTGTGTGGGCATATGCATGTGCATACGTGTGTGTGATTGGGTGTGTGATGTGCAGTACATGTGCTGTGTGGGCATGTGTGTGCCTGTGTATGACTATGTGATATGGGTGTGTGTGCCGTGTGCACATGAGCGTGTGTGCATGTGTCAGACTGTGTGATGTGGGGGTGTGCCATGTACACATGAGTGTGTGTGCATGTGTCAGCCTGCGTGGTGTGGGGTGTGCAAGCCGTGTGCACATGAGCGTGCGTGCATGTGTCAGACTATGTGATGTGGGGGGGTGCCATGTACACATGAGCATGTGTGCATGTGTCAGCCTGTGTGGTGTGGGGTGTGCAAGCCGTGTGCACATGAGCGTGCATGCATGTGTCAGACTGTGTGATGTGGTGGGGGGTGTGCCGTGTGCACATGAGCGTGTGTGCATGTGTCAGACTGTGTGATGTGGTGGGGGTGTGCCGTGTGCACATGAGCGTGTGTGCATGTGTCAGACTGTGTGATGTGGGGGGTGCCGTGTGCACACGAGCGTGTGTGCATGTGTCAGACTGTGTGATGTGGTGGGGGTGTGCCGTGTGCACATGAGCGTGTGTGCATGTGTCAGCCTGTGTGGTGTGGGGTGTGCAAACCGTGTGCACATGAGCGTGCATGCATGTGTCAAGACTGTGTGATGTGGGGGGGGTGTGCCGTGTGCACATGAGCGTGTGTGCATGTGTCAGACTGTGTGATGTGGGGGGGGTGCCGTGTGCACACGAGCGTGTGTGCATGTGTCAGA
>NW_003852630.1:1354772-1355221 GCF_000181295.1 Otolemur garnettii
GGGTGTGCCGTGTGCACATGAGCACGTATGCATGTGTCAGACTGTGATGTGGGGGGGTGCCATGTGCACATGAGCGTGTATGCATGTGTCAGACTGTGATGTGGTGGGGGGTGTGCCGTGTGCACATGAGCGTGCGTGCATGTGTCAGACTGTGTGATGTGGGTGGGTGCCGTGTGCACATGAGCGTGCGTGCATGTGTCAGACTGTGTGATGTGGGTGTGTGAGTCGTGTGCACATGAGCATGTGTGTGCATGTGTCAGGCTGTGATGTGGGGTGTGTGAGCTGTGTGCACATGAGCGTGTGTGCATGTGTCAGACTGTGTGATGTGGGTGTGTGAGCCGTGTGTACATGAGCGTGTGTGCATGTGTCAGACTGTGATGTGGGGTGTGTGAGCCGTGTGCACATGAGCGTGTGTGCATGTGTCAGACTGTGATGTGGGGTGTGTGAGC
>NW_003852630.1:1355241-1369540 GCF_000181295.1 Otolemur garnettii
GCTGTGTGCACATGAGCGTGTGTGCATGTGTCAGACTGTGATGTGGGGTGTGTGAGCTGTGTGCACATGAGCGTGTGTGCATGTGTCAGACTGTGTGATGTGGGGTGTGTGTGCTGTGTGCACATGAGCGTGTGTGCATGTGTCAGATTGTGATGTGGGGTGTGTGTGCCGTGTGCACATGAGCGTGTGTGCATGTGTCAGACTGTGTGATGTGGGTGTGTGAGCCGTGTGCACATGAGCGTGCGTGCATGTGTCAGACTGTGATGTGGGGTGTGTGAGCTGTGTGCACATGAGCATGTGTGCATGTGTCAGACTGTGTTGTGGGTGTGTGCTGTGTGCACATGAGCATGTGTGCATGTGTCAGACTGTGTGATGGGGGTGTGTGTGCTGTGTCCACATGAGCGTGTGTGCATGTGTCAGACTGTGATGTGGGGTGTGTGTGCTGTGTGCACATGAGCGTGTGTGCATGTGTCAGACTGTGATGTGGGGTGTGTGTGCTGTGTGCACATGAGCGTGTGTGCATGTGTCAGACTGTGTGATGTGGGTGTGTGAGCCTTGTGCACATGAGCGTGTGTGCGTGTGTCAGACTGTGATGTGGGTATGTGCTGTGTGCACATGAGCATGTGTGCATGTGTCAGACTGTGTGATGTGGGTGTGTGCTGTGTGCACATGAGCGTGTGTGCATGTGTCAGACTGTGATGTGGGTGTGTGAGCCTTGTGCACATGAGCATGTGTGCATGTGTCAGACTGTGGTGTGGGGGGTGTGCCATGTGGGGGTGTGCGTGCCAGTATGCACATGTGTGTGTGTGCACATGTGTGGACAGTTGTGTGAAGTGTCATGTGGCGTGTGCATGTGTGTGCTGCAGGCACAGTGTGCTGCCTTGCTGAGCCCAGCCCAGTGCAGGCAGACACATTTCACCTGTGTGGGGCCAAAGTGTCCCTGCCCTCTGCCACCTTTTGTTTTGTTCTGTTGAACATGGGGGACTCTAGCTGCGGCACCTATCACCTGACACGATCCCAGGTCTGACTCTGTGATGTTGGGGACTAGAAAGATGGAATGTGTGCCCTTAACAGTTCAGCCCTTCAAATACTGAGCTCAAAACAAAACAAAATCCTCCCCAGCCTGAAGGTGTGAGGACCCTCCTCTTGGATCACAGGCTCCTCCACTCTGCTCCTTTGAGTTCCAGGAGGCCCCTGTGTTCCGTACCCTTTTATTCCTTCAAAATGCAGTCAGTAAGGAGCGAGCATTTTTTCAGTTCTTCCAGAGGATAGAATTGAGAAACCTTACTCCTACAAAATAAAGGCCTTTGCCTCTTACACACTTGATACATACTGTCTTTTTTACTGTCAAGAAAAAATGGCTTGGTGCCTGTGGCTCAAGCGGCTAAGGCGCCAGCCACATACACCTAAGGTGGCGGGTTCGAATCCCCAGCCCCGGCCCACCAAACAACAATGATGGCTGCAACCAAAAAATGGCCAGGCGCTGTGGCGGGCGCCTGTAGTCCCAGCTACTTGGAAGGCTGAGGCAGGAGACTCACTTGAGCCCAGGAGTTGGAGGTTGCTGTGAGCGTGATGCCATGGCACTCTACCCAGGGGGATAGCTTGAGGCTCCGTCTCAAAAAAAAAAAAAAAAGAAAAAATACATTATGTGCCCGCAGTTTGCACAACTTTCTGGGTAAAAACTAAACTGGATAATACTCATCTGTCCCATTCACTGATATCTCCTAAGCATGCTGTTGGGAGCCGTGGCGAAGGATGTGGCGAGAGAGGGTGACCCCTCCCCACAGGGAGCTGAGGCCACACTCACAGGCATTCTCCTCGTAGTGACATTAGTGGAGTCACACAGCTCACTCAGCCAACGGCCAAACTCCAAGGGAAAGCAGAGCAGACCTCAGGAAGAGACATTTTAACTTCAGATGATTCTTTCATTGTAACAAATAGTTTTAATACTTCAGTACTTCTGTGCTTCTAAGTTCATTGCTTAATAGTTAATACCGTTTTATCCAAAACTAAAAAACCTCTGCTGTCTTCAAAATGTATTTAACTGGTATGTAAGCCTCTAAACCAGTGAGCCCTGTGGGAAGCAGGCGGAGGTGGTGGGAACATTAATGTCTACTGCTCGAGCCCGGGTGGGGCCGGGGCTCCCGTGTGGAGTGCCCTCGGAGACACCAGCAGCAGGGCTGGGGCATGCCAGGCACCAGGCAGACGTGGGAGCCCTGTCCCCCGACACTCACCACACTGAGGTGCTGGCCAAGCACGTGGCTTGCTTTCATTTCTGGGGCCCATTCCAGAAACCAAAACCACAAACAAAGTAACGGAAAGTGGACTTCAGTGAGCGTATTGCATTTCTCTGGTGTAGCCATGATCATGATGCTCCTCAGAGCACACCCAGAGCTCCCTGGCGGGGTCACACTGTGTGTTCCTTGATCTGACTGTTCACGCACTATTTGACTTAAGCATCACACCCAGTAGGTCTTACTCACCCAGAACCTTCATGTCATCAGCAAAATTGGATTTTTCAAGAGAGATTTCTATTTTAGCTGCACTAGAAGGAGCTTTCTCTATATTAGAGATGTTAGATAAATCCTTTACACGTGCCAACCCTACCCTGCAGATGCCGTGTTGGTGCCCTGTGCACCCCATGGAGCTGGGGAGGCCGTGGAACAGTGTCCAGCACTGGCCTGCTGCCGGCCTCTCCCCCAGAGCCTCTTGAACTGTGACAGGACAACCCAGGTGTGCCCCACTGCTCTCTCACACTCCAAATGACTGGTTCTTCTCCATCCCCGGTGAGGAGGACGTGAACCCCCACACTAGACAAGCCACTTTTCCTAATGAACCCGTTACGTACCTAAGCTCAGTGCTGTGTGCTTTTTAAAGGATTAATTTAATTTCTTCCAATGTTCAATTTTGGTTTCAGGCTAAGTACACTTCTGAGCCACCTCCCTTACCTTGGTGTATATTTTAAATCCCTTGTCTGGGGCTAACCCACCACGGGTTCTCCTTCCATCTTCTCACTCTCACTCAGGAACAGTAGTGCAAAGGGTTTTACAAAGAAGTCAAATGAGAAAGAGATTTTATTTGTAGTGTTTCGTCAGAGGGTCACGCAGCAGCCCTGGGACACACGGGGCGCAGTTACCGCCGCCTCCAGCCAGCACCGGTCACAGCTCTGGGTGGCTGTGTGCCCCCCTGGAACTCATGAGAAGGCTATAGCCCATGACTGTAAGGGTGAAGCTTTCATACCAGTTTTATGATACAGAAAGCCTTTCAGGATTAAATAGCCTTGGAAAGTTGTTTATTTAAAATCCTTTTCAGGGCCTAAAACAAAGTCCCCCGAGCAGCCCAAACCGAGATAAGCTTCACTGGTGTGTGTCCCAGAGGAGCCCTCAGCGCTGCGGGGGAAGGACTCAGGCTCCCTCCGTGGACCAGCCTGTCTCTGCCTTGTCCAGCTCTCTGAAACTCGGGCTCCTGAGTTGGGCACAGCCATCACTGTGGAGCCTTGTCAGAGGCGTCTCCCGAGACTGTGACTTGTGAATCTGAAACAGCCCAGCGTCTGACATGCTGTGAATGATGTCACACTCACAGATATCTCCCTGGATCCCCCTAGACCCTCTGAAGCAGGGACAGCACCCTGCCTGGCAGAGAATGACAGGGTCCCCATGCACAGGGTGCAGGAGCCCGAGTTTTCCATGTAGCCCAGCCCAGCCAACACCTGATTGCAGCCCAGCATTCCTGTGTTGAACCAGTAGATTTCTGTTTTGGAAAAATGTCCAAAAAGCTGATAGATATTTTATATTTTTAATTACTCACGAGCCATCAGTTCTGGCCTCTTCATACAACAGGGCTGTCCGTTGTATGTCCGTCTCTGGCAAACATATCCTACTCTTGCTCTCGGCTCCTGTCTTGTACCTACCTTGGAAAAAAAAGACCAGCCTGAGAAGTTTTGTTGACCAGAGTGAACCCTCTAACCCCTGCAGGGTGCAGGGCATGTCCAGGGGGGACATGCCAGGGGAAGCAGCCGCCAGCCCACCTGCCCTCAGTGTGGGGCTGGTCCCCTGCAGGCCCTGTCAGGCTGTGACACCCACGCGGCAGATGATCCTACAACGGCAGTGAGCAGTTACGAGACCCCATGGTGTGGCTCACTGTACGTTTCCCAGTTTATGAACAATTATTAATTCCAACAGTTGAGCAGAATGACCCCTCCTAAACGAGGGGCAGATGGCCAGCAGCAGGGCGATCTCCCTGTCGTCAATCTCTGTCACACACCATTTAGTGGGATGGTTGTTTTTCACTCACCATGGTTAACAGGCACAAGTCCTGATGTTTATTCTGGATAATTTTGTAAGAGCCACACTAGCTTCAGACTACGGCCGACTTGAGATGCCTGAAAGGTGGACGGGGCAAACTGCAACATCCCTACTCTCTGTCTACAGCTGTGACATTTTCACACTTAAAATTAAGTTGCGCAAAAGTTCTGTGTATTGTGTGTCCAAAAGCCAGAGCTCCTTCCAAAAGGTGCCATCGTCGCCATGGCGGACACAGTGGGCATCTGTGGTAGGGTCGCTGAGGGACGAAGCTTCAAGCCAAAGGCCTGGAGCTCAGGCCTTTACGCAGGCCTTGACTTTCCTAAGGCAGAATGTTGGTTGGAGAAGCTGAGCTCTTTGTACGGTTGTTACTCTAATTCTGCAGAAGGATGAGGAGAGGGTCCTCGTGCTACCCCTCGGTGATGCTGCCTAGGAGGCCACTCCAGCCTCCTTGCCCCTGATTTACACATTTAACAAACACCTTCACTGGTTTCAGATTGTTTTAACTTCATAGATTTCCTTTAAGACATTGTATTTAGGCTCAGCACCTGTAGCTCAGCAGCTAGGGCGCCAGCCACATACACCGGGCTAACAGGTTTGAACCCAGCCCGGGCCTGCCAAACAACAGTAACAACAACAACCAAAAATAGCCGGGCCTTTTGGTGGGCACCTGTAGTCCTAGCTACTTGGGAGGCTGAGGCAAGAGAATTGCTTAAGCCCAAGAGTTTGATGTTGCTGTGAGTTCTGACACTAGGGCACTCTACCCAGGGCGACAGAGTGAGACTCTGTCTCAAAAAAAAAAAAAGACATTGTATTTACTGTGGCCATGTCAGCTTCTGAGACCTTCTGCCCCTGCAGAGCAGCAGCCGGGCCCACCAGCTGTCGCTCCTCCGCCTCTCTGGACAGGCTCCCCAGGGATGTCAGTGTCCCAAGGGGAGAGCTCCTTTGCTGTTAAGAGAGGTAGGTGGGTGTCCAGGCTGCTCCCAGGCCCCGAAGGATGCTATTCCTTCCCTGGGGAGGGGACCTAGAGGTGCTGTCAGCTCAGCCATGGGTGACATCCTGTCATGGGTGCCCAGTGCCAAGGAGTGCCGTCCCGGCAGCCTGTGCTGCCTGCACCTGCGCCCCAGGGATGTGGGCACACGTGGGGGGAGGCAGCAGGATGCTCTGCAGTCCCGACTGCCACACTCTCCTTGCTGTTGATTTTGTTTTCCCTTCATGCAAATGTGACATTTGGTTCCAAGGATTTCCTCCCCAGCACCCCAGCCACCCCACCTTTCCTTCCAGCTGCCAGCAGCTCTGAACTGAGACCCTCCCCCTCTGCAGCAATGGGCAGCACCTGGTCACTGGTTTTTTGGTGCCACCCAGTAAGGCCACAGAAATGCTGGGTGAGGGACAAGAGCAGCCTGCAGGTGTTCACGGTCACTTGCCTGTGGCCGCAACCAGAAATCACTCCACACACTCAGGTCGGGGCAGAAAAGGCCAGGCTGCTCCCTGTGGCCACTTGAGTGGGGCTGCTCCCCAGGGTACCCCATAGCCCCCACCATCCCTTGGTGTGCCCCAGGGTTGAAGGCCTGGGCCCTTCTCCCATCTGGGTAGCCTTGAACAAGCCACTGGACCTGGATGTGTCAGGGCTTCATCCACAGCGGGGTTGGGGGTCACAGTCCTCACTTCATGCGGTTCTGGTAGAAGTGAGATGAAACACTGCCTGGCACGCCTGGCACCTCCCGCCCCACACTTCCCACCCCGCTCCAGGGCCGCTGGCCTCACACCTCCCACCCCACTCCAGGGCCACTGGCCCCACACCTCCCACCCCACTCCAGGGCCACTGGCCCCACACCTCCCGCCCCGCTCCAGGGCCACTGGCCCCACACCTCCCGCCCCGCTCCAGGGCCACTGGCCCCACACCTCCCACCCCGCTCCAGGGCCACTGGCCCCACACCTCCCGCCCCGCTCCAGGGCCTCTGGCCCCACACCTCTCGCCCCGCTCCAGGGCCTCTGGCCCCACACCTCCCGCCCCGCTCCAGGGCTGCTGGCCTCACACCTCCCACCCCGCTCCAGGGCTGCTGGCCTCACACCTCCCACCCCGCTCCAGGGCCGCTGGCCTCGCACCTCCCACCCCACTCCAGGGGCCACCAGCCTCACACCTCCCACCCTGCTCCAAGGACTGCTGGCCTTGCACAGCTGGGGCCCCTCGCACAGGTCCTGTCCCCCCTCTAAACTGTAGCAAGCAGAGAGGTTGGGTCCTATCTTGCTTATCTACTAAAGCACAGTCCCCAAAATTTTTGGCACCAGTGGCCAGTTTCCTAGAAGACAAAGTTTTCCACAGACAGGGACGGGGCAGGGGACAGAAGGCGGAGCTCAGGTGGTACCGGGCCACAGACCCGGGGTGGGGACCGTAGCACTGAAGGACTGAGCGACGTGGGCTGATCAATGGCAAGGTTAGACTTCAGAGCTCAGGTGATGTTTGCACACAGGCGAGGCACCTGCTCTCTGAGGAGGACGCCGTCCCGAGGGAACTGCTGCCCTCAGAATACGGCCACTGGCCTGATTATCTTTTCTCAAAATTCAGATCACTCAATTTTAAAAGACAGGGAGTCTACATTTAAAAGCCAATATTGATGTTTAATCCAATTAATCTAAATTAGTCTAATTTTTTCATGTCTTTAAATTAAAAAATCCTATGTGATCAAATGAAAGCTTATATACGGTTTGTTATGGTTTAAAAAATTCTTTAAAATGCCACAGAAACAACCCTAGTAAAGCTTTAGTTTCCAGCAGTGATGGCTTGCTGTTGGGAAGTATCTATGGCGGCATCTCATGACAGTTTTTCAGCCCCACTCCCTTGAATTAATGCTAATGAAAGCTGCCTGGCTTCGCTTTTCTATATGAACCTGAAATTGCAGCTGCTGCAAAGCCTGCTTGGGGGTGGGGGTAATAATTTTCAATTGGCCTCTTAGCCCAAAGGGAACCTCGACAGAGGAGATTGACAGATGGAGCGTGGATTATCTTGTGCTCTGCACTCAGCCCAATTTCTGATTTGTTGCAGGTGCTAAAGAGATTGATATCGCAGCCACCCTGGAGCACTTGAGGGACCAGAGGCCCGGCATGGTCCAGACAAAGGTACTGTCAATCAATCCTCTAGGACCTTAAATATATTAAAGGTGTCTCTACAACTCTTTTCCTGAGGGGGTGGGGAGGAGGCTCTATTGCACAGAAGCCTCATGCTGACGGCTCCACACTGACAGGCCAGTGTCCACCCCATCCTCCCAGGCCTCCCACAGGTCCACTGTGAATCCTGCAGCTCTTGGACATCCTCAGTATCCATTGATGCCATCGCATCTCAAGTGTAGTGGAACTGTCCACTCACCAGAATTGGGGCGGAGAAGAATGCTGCATTTCTGCAGAGAGATAGTAATAAACCCCAGAATCCTTCTGGGGAGCACCCTGCCCAGCCCTCTGTGCCCCACACCCACAGTGGGGAGGTCACTAGGACAGACACATCCACGATGGCTCAGACTTCGTTAGAAGTGAAGTTAACGTGGAACCTCATTCTCTAAGCTTTCCAGAAATACCCGTCTGGTGGACTACCTGCATCTTGGTTTCATTTTGCCGTTTGCAACTTGTGAGATGGTCACGGGAACCTTATGTGATTATTGTGAAAGTCACAGCACATTTCATGTTTTTTTACTTTATTTGGAATTTTGAAATTATATTAGACTTACAAAAGTATCACAGAAATGATGCAAATAATTCCCATGAACCCTTCACCCAGCTTCCCCAAGCATTAGTGCCCTACATACCACAGTGTGAAAACTAGGAAGTCGCATAGAAGCAGACCGGTACCCAACAGACAGACCAACCAAGGCCTCTGGAATGGGCACTGCCAGGAGCTCAGCACCTGTGGCTGTCACTCCTCCTTCCTCTCTCATGGTCTGGGACAACTTCATGGCCTCCAGGGGTTTTCTGTTCTGTTATCCTAGACGTCTGTTGGTTGGGTTTGTCTGGTATCCCCTCCTGATCAGTGCCGGGGCAGTGCATTGAGCAGGAATGTCCCAGTGCAAGGCTGTGGCCTTGCTGTCCCTCACTAGGTGTGTCCGCAGGCCTCTCCGCTGCCCTCTGCAATGGACATGTGTTCTCCTCCTGCTGTTGCCAAGTCCACATCATCAGCTGCCAAGAAAGGAGGTGACAGGTGCATTCAGTGACAAGGAATGCCCTGCCCATGGAAGGGCCTATGCCACTGGCCTGACTGACCCCTGGCTGACCATTGCTATAAGGAGGGAGGCCCATCAAGTCCAGGAAAGCAGCTCAGTGACCACCTGCCCCACTGGCCTTGCATCCCCCAACTGAGCAGAAGAGGCCGCTGAGGCTGGGAGATCAGAGACACTGACACCCCATGTCGGCACTGGCGTCCCCTTAGGGATGAGCCACTAGAAACCCTAAACTCAAGCTCCCCGTCTCCCCTTGCCTCTGAGCCCTCAGCAGGCATAGAGGGGCGGCACGCCCCAGATGCAGGCTGACTTTGGCGTGGATAGAGGCCACACCATCCTTGGGACGGCAAATCTTCTTGCAAAAAAAAATGGAGAAAAAAGCCTAATACAGCAGAAGGAGAAGACCATGCCCCTCTGTTGTCTGTGCTCGGTTTGCCAGAATAGGCCTCCTTGCACACAGAGTGCTGAGGCCCAGGGGGTGGTCTCGAGACCCTTCCTGAGCTGAGGGGCTGTGAGGCCGCTCAGAGGGCAAAGGAGTGTGTGCAATGTCATCCAGGCATGTTCATTCCGTTCTAATTGGAAAGTGGCGGAACAATACAACTCACTCACTATGGCGGTGTCAGCTAGAATATTCGGTGACCCAGAGCTCCGACTTCTTGGCACAAACTTCATCCCTGACTTCCTTTCCACCTGACTACCTGCAGGAGTTCACTCTCTGCCTCAGTTCAGGTGTTTGCAGGTGTATTGAAACCTGTGCCTGGAATTCCACAGCTGTAACACTTAAAATTCCCATTCCATCCTATTTTGTGACTGCTTTGCCCCATATTACTCCATGAGACTGAGCTTCCCCAAAAAAGATAGAAAATTATTGCCAAACAATCTGAATACTCTTTTGTACAAGCAGAAGACAGTCTATGGTCTGTTAATTTGAACAAATTTAGTCAAATCACAGGGCCCCTAGATGAGTAAGGAATGAGGTGAGCCTGGAGACAGCAGGGGCCCAGGATGCCAACAGAACCCACCAGCAACATCTTGTTTTTGTGTTACCAAAGCAATTCTCGGGTTAGCTGTTTGCCTCCATGGAACGGAGTCAGCCAGACAACCAAAACCTAACAGTGGACACAGCACAAGCGAGCACCAGGAGGCCCCCCGGCAGCCGCACACTCGCACCGGGCACGTGCTCCTGAGGAGACAGTAGCAGGAGGTGGTTCAACTGCCTTCTCTGCCTGTCTGCTGTGAGCAGCTCTTCCTCACCCCCAGAGCTCTCAGGAAGTAAAAGCGGGTGACCAGTTTCCCCACACCAGGAGGCGTTCTGTCCTGCACCGGCACACGGGAGCCCAGCGCCTCCTTCTTCACCTGCCTCCCCTGAGTTTGCTTTTTCTCCTTCATGAGGCCTCACCCATACCCTACCCCGGCCCCAGGCACCCTGACTTGGGTCCCCACCCTCGGGACTGGACCTCTGTTTCATACATGCCCTCATGCCCTCATGCCCTCCCTGGGCTGGGCCAGCAAACCCCAGTGCAGCTGCCAAACCCAGACTCAGCTGGGCTCGTTAAAACCCTCTACCCCAGTGGGATCGTGCGTATCGGTACCACCCGGTCTCTGTGCTCGCGCGCGTGTGTGTGTGCGTGCGTGCGTGCGTGTGTGCGCTCACGTGCGTGTGTGTGTGCGCGTGTGCTCGCGTGCGTGTGTGTATGTGTGGAGCATGCGCTCATCTGCCTCTTGGTTTCTGTTCGTCTCTGGCTCACAGTCTGTCTGTGTCCCTCTGTCTCTGTCTTTCTCTGTCTGCCTGTGTCTCTCAGCCTCTGCGCACACACATGCACAATGCCAGTCCTAACAGTCTTTGGGCTCTGCGGTCAGAGGTGAGGGAGGGGCTGGCCTGCTTGCCTGAAGCAGAGAGGCCGACCCAGCCCCCGGGGGATGCACTTCCCCACGTTTCTGGGGAGCCCGTGGAGGGGAGCAGCATGTAGACACCCACCTTTCCTGCAGCTGTCTCTAAACTCGGGAGTGATAACATTATCATGGAGACAGTCTGTGCTCACACAGATCCCCCCCAGAGTTTTGTTTGAGCCAGACAAAGCACAGATCTGAGCATGAGTATAAATATGAGCCCAGCAGCCCTATCCAGCCTCTGCCAGTTCCAGAGTCCTGCCCCAGCTGGCATCTGAGGACCATGGTCACTCTTTTGACTTCTGACCTGCAGACCTATGTCCTGCGGGGGTCACAGGCCAGCCTGGATAGGGAGTTCCTGCCAATTCTCTGTCCAGCGTGGCCTCAGGCTGGTGGCTGGACACCTGACCGGCCTGAAGGCTTCTTGGGCATCCTGCCTTGGCCACTCCTGGGCAGTGGGGGTATGGGCCGCCAGGCACACAGGAGGAGCCGTGGCCATCTCCTGTGGGTCTCATACTTCATTTTGGTTCACTTTAGAGATGCTTCTTTGCTGAGAATGTCTCAGCTTCTCCCTCACATCCTGCCTGTCAAACCCACCAGCCCAACGCGGGGTCCATAAGACAGCAACTCACATCTTTGCACTTTCGTATTTTCCCTATAAACATTCGTTCTCAAGCCAAATTTCCAAAGTGTTAAAGGGGTAAGAAGACATATGACACGTAAATTCAGATTCTCAAACGTCACCTTTAATTTTTTTCAAGTCATCACAAGCCTTAGTCCATGTGTTGGGCAGCAAGAAGGGTCTGTGGCTATATGTGCACGTTTGACCCGAACTCTCATAGCAAGGTCACTGAGCTGTCAGTGTTGGGGACGAGGGACATTTGTGGCCATCCTGGTGCAGCCCTGGGCCAAGCTCATGCAGTGTGGTGTCCACATGGTTCTGGGGGGTGGGGATGGTCCTGCTGAGGGTTACAGGAAGATGCTGGGCGTGGTTTCTGCAGCCCTGCACGGAGGCAGCGACCACAGCAGCCTTGGGAAGTCTCCCGAAACCCACCCGCTGATTCCCTCAGTAGCAGGCTCCAGAGTGTCCATTAGGAGCCTGGGTGGCCACACAAGCAAAAGGCCGTATTGCCGTATTCATCAGTGCCCAGAAGATGGTTCCTTGGATGTCAGGTCAGGGAATATTAAAGCAGAAACTGTCTTTTTATCCCAAAGTGAGCATTTCATTACTTTGACTTTCTGATACTTCAAGTTATGTTCTGTTTCTCTCATGTATGAACATTCAAACTGGAAATCAATCATTATTTTTGGACTGGGAGCTGCCCTGTAACTTGAATTATCAAGACATCCATAAGGCTGCCCTCACCCAAGCTTCTCACCGTAAGGGCTGGTGTAATTTATTCTTTCCCATGCATTCTCTGCGTTAATTGGCAGCTGCCTGGTGACCGCTTTAGAGAGGAAGCTGAGGAGTAACACGGGCTGGCCACTCACACCTCTGCCAGTGAGAAGAGGCGAGTCCGGCCGCCTGGTCTCGCCCTCAGGAGGCTCATGGTCCCCACACCTGAGGCCTCCTCCCTCCCTACCCCTTCTTTCTCCCGTGGGTTCCCCACAGGCTGGTGGCCCCAGGGTGCTGGCTGGGCATCTCCTCAGGCAGCAAGTGAGTGAGGAGGCAGTTCTGGCCAAAGGTGCCAGGCTAGGTGGGGCTGAGCACTCTGGGCTTCGGGCAGCAGCACTGGCTGCGTCTCCCAGAACAGGAGATCCCATGCATGGGTCTCCCTGCTGCAGCGGCTTCTCAGGCACAGGGGACGCTCCTCAGGACGGAACCAGAACCGGGGCCTCGTCCTTCTCTCCTAAGCACTTTCTGCAGAGCCACAAACGCGCAGCCTGGAGTAGAAAGGACGCTCTGACCCACGTCCTCTGTCCTCTCCCTCCGCAGGAGCAGTTTGAGTTTGCGCTGACAGCGGTGGCGGAGGAAGTGAACGCCATCCTCAAGGCCCTGCCCCAGTGAGCGGCCGCTGCCTCGGAGGAGCCGCTGCCCACCGCGTCCCTGGGAATGCCGATACGACTTTAACCTTCTGTTAAACCTTCTGTGTCTTCTGTTGTAACTGCATAGAAAAATAGGGTCCTTAAAACTCCCATAGTCAGTACACTTTAGCAGTTAAAATGAGCATTTCTGTTTAACCAAATAATAATAGAGATCTGTGGGAAAATCCATTCATCTATCTCCAGTTTCTTTAAAAAAAAATTACTTTTTCTTGAAGCGTGCATTCACGTCCTTAACCACAAACGTCATGGTCAGGATGCAGTGATGAGCATGGTCCACGCTTGTGAGTGAGACTTTCTGGCCCGGGGTTAGCCGTGCAGGGACGGGCACCACTGAGGGCACAAGTCACGTCTGACACTTGTCCTCGAGACGGTCTATCGGTCTGTCGCTGGAGACACCACGGGGGTGGAACTGTTAGCGCCTATACCTCTGGGGCAAATAAGAAAATCATCACAGCACCTCAGGGCCCTCACCACCCTGTGTCCACACTCTACCCTGAGCCCTGGGGACAGCCCTGCCACACATCTCACCCCGAGGAAAGACCCACGGCTCCCCCAGGAGCACCTGTTCTGAGGCCATGACCATCTCGGTTTTCCAAACTTACAGATGAGACCCAACCCTGAGACACATTTTTAACATTAAAATATTGATTTCTTCATTGCAAAAATGGTTGCTGTTAGTGAATACTGTCCTGTGACATTACTGAGATCAGGAAGAACAAATCTGGGCATGTAACAAGCTCTGCACTCCCCCCGCCCCGGCCCTCGAGCCCCACCAGCACCAGTGGTCTTCTCCAGGGACTGCCCGGAGCAGGCTGTGGACACGTCCCTTCTGGGAAAGCCAGGTGTTTGCTTCCACTGTGGGATCACAGCCCCTGGTAAGAAAGTGAGGTGCACACGGCAGCCCCGCTGCCTCCCGGGACACCATGGGTGGCTTAAGGAACCCTTGTCTGGGTGCATAGAGGTGACCTGGATTTGCGAAAATAACATGTGAGCATCAGATCTGCCATCACCCCCCAGAAACAGGAAAATCTGCTTCGTTAAACCCAGAACAATAAGGTCCCAGAGGGAATGAGGGTATTGGGGTGCACCGCAGACATCACGTGGCAGCGAGGCAGGAGATGCCCCCTCCGTGATGTCTCCGCCCTCCTTCATCTCAACAGAAACTCCACTTGACAGGGCAGACTGGGAGGGAGAGCCAAGGAGTGGAGAGAAGACTCCAAAATGTCATCTGTGTCTTTAAACAGTTAATGTAGCGCTGCTTTGATTACCTATCGTTTCCTTTCCAAAATTGTTTCTATCTCGAATTTAAATAATTAATAGAAATGAATTTATCTGAATATAGGAAGTATATACCTACTTGTAATTTCTAACTTCTTATGTTTCAAAAGAAATCCTCCAGTGTGAGATATATAAATATATTTAATGGTGTCATATTAAACTTCTGATTTCACATTTGAATAGTCTTTATTTGGAAAGCAGAGAGCAATTTTGTCCTATCTTTTGGTGTCTAGAGGTATTGACCATTTAGGTTGCTAAAACCAAGCATGGGCGTTTCCTAGACTTGGATGTGTCTACTTTATCTGGAGCACTAGGGTTATGTAAGGGTCAGAGTGTTGCTGAAGTTTTAGTCTTTAAAATACCATGAGCCATTCTCATTGCAATGCCGCACATAACTGTGCCCCTCCCCTGTGCCCGTCCCTGTGCCCCTCCCCTGTGCCCGTCCCCTGTGTCCATCCCCTGTGCCCGTCCTCTGAGCCCATCCTCTGTATCCATCCCCTGTGTCCATCCCCTGTATCCATCCCCTATGCCCATCCCGTGTCCATCCTCTGTGCCCATCCCCTGTGTCCATCCCCT
>NW_003852630.1:1369877-1384973 GCF_000181295.1 Otolemur garnettii
TGTGTCCATCCCCTGTGTCCATCTCCTATGCCCCTCCCCTGTGTCCATCCGCTGTGCCCGTCCCCTGTGCCACTCCCCTGTGTCCATCCCCTGTGCCCATCCTCTGTTTCCATCCCCTGTGTCTATCCCCTGTGCCCATCCTCTGTGCCCATCCCCTGTGTCCCTCCCCTGCGTCCATCTTCTGTGCTCCATCATCTGTTTATCATCTGCCTGTCATCTGTGCCCCACCTCCCTCCCCGTTCCCAGTCCTCAGGGCACATCACCTCAGGTAAAAATAGGACCCTGTCCTGGTGAGTCTCACAGTATGTTTCCAGCTCTAATTCCATCAAAGGACCCCCTGACCACCGTCCTGCATGGGACTGCAGACCTCACCCTCCTGGTCACACAACCTCATACTCCAGCCAGCAGGACAGCACTCAGCAACACATCACCCTTGACCAAGGGGAGGGTGCTTTGGGCTGTGACGTGGTGGCTCACCTTCCATCCTGTGCTTGGCTGTTTTCACTGGCAGTGATGAGAGAGGGAGGATGGTGGACACCGTTTGTCACAAAATCAGATCATTGCTGAGCAGAGCCAGCCAGCTGGAGGGGCTTGGTGCTGAGAAAGGGGAAGTGGCTGGACACCACCTATTAAGGGGCAGTGAGGACTCTATCAAGACCCTTGCAGTTGGCCAGGGCCACTGACTGGGGCTTTGCAGTGGGGTGGGGGGAGACTGGGCTTGTGTCAGCCTGATTTGTGTTACTGTAAGCAGGGGTGTCCAGCATTTTTCTTTGCAGCCACAAATTAGAAAACTAGGAGTTACTTTGTGCCACACATTAAATACACAAGCACCACAGTAGCTGACGAGCATCAGAAAGGTCTGTGCATACTTTTCAGGATATCTGACACCACAGATAAGCAAAACAGACCTCAAAAAATCTGCATGTCGCCCACAGGTCACAGGTTGGACACACCTGCTATAAAAGAACTCCCAAGGCTGGGTGATTTACACAGAAGGGCACTATCGGCTCTGGATCTGCGGGCTGTGCAGGAATCGTGGGGCTGGCACCAGCTCTGGCAAAGGCCTGAAATCACTGCACTCAGATGAGGGGTGGAGGGATGGGGGCAGGGTGGGGGGGACTCTGCATATGCGGAGACCACATGGTAAGCCAAGAAGCAAGAGAGTGGAGGAGTTGGAGGGAGCCTGCCCACTACAGGGAGGGGTATACCCCACAACCCAGATGCCTCCAGCACTGGGGGTCACACTTCAACACAAGGCCTAGGGCCTAGCAGGGCTTAGTTCCACATGCAGCCAGAAAGCAGGTAGAGTCAGTGGTGGAAAGTCGCTAGGCAGGAAATTAGGGCTGAGGGGCTCTGGCCAAGCCTACCCAGCCAGACTCCTGATGTAGCAGGTGGAAGACCAGCACCACCTGGGGGAGGGAGGACCACATGGCACCTGACCGTATCTGGGGTGAGCGGGTGGGGGAGACTTGCCAAACAGACTTCACAGGCTCTTTGCTAAACTGGATCTTACGGGGAAGTGCGCAGACAGCCAGGAGAAGGCTGGGGAGCCTGACTAAGTTGGGCCACCACAGAACCTTGTCCAAGGACAGAAGAAACATTCTCCTCTCCTTAGAGTCATGTGACTCTGTTTCTCCCTGGGTTGTCTTCTGTTCATTACGGGCTGAACCCCATGCTGGGACTCGGCTATGGCAAGTGTGTCTGCCAAGCAGAGAGCCCCTGGGCCGGGGTGGGACAGGAAGATTGGGACCTAGTCAATGAAGGGAGCCTCCTATGAACCATTCCTGAGCCCAGAGGGCATCGAGACATAGGGCCCTCCCTCTGCAGGTGGCACAAGGCAGACGGGGTGACCTGATGCCAGCCGATGCCGTGAAGGTTGTGCACACATGAGCCATCACCAGGGTTTCTCTCAAGGTCATAGTGCCCTCAGTGTAGGGGGCCTCAGGAAAGGAGCGAGGACTCCAAGTTAGAAGGATGCAAAAAAAAAAATGGAAATGGTATTTTGGAGAGTGGTAGGCAGATATCAGAGGAAACTATAAGAATTCAAGCTCTAGTCCAGATTTCAGGAGTATAGTAAGGCCTCAAATGAAAAGAACAGGCTGGCTCAGCACCTGTGGCTCAAGCAGCTAAGGCACCAGCCACATACACCTAAGGTGCCGGGTTCAAATCCCCAGCCCGGGCCCGCCAAACAACAATGATGGCTGCAACCAAAAAATGGCCAGGAGTTGTGGTGGGCGCCTGTGGTCCCAGCTACTTGGGAGGCTGAGGCAGGAGACTCGCTTGAGCCCAGGAGTTGGAGGTTGCTGTGAGCTGTGATGCCACAGCAGTCTGCCCAGGGGGATAGCTTGAGGCTCCGTCTCCAAAAAATAAAAAGAAAAGAAAAGAAAAGAACAGGCTAGAATCTGACATTAGGCATGCTATAATTTTCTTCAGAAACATAATTTTCTTCCAGCATAATCCCTGTTTCTACCAAAGATAATAAAAGGCCGATTTATTTGCAAAACATGTTCAGTCTCATCAACTGGCCTTGATTGTCTGCATAAGGGCAGCAAGAAGAGGGACTGGCCGTCGAGACCCTTTTTAAGAAGACTTTGCTGGCACTTTTAATATGGAATCGCAGCTGAATTGGTAAAATCCTCTGGAGGCAGAGACAGAGCCAGCAACTTCACATCAGGGTTCGTCTGTGACATCTGCAGACTTGGGTGAATTCCTCTCTCCTCAGAGTCCCCCAAACCTCCTGAGGTTTCTGGGGCTGCCAACAAGTGGCATTCCTTAGTCATGCAGAAGGCCAGTTTTCATGGAGGGCTTTACTGGGCCCTGCAGCCGCCCTCAGCTCTTTAAAGCTGTCGCTTCTGAAAATACAACATTCCAGTCAGCCTGTGATCCAACCAGGGTTCCCAACTGTGTCTCATTACAAGGACTTCTGGAAATAACTGAATTGCCCATAGAAATAAGAATATTCACAAATAGTTTCTGAATTCTGGAGGGAGCAAGTGGAGAGAAAAAGTGATTATTTCAATATTTGTTCTCAAAAGTGTATTTCACTAAACTGCCTTAACTACAGATAGCTTAAGAGGAAAAGGTTTCCTTTTCTTGGAAAACAAAACACGAAGGAACTCCAGGAGCCATAGTTAACAAAGAGTCGCCATGCGCTCACCCGTGAGGCTGATCCTCACTCTGCCTCCTGCTGAGTCTGCAGGGTCCTGAGCTGCCAGCTCTTCCTCAGAGCTCTGCAAATTCCCACAAAGACTGATGGCATGAGACACTCACACCTCACAGCACAGTCAGAGTTCTGCCCATGCATCTTTGCGAAGAAGACAGTCTGGACATTAGCTGATGGCAAATGCTTTTAGAAAGAATTAAAGTAGAACAAACGATAACTGCCCATGGATGACAAGGACTTAAAATGACGCGACTAAGGCAGCAGCCACATACATCTGAGCTGGTGGGTTCAAATCCAGCCTGGGCCCGCCAAACAACAATGATGGCTTTAACCAAGAAAGAACCAGGAGTTATGGCAAGTGCCTGTAGTCCAGCCACTTGGGAGGCAGAGGCAGGAGAATCGCTTGAGCCCAGGAGTTTGAGGTTGCTGTGAGCTGTGACGCCATGACACTCTATCAAGGGCAACAGCTTGAGGCTCTGTCTCAAAAAATAATGATAATAATGTGGCTAAAAATATGATGCCAATTTACTGTAATAAGGAATCAATTGGCAAGGAAATCTGGTTACTTCTGGGCGTTCAATAGCAGTCCCCAACCTTCCTAGCATCAGGGATCGGTTTCATAGAAGACAATGTTTCCGCAGACCAGGGGAGCATGAGGAGGGGATGGGATTCCCTCAGGGCACAGCAGAGGCTCACTCTCGTGAGGGTCTGATGCCCGCTGACCTGTCAGGGCAGTGATGTGAGCAATGGCAGCGGCTGCAAATACAGATGAAGCTTCACTGCTGGCCCACTGTCCACTTCCTGCTGTGTGGCCTGGTCCCATGGACCAGTACCAGGCCATCCCCCGGGGTTGGGCACCGTAGGCACACAACATTTTAAACATAATAACCAAAATTATGTGATAATGTATTTCTAGGTATCGCATACAATTTGGGGGCCATGCATATCAATAGCACCCCCACAAATGTAATTTACACAAGGTTCACTTGACAATGGTTCCTATAAACATAATTTAACATATCAAACAAGACTAGTTTCATATTCCTTTCTTACAAGGTGAAGACACAGCCTTGCAGGTTTCCAAGGGCCCAAACTGGAAAATCTCAAAGTTAAAGTCAAAAAGACTTAATTTATAATTTAATTTTGAGCAGTTTATTAAAAGTGCCAAAAATTTTAACACCTTTTTTTTTTTTGAGACAGAGTCTCACTATGCCGCCCTCAGTAGTGTGCCATGGTGTCACAGCTCACAGCAACCTTGAACTCTTGGGCTTACACAATTCTCTTGCCTCAGTCTCCCAAGTAGCTGGGACTACAGGTGCCTGCCACAACGCCCGGCTATTTCTTTGTTGCAGTTGTTTAGCTGGCCCAGGCTGGGTTCAAACCCACCACCCTCTGTGTATGTGGCTGGCACCAGAACCACTGTACTATGGACACCAAGCCAATTTTAACACTTTTAATTAAATTTGATCTTGGTTATCTGTCTAATTCAAGTGACAATAAAGAATTTTAAAGACAGATGAAGTTACACAGTTATGAACAAAACCTTAGATCTTATATTGAGAGGATTCATTTTCTTAAGTAATCAAAGACCTAATAAAAGACAATGTGAGGCTTGGCACCAGTCCCTAACACCAAAGGTAGCAGGTTCAAACCCTGTCTGGGCCAGCTAAGCAACTGCAACAAAAATATAGCCAGGTGTTGTGATGGACACCTATAGTCCCAGCTACTGGGGAGGCTGAGGTAAGAGAATTGCTTGAGCCTGAGTTGGCGGTTGCTTTGAGTGTGATGCCACGATCAATTACTATAAAGATAAGGAGAATCCTTCACATTCTAAAATCGATGCTCCAAGAAAACTGGGTCAATGTACTACTAAACTGATTTCTTTTTCTTTTTTGGAAACAGAGTCTCACTATGTTGCCCTCAGTAGGGTGCTGTGGCATCACAGCTCACAGCAAACTCAAACTCTTGGGCTTAATAGATTCTCTTGCCTCAGCCTCCCAAGTAGCTGGGACCACAGGCTCCGGCCACAACACCCGGCCATTTTTTTGTTGCAGTTGGCATTGTTGTTTGGCTGACCCAGGCCAGGTTTGAACCCACCAGCCTTGGTATACGTGGCCGGTACCTTACCCCCCAAGCTATGGGCGCCACCTACTAAACTGATTTTTAATAAAACCTTATCCATGAATCTAGTCAATCTTAACCACCTTTGACCACACAGATACGGTTTTTCACCTTTTACTTTTTTTTTTTACTTCCACAACTGCATTATGCAGGTAAGCGATAAGTTTGATTATATGTTCTGCTTTTAAGTCGGATTCATAGTAAACATTGAGCAGAGATGCCCCAAACTGTCTGAGCAGGAAATCCAGGGAAATTGTGTACCCATTATATTTAATGCTGGTAATCTGAAGACATTTCTGCTTTTATTTTACCAAAATTTTAAAACTAGCTTATTTGCCAAAGAATTGCCTAAGTCTCATGAACTAAAAGGCAATTGAGTTAGTACTTTAATACTTTATGTAGCACTTATTTTTTAAATCAATTAAAAAGAGCCCTCCCGTATATATTCAATATTGGCAACATTACCCAGAGGTAGAAAACATCACATACATGTAACATAGGGACATACACAAATACACAGATGAACCAGAGCTCATGGCCTTCAGTCTTTCAAAATTTTAGTTATAAGACAATAAAAAAGAGTAATACGCTCACTGTTTTATCTCCACTTTAGATTTTTATCTAAATGTGTTTCCGGCGAAAATAGGATGAGTTGAGGGTTCTACTCAATAAGGGCTAACGCTATTTACCAGTATTTGTGGAGAAGGCCTTTAAGATTCTCCATTTGCCCAGTTTCCAGAGGGTTTCTTGCTTCCCACTTCAGCCCCAGGTGGCTGCTGTTGGGGGCCCCTGAGTGCCCTGAGAGCCCCAGTAGAAGGTGGGAGCCTGCCGGGGGAGGGAAAGGGCCCTGAGCAGGGTCGGCAGAGCTGGAAGTGGAGAGTGGAGACAGAAGGGTCTTGGATGACAGAGAAGACCAGTGGGAGAAGCCAGATCCAACCAGGGACGCAGAGACAGAGCAGCCGCCTACACAGCTGGAAGAAGGGCCCACAGAGCCCTGGGCCCTACCAGCTCCTGAGCTGCTCATGCCTGAGAACCAATATCCACCCTTTCACACTTCAGGAGAGGCATGTCCAGAACTGAGACTCAGAAATCAGACCCAAAGCTCCCCCACCCCCACCACCCCCCGTCCAGGCCAGGCAGGAAGACAAAGGTTCCAGATGCACCTAGGGAGTGGGGCTGGGGGTCCAGCGATGACTCTGATCCTGTCCAGGCTGCGTTTGGTGACCTCTGGAGAGCATTTATCAAGCAACATTCGTTGGAGCGCAGCTCAGAAGACTCTCCAGAACTATGGCGATGGGCGAGGGCTAAGATCACAGTCACGGGGTGTGGGGCTTGCTCTGGGGCCTCTAATGCTCACTATTCCAACACTATGGTACTAATCTCCAAGCAAGTCGCTGTTGCTTAAGACTGTGTTTTTGTTTTTGTTTTGTTTTGTTTTTTTTGAGACGGAGCCTCAAGCTGTCCCCCTGGGTAGAGTGCATGGTATTACAGCTCACAGCAACCTCCAACTCCTGGGCTCAAGCGAGTCTCCTGCCTCCGCCTCCCAAGTAGCTGGGACCACAGGCGCCTGCCACAACGCCCGGCTATTTTTTGGTTGCAGCCGTCATTGTTGTTTGGCGGGTCCGGGCTGGGGATTCGAACCCGCCACCTTAGGTGTACATGGCTGGCGCCTTAGCCGGTTGAGCTATAGGCGCCAAGCCAAGACTGTGTTTTTTTAAACGTGGTTAGAAGAGCTCTTACAAAAGGAAATAAGAGTCTTTGTCCTAACTCTGCGAGAAGGGTACAAATACTTGCCTTGGTGGTGAGGCTGTACGTCTGTTTTCTCAGGGTACTGGGATGGGCTTGGGTGGAACTCCTTGAAAATACACACACGTGCACATACACAGGTTCAAGAGCACACACACACACACACACACAGGCACATGCGCCTTGCTGGTAGACAAAGTCTCAGGAAAGATTGCACCTCTCCCGGGGCCTGACATTGGGGTCACGCCCTGCAGCCAATACTCCACCTTCAGCCCACACTATCCCTGCAACTGGACACAGGGAAGGAGTCACTTCCCAGCCAGCACTGCGTCCCTGCTCTTGGCTGGGGACTTACAGTCTTAAAGAAAAACCAAGGTCCTCCCCTGGACCCCCAAGGTCACACACACCCAAAGCCACAGCAGCCCTGCTGGCCAGGGCAGCTCTCAGTCCATTTGCTCTGCTGCTGGGTCCTACCCAGCCTGCCCCTGGAGTGCTGGGCGCTGCCACTGTACCCCACAGCTGCAGGGCGGGGAAGCCACTGCCTGGGCACTGCAGGTCCCAGTGCCCCCCCAGGCTGGAAAGGTTTAAGCAAAGCTATGGCACAGGCTGGGGGTGGGGTGGGGTCCTGCTGAGACCTGAGATTGGGATTGAAGCTGTCGATGCATTTTACTGGGCGGTTTAAACTGACAGGGCAGCTCCAGGAAGCTTCTTTTACTTCCTACAAATTTCACTTAATACTCTGTAAACACTGATGTGCCCACCCACACCCCCACGGTGCCCCCGCCTCTCTGCACCTCTGGCTCCTGCTTTGAAGTGTGTGCAGGAAACCACGCGGTGCCCTCCATGGGGAACGACAGCGGGAGTGTCTGTAATCTGTGTTTTGTGCTTTATTAATCAAGTAGAACGCTAATAAAAAAACCTTCCTAATTAGTGGAATAGACATTAATTCAAAGATGTTTATTGGAATAGAAAATTAGAATTTGATTATACCTTTGTTCCTGAACAATGGCTGGATTGCATTTTATTTAATATTTGTTTAGAAACTGGTCTGAGCCATTTTTGTTGCTCCATTTATTAGACAAACCAGATGGTTTAGGTAATTTGCTCTTTGTGGTCGAGCACAGTTGACACATTGCACACGGTGGTTCTTTTCTGGGCACTGGGTGGGTTTACCAGGGCAGCCCCTAGGCCTTCCCTGTGGGTGGATGCTTAGGGTCTCTGTATGGCATTGCCTGGCCAGGGAGGTGTCTGTCCTAGGGGGACTGGCTCTCACTCTAGAGGGCCAGACAACAGAGTAGTCCACAGTGACCCTCAGAGCCTTTCTGGTGCCCAAAAGATGTGCATCTGCTCACCCCACTTGGGCCAAGCGCATCCCCACCCCGACACCACGGCTGGCCTTGGGAAGGTCGCAGTGGGACACCCCCAGGACACAGAGGCCTAGTCAGGGCTGTAAGTCAGCACACACCTCCTGGGGGTGCAGAGGGATCAGCTTCTACTGTAAAGGAGCCTACATGTGGCAGGCGCCTTGCTTCTCAGGGTCAAAGCAGGCAGAGTGGACAGAATTGCCTAGCAGAGGCCCAGTGTGTCTGGACCTCATACTCACACCCAGCCATGCTGCCCTCTCCTCAAGCTTCTGTCTCTTAATTGACAAATAGTGAATGCCCACGTCCACGGGTGCACGGAACAAATACCCACGTCCACGGGTGCACAGAACAAATGCCCACGTCCATAGGTACACAGAGTGAATGCCCACATCCACAAGGTCCACATAGAGAATACCCATGTCCACGGGTACACAGAGCAAATATCCACATCCATGGTGCGCACAGTGAATGCCCACGTCCACAGGGTCCACATAGAAAATGCCCTTGTCCACAGGTGCACACAGCAAATGCCCACATCCACGGAGTCCACAGAGATTGCCCACGTCCACAGGTGCACACAGCAAATGCCCGCGTCCACGGAGTCCACAGAGATTGCCCACGTCCACAGGGTCCACATAGAAAATGCCCATGTCCACAGGTGCACACAGCAAATGCCCACGTCCATGGAGTCCACAGAGATTGCCCATGTCCACAGGTGCACACAGCAAATGCCCACGTCAACAGGTGCACACAGTGAATGCCCACATCCACAGGTGCACACAGCAAATGCCTACATCCACGGGGTCCACAGAGCAAATGCCCATGTCCACAGGTGTACATGGTAAATGTCCATGTCCATGGGTGCACAGAGCAAATGCCCATGTCCGCAGGGTGCAGCTTGTGCATGGCAAATGGCCTCACAGCAATCTCTTTCATGCACCCACACTTCCTGAGGACAGGATCTGGGGTTTCTTCAGCTCTCAAGACTTAGGGTCTGGCCTCCTTCCCCATAAAATTACAGTCACTGTGCCAACTGAGAACCTGCCACGTGGGAGCGAACACGTCCACCATCCCCAGCCCCCACGTCCCTGCACAAGGCACTGCAGCCTGTCTCCCGGGTCACTTGTCACAGCTGCAGCTGCAGCGTCTGCAGCTATGCCCTGGCAGGAAGCAGAGACACAGTAGTGGCCAGCAGTGCTCTGGGTCCTGTGGGTGCTCTCAAACGGACAGGGTCACTGATGGCCCAGCTACCTGGCAGTCATTATCTGTGGGAAGCCCAGAGCAGCACACGCAGTGGCAAGCACCATGCACTGCCTGTCCAAGCCCCCACATGTGTCCAGACCTGCACAGCCTGTGGCCTGGGCCTCAGGGGCTGTGTGTGCCCCGTCAGGCATGAGCTCAGCTCAGCTGACACAGTAGCCAGGCCCAGCCCCAGCTCTGCAGGAGCCTGGACCCCAGGAGGTGTGTCCCATGAGAGGATATGATCCAATGTTGGTTTTTACATGTTTGTTTCAGGCCAGGCTGGTGTCACCAGTAAAGCTCATGCAGAGACAAACTTAGACACACTCTGGCTATGCCCCTCTCCTTGGCAGCACTTGCAGCAGGGACCACAGAGTAGCTCTGCACCAACCACAGCCCCCGGGCCCCTGCGACAGCGGGCAGCTATAGCAGGGCCTTTGTCACTTGTTTGAGCCCCTCCAGGGGACTTGGGGCTCCCCACCAGCCCTGCCCCAGTCCTCTATGTCTGCTCATTCCCCTAGCACTCAGGACTCCTGCGGACTCCTGCCTCCCAAAGCTCCCAACTCTTCAGGGTCCCTAGGACTAGACTGAAGAGGAGCCAGTGGTGGCCTCCAGGGGTTCACAGCATGGCCTGCCCTACCCCTGCCCTGCCACCCAGAGGAGGGATGAGTTCTCCTGGGGACAGTCTCAGCCCAGAGCAGGGGACAGTCTCATGTCCCCGGAATGGTGGCATCAGCCAGGTCCCGGCTCCCCCAGGCCCTCCTCTCACTGCTGTAGACTCTGTGTCCTGCTGTCCTGCCCCCAGTTTACCCTCCACCCCTGTCCTCTCTGAGCCTGACTCTACCCTCACCCCCTAGCTGGAAACATTCATTCTCCACTCCCCTGAGGCACATCCCTGGGAGGGCGGCCCCACTGGGTCCAGAGGCCAGCAGATGTATGTGCTGGCCCTCCATGTATGTGCACATGCAGACACACGAGCCTGTGCACGCATGTGTGCACACAAGTGCCTGCACACCCTTTCAGGTACCCATGAACGTGTGCACACAAGTACACCAGCAAATGTGCACATGCATGTGTGTACATGCCTCCACATGTGGTGAACCTGCACACATGCACACTTGCACACACCCCTGTACACACACACACCTGCATCCATGTACACCTGCACACAGACACCCCTGCACACACCCCCAACACATACACACCTGTATACACAACTGCACACACCCTGTATACACACACAGCTCCACACACACCTGCACACATACACACCTGCACACAGACACCCCTGCACACACCCCCAACACATACATACCTGTACACACAACTGCACATACCCCTGTATACACACACAGCTCCACACACACCTGCACACATACATACCTGCACACACATCTGCACACAGACACCCCTGCACATGTGTACCTGCACACACACACACACACACCTGTACACACTGCTGGAGGTACACACAGCTGCACACATCCCTGCAGACATACACACCTGCACACACACACCCCAGACACATACACACCTGTACACACACTGCACAACCTCTGCACACACACACACCTGCACACATACCTGCACTTGCACCTGTGCACACATAAGCCCCTGGGAGGGAAGGAAACTTTGGGTTCCAGCCAGGAGAGAGAGTGAAGGTCCTGGTGCCGAGGCAACATCATACCAGGTCTTGGCCACCAGGATGCCACAGGATGAGGCAGGTACCCCAGCACAGATGGAGGCCTGGGTCACCTCAGGGCCCTCCAAGGGTGCAGTCTGCCCCAGAAGGGGTGGAGGCTGGGAGCAAGGGCACGGGACAGGGGACAGCTGTAGCAGGGTCTTTGTCACATGCCATCTCAGCAGCATCAACAGCAGAGGTGAGGCTGTGTCTGCTGTGTCCTGAGGGGGCTGGGGTGCAGAGGCTGCCTCCTGCTGCTGTCCCAGCCCTGGGGCTTCCCAGCAGAGCAAGGGTGGGAAGCAGGTGAGAGAGGCCCATGGGGCAGTCCTGGCACCCAAAGCATTTAGAAATGACTCGGGTCTAAATTCAGAAACTTGGGGGAGGGTGGGCATCACCCTAGCAGCCAGGAGAAGAGACGTATTTATGACTCACGCCTGAGCTATAGGCCCACTGGCCTGGCCCACTGAAGTCTGCTCACCTGGGCTGGGAGTTAGCAGCTGGGAACTCCTCGGTGGCTCCACTGGGCATGTTCCAATTAGAGGGCCTCAGGGAATGGGCTCTAGACCCCCCTGCTGAGGTCACAGGAAGCGGTCTGCAGGTTATCCTGTGTACCTCATCATAGCTGGTCAGCTGGTCCTCCCTGCTTAGTGGGCACAGCCCTACAGAGCTGGCCCAGGGACAGCACAGACACAAGTACTGGTGACACTGGCCTGGGCACATGGGAGGAGCAGGGCCACAAGGGACTTTGGTGGGGGACATCCTTGAGGGGACCATCAGGAAGAGGGAGTTGCCATGGAGGCCCTAGGAAGGGAAGGGAGACTGGGAAACGCCCAGGGGTCTGGCCAGCAAGGCCCACTCTGAGAGCTCTGTCCCCTCTGAGCGCAAGACAGCACTGTGGCTCTAGCACCCTCTGGCCAATGGTAATGCCCACCCCTGGCTCCCTCTGGTCGCCCCAAATGCCCACCCCTGGTGCCCTCTGGCCACCTGAAATGCCCACCTACCCTTTCTCCCCAAGCGCCTCTAACCAAGGGCAAGGCCACAGTGCCAGACACCATCCACACCTCTGTCCATATTTGAATGAATAGTCCTTGGGAAAAGCAAATCCCACAAGGCCCAGAAAACCCAGATCCGGCTGGCGATCCCAGTCACTGTCCTGAGCGCTCCAGGAGGCCGAGGGATGCAGCCTCCTCTTCACTCTCAGCCCCTCAGGTGCTGAGCTCCTTTCTCAGGAGGGAGAGCTGCCCAAGGCAGCCTCCTGGTTCCATGCCCCCCAGCACCCAGCACCCACACACCACAAAAGGGGCTCAGGGGAGTATAGGTCAGTTTAAAACTTACAGCCAGCCATGTGGCCTCAGGGCCTTCCCTCCCCTCCTGGCACCTCAGTGTCCTCATCTGCGAAGTGGGATGACGGACGATGACAGTAAGAAGTGACACCTGCTTAGAGAATCCGGGGCCAGAACCCTCCTGACCGCCTCACAGACTCCTTCCTGCCAGGTAAATGAGGCAGCAGGAATTCTCAGGGCTGTGGTGACCCGTCTGAATGGCACAGTGGCCTCCAGTCGTTTTAAGTGGCCAATGTCCCCAACACATGAAGGGGCTTAGTGCACACTCAGTGGGCTGCCCTGGGACATGCCTGCCCGGCTGTGGTGGTAGCCCCCCTGGGACACGCCTGCCTGACTAGCCCCGAGGACAGTAAACCATCTCCAATGCCCAGGCTGCCACCATCGGGGAGTGTGAGGGTGCAGGTACCGCCTGGGGGCACAAGAAGGGATGGCTGGCTGGGGAGCCCACAGGGGCAGCGTGGCATCCCACACTGGGTGGGGAAGGCTAGACGCAAGTGAGCAGGAGGGAGAACCCAGACCCACCACCCACTGCTCTCACTCCTCACTGCCCTGCCCCCCGAGTCCCTGTCCCACCCTGGCCCCAATTTCAGCTGTCCCACCTACTCAGAGGCTGTCCTCAGGTCTCCATGTCCTCGGGGCAGCTCCTCCCAGAATCACTCTCAACACCCTGGACCCCCAGGCCCACACCAGCTGCTGGACTTGCAGGTTCTCATGTACTTTTCCTGCCAGATGGACTATGAAGTCCTCTGGTCAGGCAGCCCCCCCCCAGTGACACAGCTGCATCCATGGGAGGGGCCTGGGTGGCCGTCACCTCAGGGGTCACTCTGTGGCTCAATATGACTTTAATTGTCAAATTTTAAATGGTCCAACTCCTAATTCAAAGCCATCTTTCTGAACACACACTCCCATCTCTGCTTTATTTCCTGACATAATTATAATTACAAACAGTAATAATTTATTTCATTTGTCAAGTTGCTGGAAATGGCTGCTTCTGGCAGAGATGCCACCTTTGCCAACCCCACATCCATCAAACCAGCCTCATAATCACCTACCACATAGTCATTGGAGCCCTCTAAATCACCAACTCCAAGGGCGTGGGAGCAGCTCTGGTGAGCCATGGCTGGCTCAGGCCACGTGTCACCTACTCCACCTCAGCCTCCTGAGCTGTGAAACAGAGACAGGAAGGGCACCATGCTCCCAGGTGGTGTGGAGGTGGAGGAGGTCTCTCCAGGCTGCAGGTGCACCAGCGGTCTCTCCACATTTGGCTGTTTCTGCCCCATGTCCTCTTCTCCTCGCCCAGCCAACATCCCTGCCCTCCATTCCACTGACACAGGATGCTGTGACCACACGTCCCCAGTCCAAGGCTCAGTGCACAGTGTCAAGGATGGATGGACGTCTGTCCTGGCAGGAAGGGCCATGGCTGCCCCACCACACCCTGCCAGGTGCCACTCACCTATCACCTCCCACACCCAGCGTGGCCCAGGCCACTTTCCTCCAACTCAGAGAGGAGCAGCAGGTGCAGACGATGACAGTCCCTCCCCTCTCCTCCCCTTTTCCCACCCCCTCACCCATCCCATCCCCCTCCTCCCCATGACAGGACGGCAGACAGGACAGCACACACATGCGTGTGCATGTCTGGGTGTACATGTCCCAGAGGTCTCAGAAACGGGCCCTGGGGGCAGAGACTGGGGAGGGGGGGAGGCAGTGCTCTCTCTGACCATCCTGGAGAGCAGCCTGGTGGCTCTGAGCAGGGCACCAAGCAGAGGGACCGCCACACCCTTGTTCTGCCCCAGCAGGTGTCTGAGGGGTCCTAGCCCTGAGGGTTCAGTGCTGGCAGAGGCTCAGGTGGCCGTACCGGACACCGTGGGGGAAGCTGACGACCCTCCTGTACTATTCCTTAGTGACTCTTGAGGAAGAGGCATCTCTGTGTCATGAGACTCCCCAAAGTGCTGCAGGTCCCTAAGGCAGACTCTCTAACCCTCTGACCTGTGCAGCCCACCTGGCCCCTCCGTGGGCTGCTCCGTGGGCTGCAGTGCACATTTATCCTGGGCTAGGAGGAATCTGGGTATCCGGCTTATGTGAAGAGGCTGACCACCAGCAGAACAGGCTCCGGGAGACCATCCTCAGGCCTAGGCACATGGACCTCCCTGCTCTCCAGGGCAGAGGAGGGGACCCCCCAGCTACTCAGCTCCACACCTCATTCCCTCCCTCTACCCCGGAACCCCGAGATCCAGCTCCTACTCCCTGTCTCTCCCCTGAGCTGTGTGGCCACCCCCTGCAGCTCCCAGGGGACATGACACTCAGCTCTGAGGAGACAGTGAGGCCTCAGGGCATTCGCCCCCATCACAGCACGGCCTGTGTGACAGGTGGATTTTGTCACAGTAAAAGTATTCAGTTCCCAGTGGCTGCAGACCACAGGTGAGCAGGGCCAGCAACCTC
>NW_003852630.1:1384993-1385280 GCF_000181295.1 Otolemur garnettii
CACGGCCTGTGTGACAGGTGGATTTTGTCACAGTAAAAGTATTCAGTTCCCAGTGGCTGCAGACCACAGGTGAGCAGGGCCAGCAACCTCAGAAAACTCAGCCCACTTCTCAGTCCCCCCACAACCACCATCCTTCATCAGCACTTCTCAGTCCCCCCACCACCACCATCCTCCATCAGCACTTCTCAGTCGCACAGCACGGCCTGTGTGACAGGTGGATTTTGTCACAGTAAAAGTATTCAGTTCCCAGTGGCTGCAGACCACAGGTGAGCAGGGCCAGCAACCTC
>NW_003852630.1:1386390-1403202 GCF_000181295.1 Otolemur garnettii
CCACCACCACCCTCCATCAGCACTTCTCAGTCCCCCACACCACCACCCACCACCAGCACTTCTCAGTCCCCCCCACCACCCACCACTACCAGCACTTCTCAGTCCCCCTACCCGCCCCACTACCAGCACTTCTCAGTCCCCCCACCACCCCCCACCACCAGCACTTCTCAGTCCCCACCACCACCACCCCACCACCCGCTATCAGCACTTCTCAAGCCTGTCGGGGTAAAGCATGGAATCCTGGGCTTCCCCTGGTGCTGATGCTGATCACAGCAAGTAGACCAAGGCAGTGGGCCAGTGGGCCGCAGGGCCATCTTTGGAGGTCCAGGCACTGCTGGGCTCTGCCCCAGGCCACTGTGTTCTCCGCAAGCTGCCCACCCACCAAGGGCTCCTCAGTTTCATAAACGTGGCCTGGGCCCCAATCCTGCCCCAGAGGCCTCTGCCTCAGCTACTCTGCTACTGCTAATGAAATGGGATCCTCCAGTCCTCCCCTACCCCCCACAGTGGGAGGCACAGGCCCCTCTGGAGCTGGTGGTGGGGCTGCTGTCCCCTCTGGGTCCCTCCTCTGGAGGACAGTCCTCCGCTGACTTCTGAGTCTTCCAGAGTTTATCTATGGCTCAGTCTGGGGGGAATCCTGGGACAAAGCTCTAGAAACTGGTGACCTAAGCCTTCTGGGACAACTACCTAGGGCCACACTGACCCTGGGCAGCACCCCCGGACCCATAGCACAGAAGCTGCACCCATAGCACAGAGCTCAGCCAAACCTAGAGCTTCTGATGCTTCCTTCTCACCCTCCACTTTCTGTAACTGTCTCTGCGTCTCTCAGCCTCTGTCTGTCTCTATCCCACTGTCTGTCTCTGGCTCTTTTTCTCTCACACACACAAATGATCTTATTTGTTTTCTCCTCAGAATTTATAACCAGCCCCTGCAACTGCTCTACCCTCCCTCTGCAGCCCCAGTGCTCTCAGGCTCTGATGACAAAAGGCCCAGGGGCTCCTCCCAGGCCCATGGCCTGCCCAGACCCCCAGGAAATACACAGCAGACATCTTTAATGATTTCCCATACCACTAAGTGGTCAGCTCTAGAAATAATTACTCACAGAAGCAATTTCCTTTTTTATCTAAAAAGCGAGGGTGTCTTTTTGATTTGGGGAATAAAAAGTTGCCTTTCACAAGTACCTAATTTAGATTGTTTGCTAAAATTAAGCCCTTGTTCACCAGACATTTTTAGACTGAGGAATTTTTAACTCACACCATATGATAAGTAATGTGTTTGATTAGTAAAAGAAAAAATTACTTGTCATATTTCTGCATGGATTAAACTAAACTTTCTGTCACTGGATCTTATAGAGAAAGGCAAAGTGTACAGCTTCTGTGTGCTCTAGGCAACAGACAAATCTGGTCCTTGGGTGAGGGCAGCCACCAGCCCCTCACAGGAGGGAAGGGTGTGAAGATACCTTCTCCTCCCAGAGGTTACAGCCCATCTGTGGACATAAGACCTGAACATTTACCAAAACACTTAGGGACCCAGGAGGAAAGGGAAGCTTCATACGCTGTTAGGAATGTAAATTAGTACAGCCAGTATGGAAAACAGTATGGAGGTGCCTCCAAAAATTAAAAATAGAGCTACCATATGATCCAGCAGTCCCACTGGTGGGTATATCCCCAAAGGATATGAAATCAGAATAGCCCATGTTCCTTATAGAATTATTCACAATTGCCAGCATATGGAAACAGCACCAGCGTCTGTCCACTGACGTAGGAACAAATAAAGCAAGTATGGTGTATACAGATATGCAATGGAATATCACTCAGTCTTGGAAATGAGGCCAAGATTTCCACCTGCAAAGAAAATAACAAGAAGGAGGGAATACCACCATTTGTGACAACATACATGGACCTGAAGGATGTCACACTGAGTGACATATGCAGGTCACAGAGGGCAGACCCTACACGGTCTCACTTAGATGCAGAATCTACAATAGCCAAGAGCACAGATATAGGATGGTGGCTGTCAGGGACTGGAATAAATTGGGGAGAAATTAATCAGAGGGCACAAAGTTACATTCAGTTATGCAGACAAACAAGATCTGTAGACCTGATGTGCAGCATGGTGACTGCTGTGCTGTACACTTGAAATTTGCTTTAAAGGTCAATCTTAAGAGGTAGCACAGAATAAGGTTCTAACTTTTAATGGATTTTATCCTAATGGCATGTTGTAGTTGGTGCCAAACTATAATAGAAGTTGAAACTATACTAGAAGTTGTTCTTACCTGAAGAACCAGATGCCAGAGCTCAAGGCAAACACAGACTGGGAAGTGAGAATGTAATTAAAAAAAAAAAAAAAAAGGAAGAGAGAGGGAGACTACAAACTCTATCCTAACCTCTGGCTGCATCCTGAAACATACACACACAGGAAGACTCAAAAGCATCCCAGCTGAGGATTAAGACAACCTCAGTGGGATCTGAGCTGTCACTAAGAGACAGCATGTGCAGTTTAAGACCAAGTAGTTCAAACAAACAGACAAATAGGAATATAACAAAATCCAGAGTCTACAGCTGAGCAGCTGGCTGGACAGATCTCTACAACTTTCTCAACCAAGGGGAGGCAGCAGAGACAACACTGGGGACTCCCATGGGACTCTGCTGTCCCCAGGTCTTCAAACACAGCCAAGCCACATGGAGAACTCCACCAACAGCCCTCAGCCCACAGCCCCCAACTGCCAGACAAGTGTCACCTCCCAACAATCCCACCTTTAGCCTCAGTCTTCCAGCAGAAGCAGCAGGTATCACAGAGAGAGACCAGCTGTCTTCACAGCACCTGTGTAAACTGCTGCCCACAGGAACCAGGGAGAGACAATAATTATTATTGTTTTAATTTACCAGGTTTGGGAGTTAATTTGCCCTATAGCAATAACTAACAAAGAGCCTCAGAACTTGAAACGCCATGTCAAAATGTTAAACATCCACAGAACTGGAGTCCTATAAAAAGAGAGAGATTGCAGCAAAAAATATTTGAAGATTAAAATGGCCCCAAAGTGTCCAAATTTAAAGGAAGATGAAATATTACAGCTTCAAGAATTCAAGAAACTCAACAATCCCCAAGCACAACAAGTACAACAACAACAACAAAAGTTTAAAAGTCTTCCATAGAGCAAGTGAAAAATGGCAAGAGTCGTAGAGAGAAGCAGGGACATGAATACTGCTGACACCCCACCTGAGACTATGGGAACCCGAGGGCAGTGGAACTGCTGAAAGGGAAAAACCCACCCCAACCTTCTCAGCCAGAAAAAACATTTTCCAAGATAAATGTGAAGCTAAAACATCTTAGGTAAATAAAAGTGAAGTCACCACCCGCAGGTCTGCATGACAGACATGCTGACAGGCAGTTTTGCAGCTAAGAAGAAATGATGCCGGATCGAAACTTGGACCTTGGAGGGAACAAAAAGCATCTGAAACAATAAACAGCTGGATAAATACAAAGACTAGTTTCGCTCTTAATTTCTTTAAGATACTGTTCAAAACAAAAATTAAAACATTTTCTTGTGAGATTCACAAAGTACGTGGATCTAACTAACACCTGTGGTGACCACAGCACAGAGGACAGAGGAAGGGGACAGAGGCAGCTATCTTGTCGCAAAGTCTTGCATTTTACATGAAGGCTCACAGTACTGACTCTAAGAAGACTTACGAGAGGGAGGGATGTTCTTCCGCTAAAAAGAGCTGGGTAGCTAAGAAGTTGATACATAAATCAAGATGGAATTCTACAAAATATTAAAGTAATTCAAATGAAGACAAGAAAGGAGGAACAGAAGAACCAAACAGAGGAGACAAACAGAAAACAAGTAAATAAAAGATAGACCTAAATACACCTGTACCAACAATTACATTAAATATGAAAATAAACATTCCAAGCAGGAGGCAGAGACTGTCAGACTTTTTTAAAAGCAAGATCCAACTATATGCTGTCTCTAAAAAGACCTACACAGGCTTGAAAGGAAATGAAAAGAAAATAATTCAGTGTGCGGACAGCAAGCGTTGGGGAAGCTCTGTTAGGACCAGAGGAGGCTGACTTTTAGACAAAGAGTATTATCAGAAATAAAGAGTGAATCACCACACAATCGCAAAGTTGTATCCACCTAGTAATAGCTTCAAAATACGTGAAGCAAAAATCAATAGAATGAAGGGAGACGTGAATAGCTCCACAACTGTAACTAGGAACTTTAACATCCCTCAACAACCAAATCAGCAAAGACAAACAGGCCCCAATCAGCCCTCCACCACCTCCACCAGCCCTGTTCATGGAGCTCCCCACCTGCCACCCACAGCAGACATGTTCTTTTCAATTGTACATGGTATAACTGAGACAGAGCAGACGCCGGGCCAATAATCAAGTCTCAGTGAAGATAAAGGTACCAAATAAGGGCAATTGCCAAAACATGGAACCACGTCAAATGCCCACCAGCCGGGGAATGGATTAACAAGCAGTGGTCTATGTATACCATGAAGTACTATTCAGCCATGAGAAAGATGGGACTTCACATCTTTTGTATTAATCTGGACAGAGTTGAAGAACATTATCCTTAGTAAAGTATCACAAGAACAGAAAAGCAAGTATCCATTGTGCTTAATACTAATGTGAAGCCAGTAGATAAACAACTCCAGGCCCACGTGAGCAAAAACCACAACGAAATTCAAGGGGGACGGGTTTGCTGTGCTCTCACCCAGTAGGCACATTGTAGGGGGGTCACACCTCCAGGGTGAAGGGCACAACTATAACAGGGACTTGACCTCACAAACACAAACAATGTAACAACCTAACCGTTTGTACCTTCATAGTATTCTGGAAAAAAAAAAAGAGAGAGAGAGAGAGACAGCCAAATATCATAAATAGGCCAGGCTTGGTGGTTCACACCTATAATCCCAGCACTCTGGAGGCCAAGGTGGGTGGATCCCTTGAGCTCGGGAGTTTGAGACCAGCCTAAGAGACCCATCTCTACTAAAAAATAAATAGGAAAAACTAGCTGGGCATTGAGGTAGGCACCTGTAGTCACAGCTACACGGAAGGCTAGGAGTTTGAGCCCAGGAGTTTGAGGTTGCTCTGAGCTGTGATGCCATGGTACTCTTCCCAGGGTGACAGAGTGAGACTGTCTAAAAAAGAAAAAGAAAATTGGTTCAGCGCCTGTAGCACAGTGGTTATGGTGCCAGCCACATACACCAAGGGTGGCAGGTTCGAGACCAGCCCAGCCCAACTAACAACAATGACAACTCCAACAGAAAAATAGCCTGGCATTGTGGTGGTTGTCTGTAGTCCTAGCTACTTGGGAGAATGGGCGAGAGAATTGCTTAGGCCCAAGAGTTTGGGGCTGCTATGAGCTGTGATGCCACAGCACTCTACTTAAGGCAACATAGTGAGACTTTGTCTCAAAAATAAATAGATAAATATAGAAAATAAATTCAATAACTAAGAAAATGCCATGAAGGCTATGTTAACCAGTTTGATGAAAATATTTCAACTTGTATATAAAACCAGCACATTGTACCCCATGATTGCATTAATGTACACAGCTATGATTTAATTTTTAAAAAGAAAATTAATTAATTAATTACAATAAATAAAAAATCATAAATAAATCAAATCAAATCAAATAAGGGATTTGGGTTTGGATGGCCTCTAGGATTTGTTGTGTTGGGCTCCAAAGGAAGTGGCATAATTGTAAGTACCAAAGGGTCAGAGAGAACAAGCAAGAGCAGTGCCCATCCCTGTCCAGGTGCCACCGAGGAGCTACCAGAGGACCGACCCTCCGCAGGGGAGTAAACTCTGTGTTTCCCCATATTGTTTTCTGCTGGGAAAGGTTCTTATGAGCTGGCCTGAGGATCACAGCACCATCAGTGACATTCCCTCTGTGGAAAATATTCTGAATTTCAAACAACTGCTTCATCAACGCACTTCGTAGTTGGAAATAAGGCATCTTCTGCATTTTAATTCTTTGGAAACCTGGAAAGTGTGTGTGGTGAATGCAGAGACTCATGCTTGCCTAAACTGCTGATAAAAGCAACTGTACTCTGGCCATTCCACTCAGTAGGAGCTGCTGCTGCAACGGATTCAGTCCCCAGCATGCAGACAGGTACACCTCCTGGGTGGGGGGTCCCCACGTGGGTTTGCAGACGGGTGCGCCTCCCGGGGTGGGAGTCCCCACGTGAGCTTGAGGGTCCCTCCTGTGCAGAACAACAACCTGCTGGTGTCTCAGATGTCACAGCTTAGCCTGAAATCACACATTCGGGCTGTCAGTAAATAATTCAAATACATGGGAATCCTTGTAAAATAAGGGCTGCTGGTAATAATAATAAAAGTGAATGTGCATTGTTTTTGCCAACAGGGCCTTGAACAGAAGCAATGCACAGGAACATTCTCCCACATGCATGCACACATGAACACTCAGCACACGCATACACTCATTCACATGCATGAACACATGAACACTCACCCACATGCATGCACACATGAACACTCACCCACATGTATGAACACACATGTACACCCACCCACATGCATGCACATGCATACACTCATCCACATGCATGCACACATGAACACTCAGCACACGCATACACTCATTCACATGCATGAACACACGAACACTCACCCACCTGCATGCACACATGAACACTCAGCACATGCATGCACACATGAACACTCACCCACATGCATGCACACATGAATACTCGCCCACATGCATGCACACATGAACACTCAGCACACACGTACACTCATCCACATGCATGCACACACGAACACTCGCCCACCTATATGCACACACAAACACTCGCCCACATGCATGCACACATGCATACTTGCCCATATGCATGCACACATGAATACTTGCCCACAGGTATGCACACATGAACACTCACCCACATGTATGCACACATGTGCACTTGCCTACACACGGACATGTATGTGCACACAGATGACACATGCATGTAGACTGCGCATACACACACATGCACACTTCTGTGTATATGCAGGTGCAAGTGTGAGCACACCGTGTGTGCAGTGCATGTACAGTCATACACATACGTGCTCACATGCACACACCTCACAGAGACGGGGAAGCCAGGGCCCAGAGGCTATGTCATTTGCCTAGGCAGAAACCCAGGTGGTGCCCAGGAGAAGGGAATGCCCACCAAGAACCAGGTCAGAGCCCCCACACCGGCCTGCAGACTCCATTCCCCAAATGGAAGATCTCTGGGTAAAATGACAGAAAGCTGAGGACCCGCTCACAGCTCAGCCACCAGTCCTGAAGTAAAACATGCCATGTCACCATCCTCCAGGTAAGTCCCCTTCTCACACCACTTGTCCCCAGGGTCCATCAGGAGACAGGATGACCCCCAGCACAGAAGGAAGTCGCTTCACATGCACGAGTGCGCTCAGCACACAATGGCTCATGGAATTTCCACTGCCGTCAGGTCAGGTGGTGGCTGTCATCCCGTTTCACAGATGTGAGAACTGAGTCTCAGAGGGTCTGTCCTCCCATTTCACAGATAAGGAAGCTGCCTGGGTCATGTGGTCAGCAGATCACAGTCTCCAATGGTCCCTGGGTGGTAGAGGTAGGTCCCCATCTCCCCAAAGAGGTCAGGGTGGACATGTCCCCTCTTCCATGCCGCTTCCCTACTATGGGAACCAACCACATCTGCTTACTGCCAAGCTAGAATCTGTCCCCTCATGCCCTATGCCTTGGGGAAAGTGTTTGTATCCGAATGCTTCCAGCTCAGGCCAGGTGCGGTGGCTCACATCTATAATCCCAGGACTCTGGGAGGCTGAGGTGGGTGGATAGCCTAAGCTCAGGAATTGAGACCAACTTGAGCAAGAGTGAGACCATCTCTACTAAAATAGAAAAGCTGAGGTAAGAGGATCTCTTGAGCCCAAGAGTTTGAGGTTGCTGTGAGATATGAAACCACGGCACTCTACCTAGGATGACAGTATAAGACTCTGTCTCAAAAAAAAACAACAAATTCCTCCATCTTGCAGGCCTTCTAGGCAGAACCACTTCCAGCAAGCAGGGGGCCTCCTAACTCAGCACCCACATGCCACAGGCTCTGTCCTTGGGGTTTTCCTTTAGATCACATCCTAGGGGTGGCACCTGCGGCTCAGTAGGCAGGGTGCTGGCCCCATATACCAAGGGTGGTGGGTTCAGACCCGGCCCCAGCCAAACCTCAACGAAAACATGGCTAGGAGTTCTGGTGGGCACCTGTGGTCCCAGCTACTTGGGAGGCAGAAGCAGGAGAATCGCCTGAGCCCAGGAGTTGGAGGTTGCTATGAGCTGTGATGCCACAGCACTCTACCGAGGGTGATGGGGTGAGACTGTCTCTACAATAAATAAATAAATAAATAAATAAATAAATTATTTTAAAAAATAGATCACATCCTAGGATAATGTGGTCTCACTTCTTTTGTGCAGGAGCAAAATTGCGATGCTCAGAGGGTCTGTACTTGCACTCGCCCAGGACACGGGAGAGCTCCCTTCCAACCTGACAAACTTTCTCTTCCTTTAGAACACTGGGAACACGTCGACTGCCTGCACTTCCAAGCACCTGCGTGCGGGGCCCGTCCAGAGCTGCCCTGCATCCATCTGCAGGGTGACGCCTGCGTCCTCACCACCTGCGTCCCCGTCACCATGCTGTCTTTGTGCAGGGCTCAGAGCTGCACAATGACGCCATCCTGCTTTGTCTCCTACTGAAAGGTCACCCATTGAATTCTGAAGGTCACCTCCGCTGAGGTCCAGGCCTGCCTGATTACTAATTCTACTTATTTTTGTTTCACTGCTGCATTTTGGGTCCTGACTTCACCAGGCCCAGAGTGAGGCCCGGCAAACTGAAACAGGGGTGCCGTTTCATTTTCCTGCTGAGGTTACGTGGCCAGTGAATCCAAGGTGACAGGTTTTCAGAGGCCACTTAATCCTCCTAATTTTATAGGCTGAGTTCAGATTTACACAGGCACTGATGACTCAGTCAGTGAGAGGCAAGTCGATTCCATACAGCGGTGATGAGAGTCTCCCCTCCACCCCCTTCTCACCTTTCGATTTTCTAAGCAAGATTCATGGACAGAGGGAGAGAACACCAGGAGGGGACCCTCCCAGCCTGCCTCCCTCCCTCCAGCTTCTCAGCCTCGGGCACAGGTCTTGGGGCTGCGGGAGGGTGCTCCGCTCGCTCAGGCCACAGACCCCAGGTCCGACTGTGGGGACGGGGATGCGTTTACTGCCAGGAAGTGGCACGTGGGTTTGGGGGTGAGTGAAGGAAACCCAGTCAGCATCCAGTCCTCATTATGGCCTGTCTCCTACGCAGCCTGGGTGAGATAAAGAATTAGGTTAGCAAATTAGGAGCAGCGAGGGCGGGTGTGACTGACGCTGCTAATTAGCCCTGAGCCAGGAGTAGCCTGTGCTCTGCCCTGCCCACCCCATACCACTGCCAAGCCTCACCCAGAGTGCTCCTTGAGGGGCAAGCAGAGAAGGGCAGTGTCCCCCATGTCCTGCTAGGTGGGACAGCAGAGAGGGGCAGTGTCCTCCATGTCCTGCTGTGGGGGAGAGCGGAGAGGGGCAGTGTCCCCCATGTCCTGCTAGGGGGGACAGCAGAGAGGGGCAGTGTCCTCCGTGTCCTGCTGTGGGGGAGAGCAGAGAGGGGCAGTGTCCCCCATGTCCCGCTGTAGGGAAGAGCAGAGAGGGGCAGTGTCCTCCGTGTCCTGCTGTGGGGGAGAGCGGAGAGGGGCAGTGTCCTGCTGGGGGGTGGGCAGGGAGGGTCTGAGGGCTTCCCCCTGCAATGGCCATCCTAGTACTTCTTGGAACAAACATCTGTATCAGGTGCAGTGGGAAGTCAGAGATGGAAAACAAAGAACTCCTTGCCCTTTGGAGGCCAAAAAGCAAGTGACCCAAGTGTCCTGGGATCTGTGGCACAGAGTGCGCAGCAGACACATTCCTTTCCGAGTGCCAGGAGTGAGCCACCAGGGGTTACATGAGGGTGGCACAGGCCCTGGGTGGTGGAGGGGCTGGGCCAGCGGTGGAGGCCTGCAGCTTGGGCTGATGGTTTAGGGTTTTCTCCTGGAGGCAACTGGGAAGTGTCCACAGGGGGAAGCTACTTTAACCCTGGTGGGATAAAGCAGCAGTGGACAGTCCAGTACCTGACAGAGTCCTGCATCTAAGGCTGAGTGTGTCCCTGCAGTCCTGAGCATTGCACTATGTTCCCAACTGGAAGCCACCAACCTCTGTGCCCCCAAGGCCTTACAACTGTCATGGTGGCTGGGAGCCTACAGCCTACAGTGACGGCCCCTGGCCTTTATGCTCCTCACTTTAAAGCAGTTAGGGCAGCACGGCTGAATTACTCACTTTCCAGCAAGCTCCACTTCCTAACACATAGCGGGGCTGCCTCCTATGCTCAGGGCAGCCAGGTCAGTGATTCTCCACTCTGTCCTCTGCACATTCAAGCTTCTCTGTAAGTATGTCCTTGCATCCTGTGCTGGCCCGTGGCTGAGTCTCAGGGAGACCCTGAGGTCGGGGCTGTCAAGGGGGCTGGGCCTGTGCTCTTCCGCTGTCTGACATCACGTGCATTGACATTCTTTAATACAAGAAGACAAGTCAAAAAAAATTAATGAGTGACACTATGACAAAGCTATAAACAGATCTGTCTACTGTGCCCCACAGGTCTAAGGGGTCTGATTGCAGGAGGGAGATTCTCGGACTGAGCAAGGCACTTCCCACCCGCACTGCTTTTCCCGTTCTCCATCGGGACATTGAAACCTAGGCACCACACGTGTCCTGAGAGTTTGTTCTTGCATCCATCCTCCGCTGGGCTGTGACCTGTCTCTTGGCAGCATCTGGCCCTTATTCCTGGTGCCCTCACAGCCGTGTACATCTCAGGCAACTCACTGGGGTCTGCTGGGTGTGAGAAGCAACAGCACCCCACCCCTTGTCTGCACCAGTGCCCCACCTTTACCACCACTATTTATCTGAGTCCTCATTCCAGAAGGACCTGAGTCTTCTTAGAGCAAAAATTCACAGAGACCAGTTTCCTGGGATTCTTGGATTAGCTAAGAGAGCCTAATGCTTAAAATTATAAATTTAGGCTCGGCACCTGTGGCTCAAGTGGCTAAGGTGCCAGCCGTGTACACCTAAGGTGGCAGGTTCGAATCTAGCCCGGGCCCACCAAACAACAATGATGGCCGCAACCAAAAAATAGCCAGGTGTTGTGGCAGGCACCTGTGGTCCCAGCTACTTGGGAGGCTGAGGCAGGAGACTTGCTTGAGCCCAGGAGCTGGAGGTTGCTGTGAGCTGTGATGCCACAGCACTCTACCCAAGGGGACAGCTTGAGGTTCTGTCTCAAAAAAAAAAAAGAAGACCATGTAGCATTTTATGAGACCGATACTACACAATACCAAAACTAGGCAAACATCACAAGGAAAGATAACAGCCTCTTATAAATATGGACACAGAAATTGTCAAGGAAGTGCTAACAGATGGAACCCAGCAAGCTGTGAAGTGCATATCACAGCCAACTGGGGTTTATCTCAGGAACACAAGACTGGTTGACCATCTAAAATTTCATTAAGGTAATATTTTTTTTGAGACAGAGCCTCAAGCTGTCACCTTGGGTAGAGTGCCATGGTGTCACAGCTCACAGCAACCTTTAACTCCTGGGCTTAAGCAATTCTCTTGCCTCAGCCTCCCAAGTAGCTGGGACTACAGGCACCTGCCACAATGCCTGGCTATTATTTGGTGGTAGTTGTTGTTGTTGTTTGGCAGGCCCAAGCTGGATTCAAATCTGCCAGCTCTGGTGTATGTGGCTGGCACTTTAGTCGCTTGAGCTACAGGTGTGAGCTACAGGCGCCGAGCCACATTAAAGTAATATTAAGGTAATAAATACATCATATCATCAGGGTAAAAGGCAAAAATCACGTGATAGTCTCAATATGTGCAAAAAAATTTTGACAGAATCCCAACACCTTTTCACAATAAAATCATTCACCACACTGCTGGTAGAGAGAGCAACACACACACTGATGAAGAGCATTGGTGCAAGCTCACGGCTAACAACATGTAAGTATGGTGAAAGACTAGATGCCTTCCCCTAATGCTGCAATGTATTTTCACTGTTAAAAAGGGGTCGCAACCAGGGCAGCACCTGTGGCTCAAAGGAGTAAGGCGCCAGCCCTATATGCCCAAGGTGGCAGGTTCAAACCCAGCCCTGGCCAAAAACTGCAAAAAAGAAAAGGGAGTCACCACCCACAAGTTGAGAACCGTTGCCTTAGATCATGAAGAAAAAGGATGCCCTGATCATAGCTGGGCAAGGTGGTTCATGCCTGTGATCCTAGCACTCGGGGGCGCTGAGACAGGTGGATTACCTGAGCTCAGAAGTTCAAGACCAGTCTGAGCCAGAGTGAGACCTCATCTCCGAAAATGTTGTGGCAGGCGCACAACGCCGGGTGTTGTGGCAGGCACTGGTAGTCTCAGCTACTCAGGAGGCTGAGGCATGAGGAGCACTTGAGCCCAAGAGTTTGAGGTTGCTGTGAGCTGTGACACCATAATACTCTACCAAGAATGACATAGTGAGACTCTGTCTCAAAAAAAAAAAAAAAAACGAAAAGAAAAAGGGATGCCCTCTCTCATTTTATTATTCATTGGTGTCCTGGAGGTTCTACTCAGGGTGATTGATCAAGAAAAAAAAATAAAAGGCATTAAAATTGGAAAGGAAGACATAAACCTATCTCCATTTGCAGGTGACATCACCTCATATATAGACATATACCTAAAGAATTCACTAAAAACTTTTGGAACTAGTGAGCTCAACAAGATGGCATAATACAAGATCAATACACAAAAATCAACTGTATTTCTATACACATGCAATGACTGCTCCAAACATAAAATTAAGAAAGCAATTTCAGGCAGTGCCTGTGGCTCAGTGGGTAGGGCGCTGGCCCCATACACCAAGGGTAGCAGGTTCAAGCCCGGCCCCGGCCAAACTGCAATAACAACAACAACAAAAAAAAAACGGCTGGGCATCGTGGCAGGTGCCTGTGGTCCCAGATGCTCAGGAGGCTGAGGCGAGAGAATCGCCTAAGCCCAGGAGTTGGAGGTTGCCATGAGCTGTGACGCCACTGCACTCTACCAAGAGCTATGGAGTGAGACTCTGTCTCTAAAAAAAAAAGAAAGCAATTTCATTCATGATAGCATTCAAATGAATAAAATACTTAAGAATAAATGTAGCAAAATAAATGTAAAACTTATTCTTTTAACACTATAAAATATTATTGAAAAAAACCAAAGAGCTAATTAAATGGAAAGGCATCCCATGTTCATGAATTGGAAGACTTGTCATTGTTACCATGGCAATGCTCCCCAAACTGACCTCCACATTCAACCCAATCCCTGTCAGAGTCCCAGCTGACATCTTACATAATCTGAGAAGCTAATTCCGAACATTATAGGAAATAATAAGGGATACACAATAGCCAAAATAATCCTTAAAAAAGAAAAGATGTGATGGTTGATATTAGCCGTCCACTTGACCAGATTGAGGGCAGCCTAGAGGCCTGGTGAGGGCTGTTCCTGGGACTGACCTGGGGTCGGAGGCCTGGTGAGGAAGCTCTGCCTTGTGCGGGCCGGTGCCGTGCAGCTGGTGTGGGCATGGCTAGGACACAGAGGGTGCGTTGCACATCAACAGTACGAAGGGGATTTCTGCACATCTTTTCTGCTCACCCTGTCTCTGTCCAGTCTCGGCACATGGCTCCTCCTGCCCTTGGACATCAGACTTGGCTTCTTCAGCCTCTGGACTCCAGAACGTGTACCAACCCCTCCCCAGGGCTCTCAGGCCTCAGACCAGGGCTGAACTATTGGTGTCCTGGTTTTGAGGCCTTCAGACCTGACTGAGCTGCCCTGCTGCCTTCCCTGGGAGCGAGATGGCCAGCGTTCTCATTCCCTGTGTACAGGTGGCCATTTGTGGGGCCTCAGCTCTGTCATAGTGTGAGCTGCTCCTCCCTAATAAATTCCCTTTCTGTCTCTCTGGAGAACCCTGACTAATTCAGAAGAATAAAGGACTCACACGTCCAGACTTCCCCCCACCAAACGCACCCTTCTCTGGGGAGAAGTTCACAGACATGGGCTCCATCCCGGCCCTGAACCACCACGTCTGTGGCCTTCTGCTTTTGTGTCCACTGTCCCAGCTCTAATGCCAAGTCTCTGGGGCTGGGAACAGTGCCCAATATGTCTTGAACCTCCTCCCCTGCACAGGACAGGTGAAGGACCCAGTTCACAAGCAGGTGGTGGCTCTGGCAGGACCAAGGCCTCACTGACGCCACACAGACACTCTGATGCCTCCCAGTCTCTTGGCCTCAGGGATGCTCCTCCAGCCCTGGGTGCAGCCCGCACCCCACACCCTTCCGGATTTCACCTCCCTGTGAGGGGCCTTGGGCTTCTCTCAGGTTCAGACGGCTGCACCTGGGACCCTGGGACCTTCTCTCTATCCTGGGCAGCTATGCTCCCGAGGCCTCCCTGCTGTGTGTCTAGAAGGCACCAGACCTTGGGCAGCCCTGAGCCTCCGCCCTTGAAGGCAGTCTCAGTGCCTGGAGCAAAGCCAAACTGATGCAGGGGAGAATTCAACCTTGACCTGTTCAAGGTATGGTGTCCTCCACCCCCCGCGAGAGTGTCCCTGTCAGCCTAACAGCCCCTGTGCTGAAGGAGGTGCCAAAACGGAGAAAAAGAGACCTAGGACAAAGGACAGGGCATCGGCCCAGCTGAGGGGAACCTCAGCCCCCAGCCTGACTCGGGCACTGGCAGTGCTGGGGTGTCCACAGCTGACAGTACGAAGGTGATTTCTCACTTAGCATTGAGAGAAGGAGGTGACTATCTGGACAGCAACATCTGGAAGATCAAAAAAATCGCCCTTCAATCACAGGAAAATCTCTGCTGGTTACACACAATCACATTTAGTTATTAGCAGAGCCGGCGAGCTGCCCCAGCTCCACTCGTCCCACGCGCGAGGTGCTGGGCTGCTCCCGTGGAGGCTCACCCTTCCCACCAGCATCTTCCGCAGACTGACCCCGACCCCAGCTCTCACACTGTCACTCATCCTAAGTGATTTATCAACATGTACGTAATCAGAATACACAAGAGAGTTTCCACTGTTTGCATACGAAATTACTTCATTCTTCACGCTTCAAAAAAATTCAATTTTGCATAATAAATAATGATAGAGCCAGTTGACAATTATATAGGCGGGAATAGTGTGTGGGAATGAGCGGAATTTCAATGGGCCGGGCAGCTCTGCGGGTGCTGAAGTGGCCAGCTGCCCCGCGGCCCTGGCCCACGGCTGGGGAGCACACAGCACTCAGCCCTGGGGGGTGGTCTCAATGGGCTCCACATCGTACCTGTCCTGTGAAGTGTTTTCCTCTGGCTTAGACACAGCCAGGTGAATATTAAAATTAATTAGGCTGTTAGGTTAATGCAGGGGAATAGCAGCTTGTCTCAGAAAAGATCTTATGGGGACTCTCCCCCACCCCTCCAAACAAATGTCGCGACTTTTGTCTTGCCCCACAAGAAAGATCCCGGCACCTTCAGACAGGCCAGCCCCAGACGGAGCTCCCAGCAGCCAAGAATTCTCTCTGTCCCTCGGTGAGGACTGGTCCTGGGAGCAGAGCTCAGTCGGGGCCTCTCCAGTGTGGAGGGCTTTCACTCTGTCACTCCGATCACGGGGCTTTAACAGGGCGTTGTAGTCTGGTTCATTAATTAGGTGCATCCCTGCATTTTCTCCCCTGGCTATTCCCTGGGGGAGTCCACATGCACTGTCCCCTACAGCTCTGCACTTCCACTCTCTGCATCAAGCTGCGGAAACAAGCGTGGAGGCTTGTGGCTGCCTCAGAGGACCTGGCGCCACCTGGGGCCGCGGCCCCTGGGTCCTGCAACAGTTTCCTCCAACACGGAGTGCCAACTGCGTCCACAGCAATTCTGAAGGGCAATAAGTCAGGGTGATGGAAAAACTAACCTCATTAGCAATTAAAGGGTAAGTCCACTCACTCTTAAGCAACCCTAAGAGCGCTTATCCACGAAGGTTTACTATCTGCAAAATTAAATTGTAAGTCTCATCTTTAAAAAGATGTCCCCAGAACTGTGCTTTCAGGCCTATGGCACAGTGGGCCTTGGCGGTGCCAGGCCACAGCTCACCCATGGTCACAGGGTCCCTCCTGTGTGGAGCCACCTGCTACATTGGGGCCACTGTATGTGGTGCCCCCCGTGGTGCATGATGGCTGCCGGCCTCTTCCACTGGCAGAGTGAGGGGCTGAGATCCACGACTCTGCGTCCCTAAGGCTGCCGGAGCCCCAGGTCCAAGCTCGGGGTTCTCTGCCTCTTTTAGCCCATTCGAATCTCTGGTGTAGGGAGCGATGCTGGGGGGTGCCTCCCCCAATGCTGGGCTCAGGGGGAAAGGGGACACCACAAATGTGCCTCCCCAGATATGAGCAGAGACAGCTGTGACCAACCCCACACACACACCCAGACACCTGCCAGGGTGAGGAGAGGAAGGCACCTGCTCCAAGCCAGCCCCTCAGAAGAGGGAACATAGCAGTTCAGTCTGAGAATGAGAGGAGGGTGCCTAGTGGGGACAGGGCCCCAGGGCAAGAGGTGGAGGTATGGGAGGAACACAGACCCTCCAGGGAGCCAGTCTGAGACGGGGCACCTGGAGGCAGCTGTGGCCCAGACCTTCCCAGGAGCCAGTCTGAGAAGGGGAGCCTGGAGGCAGCTGTGGCCCAGACCTTCCCAGGAGCCAGTCT
>NW_003852630.1:1403263-1404865 GCF_000181295.1 Otolemur garnettii
AGCCAGTCTGAGAAGGGGAGCCTGGAGGCAGCTGTGGCCCAGACCTTCCCAGGAGCCAGTCTGAGAAGGGGAGCCTGGAGGCAGCTGTGGCCCAGGTGCCACCAGTGACCTAAGCAACTCTTCTCTTTCCCACACCCAAGGGGGTTGGTCTAGCTCACCTGCAAGCTGAAGTGGGGAGGCCCAGGTGGACGTCCGTTACCTAGTGGGACACAGTAACCCCACCATGGCATCCTTAGGTGGTGTCACGTCCAGAGCTGTGTGTCCACAACAACTCGTGCACACACCTGCTGATGTCTGCAACATCGAGACCTGCTCCTGGAGACAGCAGGGCACAAAGGCAGGCACTCCGTTCTCAGTGACACTGCTCTGCTGTGTTGTGCAAAGCTGCCTCTGCCCACCGAGCTCAAGGTCACCAGGGAACTGCGGTGCGACGCTGTCAATAGGGCGTGCGTGTCCAGTTCCACAGCTCGAAAAACACCACTAATGTGACCAGACCACAGGGCTCTTGTGAAGGGAAACGAGGAGGAGAAAAGACGACGGGTGTGGGGAAGACACCAGGACGGTGAGTCAGACCCACTCACTGAAGCCACACGGGCGGAGCAAAAAGTGAGCCACTGTCAGCTGCCTGCAGGGGGTCTCACTGAAGCCCCCACCAGCCAGCAGACAGCATGAGGCCAGCCCACCCATGGCTGGGGCTTGGACACCACATCACAGACAGTCACTGGACACAGGGTGTGGCCTCAGACAGGACAGCTGCGGGCAGGGAGAACCCGTCACAAAAGGGCGATCAGCGAGCGCCTTGGTGGGGGCCCACATCACACACCTCAAGGACGGCCAGGCAGTAGGGGAAGAGGTCAGCAAGAACGGCGGGCAGGGAGAAATGCAGTCGGTGTCCAGAGACAAGGAGAGGTCATCACATCTATGAAACAAAGGCGAGAGGTCTTCAAAACAGCAAAAGAGCCTGAAGGAATAAAAAAGCTCTGTGACAGCAAAGAAAAAATTTTAATAGAAAGCTTGTAAAGCTAAGGAAATCTCCCAGAAAGTACCAAGAAGAAGTCAGGAGTAAGGGGATAAGAAAAGCACAGTCATGGTGGAGGTGGCCCCACGAGTTAGAGTCAGGGAGGGAGGACGGGGAGAGGGTGTCCAGGACAGATTGAAAGTGACTGTTCAACACCCATCCAAGTGCACAGAACCACACACACACCACACACCACATGCACAGCACACAGCAACACACAACCCACACAACACAGCAGAGACACAGCCACAAACAACTCACTCAACACAACTCTCGACACACACAGCACACACACACTGTGTACACACACACACCATACACCACGCACAGCACAGACACACTGTGTGTACACACACACCACACACCGCGCACAGCACAGACACACTGCGTGTACACACACACCACACACCGCGCACAGCACACACACACTGCGTGTACACACACACACCACACACCGCGCACAGCACAGACACACTGCGTGTACACACACCATACACCACACACAGCACAGACACACTGCGTGTACACACACACCACACGCCGCGCACAGCACAGACATACTGCGTGTACACACACCACACACC
>NW_003852630.1:1405700-1406332 GCF_000181295.1 Otolemur garnettii
CACACACCACACACCACACACAGCGCAGACACACTATGTACACACACACCACACACAGCACAGACACACTGTGTACACACACACCACACACCACATGCACAGCACACAGCAACACACAACCCACACAACACAGCAGAGACACAGCCACACACAACTCACTCAACGCAACTCTCCACACGCACAGCACGCACACACTGTGTACACACACACACCATACACCACGCACAGCACAGACACACTGTGTGTACACACACACCACACACCACGCACAGCATGCACACACTGTGTGCACACACACCACACACCACATGCACAGCACACAGCAACACATAACCCACACAACACAGCAGAGACCCAGCCACAAACAACTCACTCAACACAACTCTCCACATGCACAGCACACACACACTGTGTACACACACACGCCATACACCACGCACAGCACAGACACATGGTGTACACACACACCACACACCACGCACAGCACAGACACACTGTGTGTACACACACCACGCACAGCACAGACAGACTGTGTGTACACACACACCACACACCACGCACAGCACAGACACACTGTGTGTACACACACCACACACCACGCACAGCACAGACACACTGTGTGTACACACACC
>NW_003852630.1:1406490-1408275 GCF_000181295.1 Otolemur garnettii
GTACACACACCACACACCACGCACAGCACAGACACACTGTGTGTACACACACCGTACACCACGCACAGCACAGACACACTGTGTGTACACACACCGTACACCACACACAGCACAGACACACTGTGTGTACACCACACACCACACACAGCACAGACACACTGTGTGCACACACACACCACACACCACGCACAGCACAGACACACTGTGTGTACACACTGTACACACGAGGTCTGGGGCTCAGCTCTGAGGCAGCACCACCTAGAACTTGCACTGAACCCCGAGGTAAGTGCACACAAGGTTAAGACACCAGTTCTGACCTCGGTAACCAGCTGGACATCGGCTGCCGGAAGTGGGGCTCAGTATATCTTCCTAACAACCTTAGTAACAATTTAATTGTTTGAAAATTAAGTAACAGCTGGGTGTATGCAAATAAATTTATTTATATTTATTCTTGTTTGCATCATGCCTTTTTATTCTAACAGACAATTTTAACATAGAAGAAAAAACTTTTCAGAAAACATATGCAGGCTGTCCATAAAGTTCCTGTGCAATTTATCGGTCAATTTATCGCACACAAACTTTATGGACACCCTGTTTAAGTGATCTCAATTTTTAATTTCTACATGTGTTTAATTTATATTTTTAATTAAAATTTTATACACTTGGAATTACAATGACATTTAACAATATAATTTTTAGATCATTGTGGTCAATAGAATACACATTATGTGAAAAACCTTGCTTATAAAATGGTTATTAGTTATCTAACTGAAATTAAGGAGAGGAAAATAACTTTGCAGAATAAATAGACATATATAAATGAATATTATATCTAATATATATAAATAAATATTTGTAAATTATACTTACCTTTTTGATACTCACCAGACCATCAGCAGGGACCAGGCTGTGGAGTGTTCACAGCCCCCTTTGCTGCTCTGACACCTGCAGAGCCCCAGAGACCACACAAAGGCCACACCTGGCTGCTCACACAGCACCTTGACTTTGACATAACAGGGAGCGTTTGCGAGGCAGGCATGGGAGGCATATTTCAGGACACCCCAGAGCCTGCACTTCAGAGGGGGGAAGGCCGGGAGGAAGAGGGGTGAGAGGAAGGAAGTACCCTCCCACTGCTCCTGCCAAATCAGTGAAAAAGACCGGCTGTCTCACCAGGCAAGACGGTCTCATATTTTTGTGAAAATGAGAAAAAATACAATACTAGAAAAGGGTTTTAGATGGCCCCTTTGTAGTGTAAGCAGAACATTCAGCATGCCTGACTTCCACTCCCCATGTCACCTCCACATGGTGCTTCAACACCACGCAGCCCAGTGTCAGCACCAACCAGGTGCACAGCAGGGTCAGCCAGCAGGTGCTGGTCCTGACACACAGTGGGGCAGGGTCTGTGGATGGGGACAGCTGGCCCCCACACACAGAGAAGCCCTGTGGTGCAGGGCCCCATGAATGTGGACAGCTGGTCCTCACACACAGAGACGCCCCATGGTGCAGGGCCCCGTGGATGTGGACAGCTGGTCCTCACACATAGAGAAGCCCTGTAGTGCAGGGCTCTGTAGATGTGGACAGCTGGTCCCCACACACAGAGAAGCCCCATGGTGCAGGGCCCCGTGGACAGGGACACTTGGTCCTCACTCACAGAGAAGCCCCGTGGTGCAGAGCCCCATGGACGTGGAAAGCTGGTCCTCACACATAGAGTAGCCCCTGGTGCAGGGCTCTGTAGATGTGGACAGCTAGTCCTCACTCACAGAGAAGCCCCGTGGTGCAGGGCCC
>NW_003852630.1:1408552-1414188 GCF_000181295.1 Otolemur garnettii
GCTAGTCCTCACTCACAGAGAAGCCCCGTGGTGCAGGGCCCCGTGGACGGGGACAGCTAGTCCTCACTCACAGAGAAGCCCCGTGGTGCAGGGCCTCGTGGACGGGGACAGCTGGTCCTCACGCACAGAGAAGCCTCGTGGTATAGGGCTCTGTAGATGTGGACAGCTGGTCCTCTCCCATGGCTCCCTCCACCTGACACTGGCCCCTGCACATGCACAGAGGCCACATGAGGTCACAAGCCAAGGCAGGTATTTGTGACACTTGACCTGGTCTGGCCACTTTGTCTTTGCTGTGTCTAAGACCAAGAAGTTTAGTAGCCAAATCAAGAGTTAACATCTGAGAGGCCAATTTTGTCTGATTTAAAAAAATACCTTAAAATACTTGCAATCATCAAATTAATGGGAATTAGTGAGGGTGCCCAGTGGGCCCCTACCTGTACGCTACAGGCCATTCCTCACTGCCTCTGAACTGGCTGGAGACTCTCACAGCAGGATGCCTGGGAGCAAAGAGAACACCAGCCAGGTGACAGGCTTCTGTGTCCTTGAGAGACACGGCCCTGTGAGTCAGGCTGTTTGAGAAAGGAAGAGGCAGGTCTGGCCTAAGAGGGGGCCGAGGGAGCTCCCGACAGGCCCTGAGAGGGTCCCAGGAACCCAGAGGGAATGGGTGTCCAGGGTGGGGTATAAGAGAGAGACTGCAAGGGACCAGATAGGCCCACCCACAGCCAGGCCAAGCCTTGGTGAATGTGCCAGAACCCTTAGGCAGCTGAAAGGGGACAAAAGCAGCCGGCTGTGCCCTTCATGTGCCTAGTGAAACCCCCAGGAGCACGGAAGCCACCCCAGAGCAGTGTCAACACCGCCTGCCTGAGTGCTGGGGCACAGAACAGGGTGCCTCTGCCCTGCCTTGAGGGAGGGTCTCAGCACGTCCTGATGTCAGCCTTGCTGCTCTCCGATGTCCAAGGTGGAGCGGAGCCTGCCCAGCAGGGGTTCTGGAAGCGTCATCCCACACTCAAGTCAAGCCCTGGCTCCAGCGCCAGCTGTGATTGCCTGTGCTGATCAGTCTCCCTGGAGAGCCGCTCAGATGCCGGCCCAGGCCTTGCACACACATCCATCAGCTTGTCCCAGCAGAGGCCGAGCCTGGGCCAAGGCCACCATCTCCTCGCTCCCTGCTGGGGCTGACAAGAGGGAGGTTCATAAAACTAACAGCTTAACTCCCATTTCTGTGAAAATATAAAAAAACTAGGGACTCTAAAAAGCCTGTCTACTAATAGATGCCTAGAAATTTGTCTAGGCATCTGGACAAAGTGTAAAATAATGCAAACTTATTTATAAATGTTCTTTTAAATGTTCCACTGGGGTACAAAGAGAGGGAAGTTCCCAGAAGTGGAGAAGCGCCAGGTGTGGTGCCTGGCGCTGCCCTGCCCCAGGGCACAGCGGTCAGCGCCCCTGCAGGGCCCCAGGTCTCAGTGACCTGTCGGAGGACAGAGAACAGGCCTTCAGCCGAGGAAGACGAGAAGGTCAGGTCCACGGCTGGGTCACACAGACCCCACAGAAGGAATGTCGGTGTCACAAAAGGCAGAAGAATAAAAACCTGAGGTGCCAGACTAGGAACTGAAGAGGCGTGAACACTGAGGACTAATTGAACCTTCATTTTAAAAAGAACTACAAAGGAAATTACTGAGGTAATGGCCAAACTTTGACTACAGCTGTGTATCAAGATGGACAGTCCCCTGCACACAGCAAGTGTATTGTGATTACGTAGGAGTTGTCACTGCCCTCAGGAGACACTGTGTCCAGCTACACCAGTTGCCCCCTCTGCCACCCAGCCACCCCCAGCCACCCCCAGCCCCTCCTCAGCCTGCCCAGCTTTAACACAAGGAGGACGAAAACTGACGATTATCCACTTCCTCTTAACGAATAGCAAATGCATTTTCTCTTCCTTATGATTTTCTTAATAACATTTTCTTTCTTCCAGCTTACTTCATCATAAGCACACAGCACTTGTCCGTATACTGCAAATGACATAGGAAATGCCATGTGTTCCTTAATGGTTTACGTTACCAGTGAGGCTTCCACCCAGCAGCCTCTCAGTCACGTTTTGAAAGATTCAAAAGCTGTATGTGGATTTTTGACAGCACAGGGGTCAGCGCCCCTGCACCCCACACTGTTCAAGAGTTAGCTGCACTCAGGAGTGTCTGCCTTCCCCCAACCCCAGACGGTGGAGCCCATAAAAAAGTCCACGCACAGGCAGACGCCCAGCACAGAAATACAGAAAGGGGCGAGATGAGACTGATGTGGCAGAGCCGTGACAGGGACTACAATGAAGATGATACAAATGTCCACTCACTGTTTTGCAACTTCAGGTTTGTCATTTTTCAAAAAAACTAAAAAATTAGAATAAAAGAATGCAAATAAATAAAACTTAAAATGGAAGAAATGAAAAGGAGGGGGAGAGAATTCCTTCAGTGAAGAAAGGAAAAGCTGAAAACACACAGAAAGTCACGGAAACCCCACTGAGGTTGGAATGTGAAGGCAGCACTGACCACTAAGCTTCAGGGCGAGCTTTGAAAACAAAACAGAATTAAAATGTTAGACAAAAAAAAACACAAGCAAAGGGAAGGCCACTCAGAGCACAACGCCCCAAGACAGAAAGATGTCACCATAGATGCGCCGGCTGGGCCTGTGAAAAACTGAGGTCAAAGGACAGAAGTAGTAGACACAACTGCCAAAGGGTTGGAGGGATTGAAAAAGTAAAGAAAATGTGACCAGCTCAACAGAAGCTAAGGAAAGAAGCAAAGGAAAAACACGAGAGTAACACAAAGTAAGATTACACGCAGAAACCCAGTCAACCATTACGACAATAAATGGAATAGAATTTAAATTACCAGTTAAAATAGAATCTCACACTGGAGTTAAAAAAAAAGACACAGTTAACATGCCTAAAATAAAATGATTTTTAATATTGAAAGTAAAGAGATGCACAAGATAAGTCAGGAAGATGCTAAGAAGTGAAGCCGGGGATGAGGCCCCACAAACGTGAACGCTGTCCTGCAGCCTAAAGCGTAAGGGAACCAGTGACGTTCAGCAGAAGGGGGGACGGTCCGAGCAGACCCCCCTTCCTACCTACTACAAGTGACAAACAGCTGACACGGCAGAGCCTCTGTGAGCAGCCACCCGGGGCCTGCACAGACGGGTGGACTCTCAGAGGTGGTCGCCATAGGAAGCAGCCCCACTGTGCTGGCACATCCATGTGGCACATGTCCGGTCTGTGAAACCTGGGTCAACTGAAGGAGTGATCAGTGCAGGAGGTAGTCACCTGTGCTGGCTCCCCTGTGTCTGAAATGACAACTGCTCTACTCAGTGGCCCCGTCCAGCAACAGGCAACCTTGGCAGCGCAGCACCAAGGAGCAGAGAGCGCCCAAGGGAGGTGCCGCAGCCACACCTGTCTCAGCTTAGACTCCACTCAGCTCTGCGCTGCAGGGCTGGGCTCAGCCTTAAACCACATCTGCCCCTGGGACTCGACGGCCTGGGACCTCAGGCTCCTCCTGTACAGCTTTCCATGCCAGACAGTACTATCTAGCAGTGTCCCCTCACTGGGCACCGTCAGTAGAGTCCAGGGCCCCTCCAAGACACAGGCACAGCCACAGCGCAGAAGTCTGGGTTCCGGAGCAGAACCCTGCAAGTTTCTGAGGCAACAGCACCAGCTGGGCTGGACACACCTCTGCTGGCCCCGGTCTGGGCTCTGCCATGCCCTCATCCTAGCCTCCCGTCATCCCAGAGCCCGCAGGCCAGTTTCTCCCCTGGATATCTGCTGCTGCCTGTGCAGTCCGGGGGGCCCTTCCTCCTTTCGGGGTCAGGGGGTTAACAGCGCTCTACTGACTGGCCCTGCCTGACACACCTCAAAGACGGCTCATCAGAATCCCAAAAGGATGGATGGGAATGGGAAGCTTCTGAGCTAAAAATGGCAAAAAATTCACCAGGATGGTTTAAAGACATAATCTTCAGATTCAGGATCAGGAGAAGAAACTTAAATGTGCACTGCGTGGCTAACAGACATCTCAACAAGATGTAAGCTGTGAGAGGATAGAGAGGAGTTAAAACGTGAAGAAAAATAACTGTTAACCTAGGATTGTGTTCTCGGCTCACCTGTTTTTGGAGAATGACAGCTTGTCACACAAGATCTGTCACAGGGAGACTGTTGCTGCTCGTACATACATCTGAAGGAGTTACACGAGGGTGGGGGAATATCATACCAGGGACCTTCTCAGGAACAAGAAGGAGCACAACTGTCTCGGTTTAATCCAATTTCAGTGACACTCATGGTTCAGGGGCGAGCTGAGTCCTCCCTCCCTCCCCAACCCTCCTGGCCACCTCCCAGATGCACCAGGCGGGTCCCCAAGAAACAGAGGTAGGGTCAGAGTGTGGCCTCAAGGTCTGCAGGACTCTGGCCATCCAAGGCAGCCAGTGGCACAGGCTTCAGCCGCTCAGGCCTCTCCCCAACGAGATGAGGCTCCCACCCAGGCAGGGCCATTTGCTCTACTTAGGGTCCAGTCATCTCATCCAAAAACACTTTCACAGAAACATCCAGGATACATTTGACCAAATATCTGGAAACTGTGGCCCAGCCAATATGACAAAAAAATTCTCCATCACACTATGAAAAGGGTAGAAGTCTCTCACTTCTAGGGGGAGAATTACTCTGTAGGACTTAAAGACCACACGAAAAGAGGGGTGTCGTGTCTGTGTCTGCATGTGCTGCGTCTGTGGGTGTGCCCACATGCACGTGTGTGTGCATACCTGTGTGTCTGCATGTGCTGCATCTGTGTGTGTGTGCCTACGTGCACATGTGTGTGCACACCTGTGTGCCTGCATGTGCTGCGTCTGTGTGTGTGCCCACGTGCACGTGTGTGTGTGCACCTGTGTGCCTGCATGTGCTGCGTCTGTGTGTGTGTGCCCACGTGCACGTGTGTGTGCACACCTGTGTGTCTGCATGTGCTGCGTCTGTGTGTTTGCCTACGTGCACATGTGTGTGCACACCTGTGTGCCTGCATGTGCTGCGTCTGTGTGTGTGTGCCTACGTGCACATGTGTATATACCTGTGTGCCTGCATGTACTGCATCTGTGTGTATCTATGTGCACATGTGTATATACCTGTGTGCCTGCATGTGCTGTGTCTGTGTGTGTGCCTACATGCACATGTGTATATACCTGTGTGCCTGCATGTGCTGCGTCTAAGTGTGTGTGCCCACATGCACGTGTGTGTGCACACCTGTGTGTCTGCATGTGCTGCGTCTGTGTGTGTGCCTACGTGCACGTGTGTGTGCACACCTGTGTGCCTGCGTGTGTTGCGTCTGTGTGTGCCTACAGGCACGTGTGTGTGCACACCTGTGTGTCTGCATGTGCTGCGTCTGTGTGTGTGCCTACGTGCACGTGTGTGTGCACACCTGTGTGCCTGTATGTGCTGTGTCTGTGTGTGTGCCTACATGCACATGTGTATATACCTGTGTGCCTGCATGTGCTGCGTCTAAGTGTGTGTGCCTACAGGCACGTGTGTGTGCACACCTGTGTGCCCGCATGTGCTGCGTCTGTGTGTGTGCCTACGTGCACGTGTGTGTGCACACCTGTGTGCCCGCATGTGC